>NW_022145601.1:6919313-7519313 GCF_000002235.5 Strongylocentrotus purpuratus
TGAGGAAGAAGTAAAGAAAAGAAGGGGGATATCAGTTTCAATTTCCCGCCAACCAGTTGCGGATCGGGATGGGGGTGGGGTAAAAGGCCTTTCCCTCCCCGCCCCCGCTAAAAAAAAGAGAGAAGGAAGGAAAAGGAAAAAAGGAGAGCTAAAAGGGACCACAAAAAGAGGAAGAAGAAAAAAAAAAAGGATGAAAAGAAAGGGAGATAGATCAGTTGCGATTAATCCGCCAGTAAACGTGTTGAGAAGGATGGGGCCGCCCTCCCCCCCCCCCCCTGGGAAAAAAGAAGGGGGGGGGAAAAGGGGGGAAAAGATTTTCTTGTTTTTGTTGAAAAAAAGTGTTCCTTTCCCACTTGTATCATAGAGAAACAACAGTTTAAGTTAAGTCTAACGTTAACGTTAATTTGTTATTAAAATGTAGAGTACAGCCCTTGGCTTAGGCCTAATTTAGGTCGTAACTGTTACTGTTTGAAAATCTAAAGTAAAATTAGACGGTTTTCATGGTTAGACCAAGTAATTGAGAAAAAAAAGTTTGCCCGTCACTGAGACCAGGTCAATCAATCTTCTAGATCCATTATAAGGGTTTAACGTTAGTAGATATAAGGTAGATGAAGGCGCGGATCCAGCGGGGGTGAGCGGGCCTTACCCCCCCCCCCCCCCTTCCGCAAAAGAGGAGAGAGAGAGAGAAGGAAAAGAGGGAAAGGAAAGAGGAGAGAAAAAGAGAAAGGGAAAGAAAGAAGAAAGAAAGAAGAGGAAGAAGAAAAGAAAAGGGGGAAGAAGGAGATCGGGGGGGGGGGGGCAAAAGGGCCTTGCCTTCCAGGCTAATGCCTCCCCCCAATAAAAAAAATAAGAGAGAAGAAAGGAAGGAAATGGAAAGAAAAAAGGGAAAAGAGGAGATAAAGGGAAGGAAAATTGAGGAAGAAGGAAATAAAAGAAGGGGGATATGAGTTGCAATTTTCCTGCCAACAAGTTGCGGATGGAGGTGGGGCAAAAGGCTTTTGCCTCCCCCGCCCCCGCTAAAAAAAAAAAGAGAGAGAAAAGAAGGAAAAGGAAAAAAGGAGAGCTAAAAGGGACCAAAAAAGAGGAAGAAGAAAAAAGGGAGAAAAGAATTTCGATGCAGTGTTCGAGCAGAATTCTGTGAGATGATGATATACTTTCTCGTAGCTTGATGTGACGAAGTGTCTCTATCCAGATATCTGTTGATAGTATTATAGAATATAGAAGCCTTAAATGACCTTCTGCTCGTAACCGACAAGTCACCGCATTAAAATTAAATTGCAAATAGTGTTCAACAACACGATGGTGGATGAAACTTTCTAATATTCGAAGATATATGACCCTGAGACCATATTGTTTCATTATTTTTTATTCAATCAATCAACGTCAAAGAATTGATTTATCATCGCTCTTCAATTTATTATTTCACCTTTTAATGTACTTTCATTCTTATGCATCACGATAGAACACTGAATTGGGATTTTTCTTTTTTTTGTTGTCAATGTTTGTTTTGATAATTTCTCCCCTTTCCTTTTCTCTGTTTATACTGATGAATTTTTCAATATTTTCTTAATCAAGGCAAAATATTATTTCATATTTCTTTATGCAAGACAGGGAGAGAGAGAGAGAGAGAGATAGAGAGAGAGAATATGTTAAGTGAGAATTATCGAGTACAACTATGAATTGCATCCTTTTCAATTATTCAATTCGCTGAAAACATTTAGAATATGAATATGATAAATCCACATAATACACCAACGCTGTTCAACGCATCCAACGCTCCAACCATAGCCCATATGCCAATGCACCATATTTATCAAATATAAAAAGATTTTTAAATGAAATTTGAAGAAAAATCAAATTTACAATGCACTGACAGGCATTTTGTTGAAATCATGAATTCTCTGTGACTGGCTTAGCACTAGTTTCTGAGGGACCAGTCACTGAAGAGGAGATAAAGGGAAGTAAAATTGAGGAAGAAGTAAAGAAAAGAAGGGGGATATCAGTTTCAATTTCCCGCCAACCAGTTGCGGATCGGGATGGGGGTGGGGCAAAAGGCCTTTCCCTCCCCCGCCCCCGCTAAAAAAAAAGAGAGAAGGAAGGAAAAGGAAAAAAGGAGAGCTAAAAGGGACCAAAAAAGAGGAACAAGAAAAAAAAAAAGGATGAAAAGAAAGGGAGATAGATCAGTTGCGATTAATCCCGCAAGTAACGTGTGGAGAAGGATGGGGCCCCGCCCCCCCCCCCCCCCTGGGAAAAAAGAAGGGGGGAAAAGGGGGGAAAGATTTTCTTGTTTTTGTTGAAAAAAAGTGTTCCTTTCCCACTTGTATCATAGAGAAACAACAGTTTAAGTTAAGTCTAACGTTAACGTTGATTTGTTATTAAAATGTAGAGTACAGCCCTTAACCTTAGCCTAATTTAGTCGTAACTGTTACTGTTTGAAAATCTAAAGTAAAATTAGACGGTTTTCATGGTTAGACCAAGTAATTGAGAAAAAAAAGTTTGCCCGTCACTGAGACCAGGTCAATCAATCTTCTAGATCCATTATAAGGGTTTAACGTTAGTAGATATAAGGTAGATGGAGGCGCGGATCCAGCGGGGGTGAGCGGGCCTTACCCCCCCCCCCCCCTTCCGCAAAAGAGAGAGAGAGAGAAGGAAAAGAGGGAAAGGGAAAGAGGAGAGAAAGGGAAAGAAAGAAGAAAGAAAGAAGAGGAAGAAGAAAGAAAAGGGGGAAGAAGGAGATCGGGGGGGGGGGCAAAAGGGCCTTGCCTTCCAGGCTAATGCCTTCCCCCAATAAAAAAAATAAGAGAGAAGAAAGGAAGGAAATGGAAAGAAAAAAGGAAAAGAGGAGATAAAGGGAAGGAAAATTGAGGAAGAAGGTAAATAAAAGAAGGGGGATATGAGTTGCAATTTTCCTGCCAACAAGTTGCGGATGGAGGTGGGGCAAAAGGCTTTTGCCTCCCCCCGCCCCCGCTAAAAAAAAAGAGAGAGAAGGAAGGAAAAGGAAAAAAGGAGAGCTAAAAGGGACCAAAAAAGAGGAAGAAGAAAAAAGGGAGAAAAGAATTTCGATGCGGTGTTCGAGCAGAATTCTGTGAGATGATGATATACTTTCTCGTAGCTTGATGTGACGAAGTGTCTCTATCCAGATATCTGTTGATAGTATTATAGAATATAGAAGCCTTAAATGACCTTCTGCTCGTAACCGACAAGTCACCGCATTAAAATTAAATTGCAAATAGTGTTCAACAACACGATGGTGGATGAAACTTTCTAATATTCGAAGATATATGACCCTGAGACCATATTGTTTCATTATTTTTTATTCAATCAATCAACGTCAAAGAATTGATTCATCATCGCTCCTCAATTCATTATTTCACCTTTTAATGTACTTCATTCTTATCATCACGAAAGAACACTGAATTGGATTCGTCAATGTTTGTTTTGATTAATTTCCTCCCCTTTCCTTTTCCCTGTTTAATACTGATATAATTTTCAATTTTCTTAATTAAGGCAAAATATTATTTTCATATTTTCTTTATGCAAGACAGGGAGAGAGAGAGAGAGAGGGGGGAGAGAGAGAGAATATGTTTATTGAGAATTATCGAGTACAATTATGAATTGTATCCTTTTCAATATTATTCAATTCGCTGAAAATATTCAGAATATGAATATGATAAATCCACATAATACACCAACGCTGTTTAACGCATCCAACGCTCCAACCATAGCCCATATGCCAATGCACCATATTTATCAAATATGAAAAGATTTTTAAATGAAATTTGAAGAAAAATCAAATTTACAATGCACTGACAGGCATTTTGTTGAAATCATGAATTCTCTGTGACTGGCTTAGCACTAGTTTCTGAGGGACCAGTCACGGAAGAGGAGATAAAGGGAAGTAAAATTGAGGAAGAAGTAAAGAAAAGAAGGGGGATATCAGTTTCAATTTTCCCGCCAACCAGTTGCGGATCGGGATGGGGGTGGGGTAAAAGGCCTTTCCCTCCCCCGCCCCCGCTAAAAAAAAAAAGAGAGAAGGAAGGAAAAGGAAAAAAGGAGAGCTAAAAGGGACCAAAAAAGAGGAAGAAGAAAAAAAAAAGGATGAAAAGAAAGGGAGATAGATCAGTTGCGATTAATCCCGCCAGTAACGTGTTGAGAAGGATGGGGCCGCCCTCCTCCCCCCCCCCCCCCCTGGGAAAAAAGAAGGGGGAAAAGGGGGGAAAGATTTTCTTGTTTTTGTTGAAAAAAAGTGTTCCTTTCCCACTTGTATCATAGAGAAACAACAGTTTAAGTTAAGTCTAACGTTAACGTTAATTTGTTATTAAAATGTAGAGTACAGCCCTTGGCCTTAGGCCTAATTTAGGTCGTAACTGTTACTGTTTGAAAATCTAAAGTAAAATTAGACGGTTTTCATGGTTAGACCAAGTAATTGAGAAAAAAAAAGTTTGCCCGTCACTGAGACCAGGTCAATCAATCTTCAAGATCCATTATAAGAATTTAACGTTAGTAGATATAAGGTAGATGAAGGCGCGGATCCAGCGGGGTCAGCGGGCCTTACCCCCCCCCCCCCCCTTCCGCAAAAGAGAGAGAGAGAGAGAAGGAAAAGAGGGAAAGGGAAAGAGGAGAGAAAGGGAAAGAAAGAAGAAAGAAAGAAGAGGAAGAAGAAAAGAAAAGGGGAAGAAGGAGATCGGGGGGGGGGGGCAAAAGGGCCTTGCCTTCCAGGCTAATGCCTCCCCCCAATAAAAAAAAATAAGAGAGAAGAAAGGAAGGAAATGGAAAGAAAAAAGGAAAAGAGGAGATAAAGGGAAGGAAAATTGAGGAAGAAGGTAAATAAAAGAAGGGGGATATGAGTTGCAATTTTCCTGCCAACAAGTTGCGGATGGAGGTGGGGCAAAAGGCTTTTGCCTCCCCCCGCCCCCGCTAAAAAAAAAGAGAGAGAAAGAAGGAAAAGGAAAAAAGGAGAGCTAAAAGGGACCAAAAAAGAGGAAGAAGAAAAAAAGGGAGAAAAGAATTTCGATGCGGTGTTCGAGCAGAATTCTGTGAGATGATGATATACTTTCTCGTAGCTTGATGTGACGAAGTGTCTCTATCCAGATATCTGTTGATAGTATTATAGAATATAGAAGCCTTAAATGACCTTCTGCTCGTAACCGACAAGTCACCGCATTAAAATTAAATTGCAAATAGTGTTCAACAACACGATGGTGGATGAAACTTTCTAATATTCGAAGATATATGACCCTGAGACCAATATTGTTTCATTATTTTTTATTCAATCAATCAACGTCAAAGAATTGATTTATCATCGCTCCTCAATTCATTATTTCACCTTTTAATGTACTTTCATTCTTATGCATCACGAAAGAACACTGAATTGGATTCGTCAATGTTTGTTTTGATTAATTTCCTCCCCTTTCCTTTTCCCTGTTTAATACTGATATAATTTTCAATTTTCTTAATTAAGGCAAAATATTATTTTCATATTTTCTTTATGCAAGACAGGGAGAGAGAGGGGGGGGGAGAGAGAGAGAATATGTTTATTGAGAATTATCGAGTACAATGATGAATTGTATCCTTTTCAATATTATTCAATTCGCTGAAAATATTCAGAATATGAATATGATAAATCCACATAATACACCAACGCTGTTTAACGCATCCAACGCTCCAACCATAGCCCATATGCCAATTCACCATATTTATCAAATATGAAAAGATTTTTAAATGAAATTTGAAGAAAAATCAAATTTACAATGCACTGACAGGCATTTTGTTGAAATCATGAATTCTCTGTGATTGGCTTAGCACTAGTTTCTGCCTTTCCCTCCCCGCCCCCACTAAAAAAATAGAGAAGGAAGGAAAAAAGGAGAGCTAAAAGGGACCAAAAAAGAGGAAGAAGAAAAAAAAAGGTCAAAAGAAGGGGAGATAGATCAGTTGCGGTTAATCCCGCCAGCAACGTGTGGAGAAGGGTGGGGGCCGAAAGTACCTTGCCTCCCCAGATGATACTCATCTGACCGTAATTTAGTGCCTAAAACCCTTGAGCCGAGTCGAGAACGGTACAGCGAATCGTCTTCTTTCTTTAATAATTTTAATGAAACGTCAAAGCTTTCGCGCTTCGCGCGGGAGGGGAGAACCGAATTCAGACAGGGATTAAGAGTCGAGAATGGTACAACAAATCGTCTTCTTCCTCTTATACTTTAATGAAACGTCAAAGCTTCCGCGCTTCGTGCAAGAGGGGGGCTGAATTTAGACAAGGATTAAGAGTCGAGAACGGTACAACGAATCGTCTTCTTTCTCTAATGATTTAATAAAATGTCAAAGCTTCCGCGCTTCGCGCGGACGGGGGGGGGGGGTAAATTGAATTCAGACGAGCATTATTTTGGAGAACGGTACAACGAAACGTCTTATTTCTATAATAATTTAATGGAACGTCAAAGCTTCCGCATATCGCGCTCGAGGGGGGAACTGAATACAGACAAGGATTACGAGTCGAGAATGGTAATACGAATCGTCTTCTTTCTCTAATACTTTAATGACACGTCAAAGCTTCCGCGCTTTGTGCAGAGGGGGGGGTAAACTGAATTCAGACGAGGATTATTTTCGAGAACGGGCAACGAATCGCCTTCTTTCACTAATGATTTAATAAAACGTCAAAGCTTCGGCGCTTTGCGGAGGAGGGAGTGGGAAAATCGCCCCTCCCTGCACCCCCCCCCCCCATTACGTCAATGCTGGTCACCATTACGTACCAATATTTGGCTCGCATAATTTCAAATTTGGACCCCCCCCCCCCCCACCCCCTAAGAAATGCTGGATCCGCGCCAGCCCGTGGTGACTTTCTCTCAATTTCTTCCCGTTCTGCACATAATGCCCTCCTCATTATTCGGAACAACTTTATTTACATGCTTTACCATATCCTTCCAAAACACAGGGGCGGATCTAGCTTTTGGCTAAGGGTGGGGGGTAACCCAAATACGATGTGGAGCATCGTCCACGAGCCGCATAGGGGCGAGGCGATTTTTGTTATTGCTATTTTGAACCTTCGTAAGTGATGTTTTCCTGGCATCTACTAACATGCGGAGCATCGTCCACGAGCCGCGAAACGGCGAGGCGATTTTTTGGTGCTATCTTGAACCCCCGTTATTGATGTTTTCCTGGCATCTACTGACATCTACTACTACATGATAGCGTTTTTTCTATACACATCACATTTTCACTAGGCAACCCAAGGGGGATCGGGGGGTTAAACCCCCTAAACCCCCTAGATCCGCCCCTGCAACATCTTTGCTGATCTTCTTCTCAATATTGATTTATTGGTCGAGTAACATTATTTGCTGGTCTTTTAGAACAACCAGGTGTCAGAGGATTCACACTTTTCATAACGAAAAACTTCTCCATGTTTCAGTCCTTGCGCGATCGTCTCCAGCTCAGCAGATTTGCTTTGCCACTGAACCATAACTGTACGCAGCGGGGGCTAGGGTAGGGGGCAGTTTCCATTCATACTAAAAAAACAAAGAAAATGCAATAAAATTTCAATAATTTATTGCATTTTTACCCTGGTCCCCAACATAAAAAAATCCTCTGTGTGCACATGCCTTGAGGCATAATGCATGGCCGCATAGAGGATTTGTTTATGTTTTTATGTCACGCAAAACACACATTGGAAAATTATTATTCAATAAAGTCTGAGAATGTATACTATTATCTAGATCTATTAGGAATAAATTGCATAAATTGGGGTAAAACGAAAATATTCCAACTATATGAGTTAAAGTGTATAAAGAGAAACTAAGAGAGAAGTTATAGACAAGTAAACGATTCTATGTCCGTGAGAGACGTAAACTCTGCATATACCTGGGCCGAATAACTGGAAAATATAATTGTCGAAGAAGGTGATACAAATAAATATAGAATGACAGCAACAACAAAAAGAAGCTATTTATCGGCTCTACATATGGAAACGGTGTATCATCCGCCCAATCTGACTTGCGTGCATATAATAAAATGAGCATTTTTGCATGAAAAAGTGAAAACCTCTTAAAAGTGTGTTTCTATCCAGCATCGGGGTGCCCGGGAGTAACTTGGGCTGAACCTTTCAAAAAGTATAATATTAACAAATAAATTGCACTTTCTCTATACTTTTGTCGAAAAAAACGTAATAACCCAGCACAATGTCGTCTCTTTTTGCATTGCTTGGAGAAGAGCTAAATAGCGAGTTTCAATCGCACTTCAGCTGCTCTTGCAAGCCCTTGTGCTATTGTGGTCAGGCGGCTTCGGGTGAGTGGCTTATGCCTCAGTCCTTTGCGCTTTTGGCTTGCGTATTGCTGCGTATTTATGGCAAGCCGTTTTAACATTTATTCCTATATCTTGATATCAAGAAATGATTTTCTGTTGTTAGCAATGGTAATTATTGATATCAAGAAATAGGAATAAATGTTAAAACGGCTTGGCATAAATACGCAACAATACGCAAGCCACATACGCAAAGGTGTGACTAAGGCATAATGAATATACTCATCGTTAGCTTTCTTCTGGTATTAAACATATTTTGATTGGTTGTATATTGTTGACAGAATTTAAATAAAAGCTTATTTCAAAAACCTTCAGCGTCTGAATTGATTTTTTTACCTGTTCCAAATGCACGCACACTAGATAAAGCCAGTGGCCCGTGACCCCTGCAATCAACATTCAACTTCTTTTATGAGACAAATCCAAGCAAAAGTTTCCATAAGTGGGTAACCTTGTCAAAGAATACTACATGTATTTCCAATCTCTTGTATATCCCATAGTATAAACTAATGCTTGATGAAAACAATGAATCACTCAATGTTTGATTTTTTTAAACGGCTAACTTTATTTTGACATGTAATGGGTCTCCACTTCTGCTACAATCTACTGCAGGAGACTGCTAGGTCCACTGCTGGATCCCGCCCTAGTCCAGCCTCTGTACCGTTTCCGTTTAGCGCACCCATCAGCTGATAAAATAACACACCCTCAACGTTGAAAGTAGACCTAGCCATTCCTCTAAATCTGGACCTCGAATACGTATGGACGGAAATTTGGGGATTGCGCGATCAGTGGTCAGATACCGCGCTGCGTGTGATGGAAGAATAAAAACAAAGAACGGCCTGAATCTGGACTAGATCCCGGCCAACCCTGCTACGTACATTGAGCAAGCTTATCAATCCTTCGGATCTAGGCCACTCAGATACACAGTGTATACTGCTATAGCATGACGTTTTTTGAGTTTCCTTGTTTTGGCCGATGTCGTTCTGTCCAGAACGAGCAATTTATTATTTTTTAAATAAAACAAAAACAAAGAGAACAGTAGCAGACACTGGACATATAGACGGATAGACAGGGACTTACATCACAATTACGTTAACAGTTACATAATACGTTTATATAGTACCCAACCAAAAACCAAAACGGGAGAGAGAGAGAAGAGAGAGAGAGAGAGAGCTATTTTGAGCACCTCGTGACTGGGGGGGGGGGGGCTGGGAGCCCCCCCCCCCCCCCCTATGATCTCGGCCGTCGCAAGTCCGATGAACACGAACATTTGCATGTTTGTAGATATTTACGTAAGCAACAAGATGGTATAATTAGTTTTTTCCTAATATGCACATTTTTCTCGTTATAGCCTAATTATTTATGCAAAATGCTAATTTTATGCATTTTACAGAAAACTCGACATATTTGTCTGTAGACTTGTGAAAAATCTTGAAAATGTATTGAATAAATGTTTCCTTCATCTCAAATTCATGATGTTACATTATTTTAATGATATCTGAAAATGCATAGGTTAATTTGCACAAATTATGAATACGCATTCATGAATATCAAATCTGGAAATAAACAGGGAAATAGAATCATTCAAAAAATTGTCAGACTCCACTTTTGAATGTTAATTGAAACTCATTATTCATATGAAACTTCTTTTCTAACACAAAATAGTTATTTTGATGTAATTAATAATGATAATTTATGCAAATTTGATGCGATTTTCAAATATTTATTTTCTTTTGTATTTTAATGTTTTTTATTTCTTATTATATCTATTGTTTTATTTCTAGTGTATTCTTTTGTTCTGGAATACATCAAGTTACATAGAGAAACATATAAAAATCAATTTGATATCAATTCATAGGAAGAAATACATCTAAACCTGTATTCACATTTCTGCTTGTACATGAATATATGCAATTATAGCATATGTTTGATGACATGCGCATACTAATTGTTATGTAACACCTTACAGGTATATCCGATTTCGCCGTAAATGGTATCAAAATGTGCGTAAGACTTGAGGGAAAACAGTCATGAAACGACAATTCAAAATTCCAAGCGGTTGCGGCGCAATCTCCGAAAACGTCGATGGGGGGGGGGGGGCCTCCCAGGCCCTCCCCCCTCCCCCTAGTACAGTAAGAGTTAAAGGATATCGTATCTCTTTGCTTGTCGTATATATCTTAATATAGTTCGTTGATTCTTTGGAGAGAGTTAATTTTCCAGGCTTAGTGGTACATTTTTATTTATTTGTCGTAGTTGTATTCTTCTCTGTCGAACTGTTTCCATTCAATAATATAATGATGTACATTTTACAATATAAACAAAGGCTATCTGGAAGTTTGCCTAGTTTGAAAAGAGTTTCGCTCAAAAGGCAACTACCGACTCTCAGTCGGTGAATTGTGCTTCCATCTCTTCTACTGTGCAAGTTGGATTCAAATGTAGCTTGGATTTTTGGTTGTATATGGTACAAAAAACGGCCTCTTGGGAATGATTCCATTGGTATTGCCAACAAAGTATACTCTTTAGAAACTACACTGACTTCCTGTAGAAAAGCGCATCATATTCAAACTCTTATCAATTACATTTAAAGCACAATACAGTTCTTCTCCTTCGTACCTGACTGATTTGCTCGAACAATACCACCCTCCCCAAACCCTCCGTTCAAGCAATCAAGCATTACTTTGTGTACCAAAGGCCAATACTATATTCTATGGGGGCAGATCTTTTGCAGTTTGTGGACCAAACAATCTTCCCAAATTCAAACAACAGACATCCACTTCTGCAACGTTCAAATCTTTACTAAAAACGCACCTCTTTGGCAATTAATTAATTAGATTAAGCTATCTTTACTTAATACGTTATTTGTTTTGACCATATTAGCTATCTTTTAATTATGTAAGTTACTTTGTTAAGTTAGTCATTTTAGTAGTTATAACATTTGTTTATTTCTCTTTGTTGATTCCTTTTATGTGATTATATTTCTCATCATTCATGCTGGTACAGCGCTTAGAGAAACATTTGATTATTATGCGCTTTATAGATATTGTTTTATCATTGTTATTATTGCCTCATCGATTTATCTTGGATTTTTGAGAGCATCTCTTTACAGCTGGAAGGAAGAACATTTTCAATATCATGTGTTATTGCTGTTTTGGCTAAGCTGTCGGCCCTCTAATTTCCTACAATGCCACATTGGGATGGATTCCACTCACAACATACACTTGTACCATTTTGTTCTGTGTTAAAGGTAATACAAAGTTTTGGGAAATTTTGAAAATTGGGTGGAAAGTGATTCTTTAAAATTTTGATATATTTGGATGCCCCTTTGGATATATTATAAGCACTAGAAATTTAGCCCCTAAAAGACTTCTGCTTTCGAGATAAATTGAATATAAAAATTTACCGGTGCTCCCAGTGAATTTTGATAAATTTCCAATAGCGCCTACGGCCGTACAATGGTAGCTGCGACCATGAAAATCTCAGAATATGTCATAGTTGTGATATATAATTTCCAAACGGGAAAAGCTAATCGGTCGATTTTAGTCACGAAACATTGTTTTATAGTTTAATTAATATCTTGACCTTGAAAGGGAGCTATACAACATAAAGAGTTTATTATGTTATTTTCATAACTTTTGACTCGATTTCAACCGCGACAACGATCACTGAATATTGTAAGATCGCATATGCTTCCAATACGTTCATTTGAACCAAATTCATGACCCCATACCTAAACGTTGTGGTACCTTTAAAGTGTTTACGATTTCCGACCCAATACTAGAAGGCTAGAAGGCCTCCGGTATGTAGCTGGACTGTAGACAATATACTAACCCGATAATATAACAAATTGTGATTTCCTCTAGCATTTGCGTTATACAAATCCATCGTCATTAAATTTATTTATTCCGATTTAGAACATGCAGAGGATACTTAAAGCACCCATGATGCTGCGAAAGGTTTCTTGCATCGCCACGTTGTTGGTCTTAATACCAGTCGTTTCTGCAGTAGTGACTCTCCGTCCAGTTTCCACCATCTACTTGCCATACAGCTATAACGGAGAAGAAGGTCTCTATGGTATTGATGCTGGAGCAGTGGAGCAGACCGGCTATGATTCTACGAACAAAATTGGTTATTCTGCAGGTATTATTCTCTGCTTTTGGCATTAGGCCAACAAAAAAAATCATTTGGTTGTCATCGATTGCTATTCTGGATTTATTGGTATTTTTCTGTGTCAATTGAAACTTCTTCCAGGAAGCCTAACATTAGATTTTTTTCTCTCTATTTAAATAAATTATAAAGGCGGGTGAAAAAAAAAAGGATAATAATTCTTCGTCGTTAGCCATGAGAATAACAATTTCTAATTCTCTCTACTAAATAATCCGAACAAAAGAATCAACCACAAGTGGTAATCAACTGATTAATATACAAATACACACAGGTGTATGTGCATTATGGTCGATGCAGCGCATGATGGTATTCAATATGGTGCTATAAATGTCTCCCCACAACCTTCACCCACGGCTGTTATCACCAAAGTGCACCCCATGCGGATAGTACCGTGCATATAGTAAAAAAAAAAATACGCAAGGTCACGTGATCCATTTTGACGCTTCTCATTGGCTATACATTCTTGAACCCATTTTATAAACGAATTTGTAATGAGTCCTGAAATTTCAATGTGTTACTGCACGTCATAGTAGTATTAAAGAGCTGCAATGGCGAAGGATTGTTGCTCAAATTCAGAAATGATTGCTTAGATTGCTTTTCCCTAAAAAATTACCATGAGACATGAAGATACATTTATTTTGATCGACAAACAAGGTATTGGTCTCGAAAAATGTCAGTAAACACCGGAACTAGCATGAATAAGTGCTTGCCTACTAAATGTGAAGGTTGATAGAAGCTTAAACTACATGCTATGATTACCCCAAGTTTACTGTAACCGTTTCTTCTTTTTTAGAAAAATACTCGCTATCATCGTTGTTATTATAAGACGGATTCTAGCATCTAAGCAATCCGATTGGTCGATTGAAATCACGTGGGCAAGCGTTAGTTTTTCCCACCGCGCAAAAGAGCTCCCATCAAAAATTGATAACACTCGCTCGATACCTGCCGATATCTCTTTCGCGTACTTAAGCCAAATTTAATTTGTGCATAAGACACCTTTACACGGTTACAAGAGTGCGCGTGCGCAGACATGGGCGCCATTTTAATTTATGGGTAAGTTAAAATGGCGCCCATGTTAATATGACGTGACCGCACAGCGCAGGTAGTGACGCAACAATACATGCGCATCTGTAAACATTGATAACGCAATGTTTACGCGCAAATTAAAATGGCTGCCTTAACTGAAAAGGGGTGTTTTGTCAAAACACTGTATCTAGATCTAGATCTAGAATATTCTAGGCCTAGTTTAGTTAGATGTAACTTAGATCGATCTAGATGTAATAGCTATCTACCGTATTCTCCAGATCTAGACTATAGTGTAAGCATGTATTGCCGATCCGTCTTTCGCTAGTGTGTTAGGGCAGTTCCAGTGCACTCAGTTTAGTCAGTGCGATATCGATAACGCACTTGTCCTGCGGGCGCGTGCATTATCCCTATGGGCACTGACTAAACTTCGTGCACTGGCCCTGCGCTAACACACACGTAAGTAACATCGCATTATTTGTATACTGTTTTCCCGAACACAGGTGATAACTACATCCACATCAATGATTGGTCGGATGTGACCACACCCACAATTCTGGAGCGTATTGCAGTCGACACGACATGTAACGATATCGAGACCTGCGGCGACTTTGTGGGATTCGTACTCGAGGGACCAAGGAAGACAGACGATGGAACTCTGCATGTTTACTCCCTCTACGACAAAGCTTCTGGAAACTGGACAAAGCTCCATGAAATATCAGGTACGATATAGATATGTACACATCTGTATATAAACTCCAAATGTGATCTATATATCAATGAAATAGTCATATCATAGTTCATCCTTTGTATGTATCATGTATGTATATAACAATATAAAGGAAATGAACTCCATATTGTCGTTAAAGGAAAGAGAAGTCAAGGGTGAGGTTTTGGAATAATAAACATTAAAAGAAACTTGATCAATGTTGATAAAACTACATGCACTGCACACGAAAACTGATATGTGGGACTACATGTCATGAGGTCTGAAAGTATGGTCTAACCATCTATTTCTTTTGGGGGGACATTTGTAATTATTGTTCCAAAATGGCATACAACGAATAAATAAGTTCCCCCTAAAAAAACTTTCTACTAGAACTTAATCTTCTCTTTCAACTTTGAATCTAGTTGGCAGCACACCTGATATGCTTCATTTCTCTCACGATTGTCGTACGATCGTCATCGCGAATGAGGGAGAAGCTGCACAGAATGCCGACCAGACAGAATTCATCAATCGAGAAGGGTCTATTTCCATCATCCGATTATCTGTTGACGGTTCCACGTTCACCTCAACTTTGATCAACTTAACACAGTTCAATGATAGGTAAAGTATAAGTGGTGGTGTTTAAGATTATGATGATGGTGGTGCGTGGTGATAATGATGATGATGATGATGATGACTGTAATGATAATCATGGTGTGGTATTGGTGAATGTGATGGTAGTGGTTGCTGTGATAGTGGTTGTGATGATGATGGTGGTGGTGGTGGTGGGGTCGGAGGTGGTGATTTTGATGATGGTGATGGTGATGATGATGGATAATGATGATAATAATGAAAACGATAAAAAATGCAGTTGGTAAAGATTAATCGATTGATTTTATGGATACTTTGTTAAGTGTTGAAATTGTAAATTAAAATTCAGTCCATGATGTTGATGGTCCATTTCACGTCCTCCAATGCTTTTGCTTTCAACCTCTTAGATCGGATGAATACGTTGCAAGAGGGGTGCGTTATCCATACCACGGAGAGTTAGACGGTGCCAATGAAACGTTCGCCCAAAATCTAGAGCCTGAATACATCACCTATAATTATGATGACACAAAAGCATTCGTCGGATTGCAAGTGAGTCCATTGCAAGATTATTGAGGACAACATCTCAAAAACAACAATCGAACAATCAAATTAACATCCACGGTGCATGGTGTTGAGAGGAAGGGGCGGATCCAGCCGGCGGCAGGGGAGGGGGCCAATTCGTGAGAAAATATTAAGGGGGGGGGGTAGTGAGCACTAATTTCTTTTCTTTTTGTTTGCTCCCGAAAATTTGAAAATCGCGCCGGCTGATAATTCGCTCAGTGGGGGGGGGGGGGGGGGGGGGGGGGGGGGTAGTGAGTACTATTTAGTTTGGGGGCCCTCGAAAATTTGAAAAATAGTTTCAAGTTTCAAGTTTCAAGTTTCAAGTTTATTTATCTTTCTTTCATAACACACATTACAAATATGTCATGAATATAAAAGAGTGAACAGAATATGGCGTTACAATAGAAAAATGAGGTGACCCTGGTTGAAAGCAAGGCTTGTGGATTTAAGGTCCCTCATGAGTAGTTCATGAGTATTTCCTAAAAGAACAAACTCGTCAGATAAGAATAATGTGTACATTTAAATGCTTACAAAACTAAACTAACTAAACAACTGATAAAATATTAAACACAAATAAGGACAATAAAATCTACTGAGTACTAAATAATGGCTATAAACAACTGGAACAGGAATATACTACGAGCAACAGGAATGAAATACAGACAAAAACTAAACAAGACAGACAGATGAATGGATGTTAGAAACGGGAGTAGAATTATGCTGACCTATATAGCAAATAATTTTCTTAAATATTGATCACAACTATAAATCTAGACGATATCGACTCAAATACAGTAACTTCAGTTTGCGCTTAAAGACATGAATACTGACCGATTGCGCTATTCTTGGTTCAAGGGAATTCCAAAACCTAGGTCCAGTGGACCCCAAAGTAGTAAGGGCAAATTGCGTTCGAACAAGAGGTAAGTGATATGCTTGCGCCTGTCGTGTGGAATAACTATGAACTTGGTTATTTTTCTTAAATATTCCAGCCAAGGCTACTGGCAGTAGACCTGCATTCAATTCATACATTAGAGCTCCTAGTTGTAAATGATAAATATCTTCAACTTTCAAAACACCACTATTATAAAAATAAAAAAAAAAAAGAACATCTGTATGCGCAAGATAGTGAGTATTACAAACAATTCGTATTACTCTTTTCTGTACCAGTAGTAATTTATCCATTTGAGATTTGAATGAGTTGCCCCAAGCTAGAACACCATAGTGCAAATATGGCAAAATTAAAGTTGCGTACAACATACGTATTCAGCGGGAACACAGATTCCAATTTATAAATTACACCAGTATTTCGTGACAATAATTTACAAAGCTTACTAATATGGTACTTCCAATTTAAATGTTCATCAATATGCAAGCCAAGAAATTTAAATGTAGATACCCTTTCAATCTCAACACCATCAAACATTACATTGCCAGGCAATATACTCAGGGAATTACTAAAGAGCATATAATTAGTTTTTTTTTAGATTTAAAGACAACTTGTTTGCATGAATCCACAAAGTCGCATTAGTCAACTCGGAGTTTACAGTCTGCAAAAGAGTTTGTGGATTTCTGTGAGAGAAAAATACACTTGAGTCATCTGCAAATAAAATGAATGATAACATCTTTGCGGAAAGTTGAAAATCGTTAATATACACAATAAACAAAAGCGGGCCTAGAAGGGATCCCTGAGGGACCCCACAAGTGACGTCCGCATATCTGAATCAATTCCATTTAAAGTAACAAACTGTTTCCTATTTGTTAAGTAGCTTCTAAACCAATCTAATGCTATTCCCCTTACACCATAATGGCACCCCCCCCCCTTTAACGGCGGGGGAGGGGCCCATCTCCACAAAAAGGTAAAATTAACGTGTTTTTACATGTTTTTTTTTTCACCAGGGGTGGTGGGCCGCCCCCCACCCCTGGATCCACCACTGTTGAGAGGGGTAGCTAAATCTGTCCAATTTTTTTTAATTTTTTAATTGCCAATAATTGCAACGGGTGTGCCTACAATTTAAAAAGCCCCATATTCGAGATTTATAGCATTAACCATACTTTTCTCCGTCACAAATCACCAATAAGAATGTTTTAATTGCTTTATTAAAAACTCGTTTTGTTATAAACAGTGTACATTCTGTTCTTTGTGGTAAACAAATTCAATAGTGTTCTTAAAACTTCTTCAAAATTGATGTAAAAAAACTGAATCGTGGACCTATCCTTAATATTGTTCTTTAAGTTAGAGTCACTTCAACTGAAGTGGTGAAAATGGTTAATTTTTATATTTTTAAATCGAACCATGTATGATCTTTGTTGTCCCCGGCATTTTTGCTTACATCAATTATGTTGCTTTTAAAGGAAAACAACGCCATCGCCGTGGTGGATCTACTGGCTGGTGAAATAGAGGACATTTACCCCCTGGGTGAAAAAAGCTGGCTCAACCTGGATCTTGATGCAAGCGACAGAGATGGTGGTAAGAAGGTCGCTTATAACTATTAACTGCTTACGTCACTCACGCAATCAAGTGATTTTTTTTATTTAATATAAATTATTCGTTTATGTTTAAAACGGTCGCAAAGCCTTTCGGGAAATCAGCCTAAGACAATTCAATAGCACTTTGCTTGACGCAGGGCTGCGTCAGTGAGTGTCACAGCTTGCAACACTTAATTTGAAATAAATATCGCTTATATAACAGGTGCAACATGGAAAGTGCAAGTGACGTTAAAACTGTAACTTAGGGGCTCAATTAGGGCATGTACTGACGTAATGTGAATGACGCTTCGTTTGGATAAATCCACGATGCGTCTGATCTTTCTTTTTAACAGGAATCATGTTCAGGAGAAACAACATCTCCAGCTTCTACCAGCCCGATGGAATCAAGTATTTTGAAGTGGACGGAGTTGGTTATATCATCACGGCCAATGAAGGCGATAGTTTTGATTACGAGCTAGGAACTGAGAAGTGGGCCGAAGATCAGAGAGGAAAGAAATTTAAAGCTGGTAAAAGTTTACATACATATATATTGTGAGGGTGTGTAATGCTAATTATGTAGGTGAGGATATACCTGTGTGTGTATGTGTGCTTGTGCGTGTGTGGCTATGTATTTATGTATATACGAGAAAATAAACAGCATTTCAGTGTCGGAATTTTGATCAACTGGATGTACATGGCCAACACTAAAATAACACATATACCTTTTTATTTCATAATTAAAATGTTAGCCATCGTGTTTTTTTAATTATTTTGTATTGTTTTATTTATTTTTGCCGTTGTTGTTGTGGTTAGAGTCTGGTATCATATTTACTGGACGTGAACATCTTCAGTACCATTAAATTCAAATGTTGATGTTTGCTACGTTTATCATGTTTATAGGGGATTTTGCAGAAACATTTGACAATGAGCTGATTGGGAAACTTGGTGACGATGATATGCTTGGTGAGTAATCAAATTCTAATATGTTTCCTTTCCTTTCCTTCCGTCTTTTCTCTTTTAAAACGTTTTATTTTTCTTTCACTCGTAGTTCCGTGGGGACCCGTACCTCGTGTCTCCCATCCCGCAGCTATGCCCGTGATATACATGTACTATTAAACACCTGTTTAACAAATGACTGATATCCTCCATGTTGGTACAACGGAATCTACCTTTACAATAGCAAAGGTCGGATGACATACAAATATAAGTTAATTCCTGTTTACATGCAGGGCTGCATGCAACGCATATTTTGTTACATAAACATCTAAATATAATTCATAGATTTCTAAATATTAAAAATATTCTCAGACCGGCTTAGCTCCACCCTAAAAAAAGGCTCCAGATCTCGTTCATCTTGAGCCATCATCTGTCAATCATTAGTAAGCTAACAAGAAACATGGGTTTGTAACTTACCTAGCTCAGCACATGCTTACAAAAAAATTGCATTCTTTCATACAAAATCTCCATATTACCTTTATTTTCCTGATGATGCTACGGCAGATCTGACATAGCAACACTTATGTTGGTATTGGATGGTCTATTGTAAACGATGATCAGCGGACATTGGCGGACTTGAGCACGATTGCCATTACAGCTCTTAAGCAGCTTAAGAAATTGGTGCCTGGGTCGAGTTTGGCAGATGAAGTTTAATATCTTGCCAAAGATCTTAAAGGGGCATGTTCCCCTATTCCAGAGGGCGCTCAAAATACGTACGCGCTGGCGGACGGCGCTATAGCTGCCTATTGACACCAACAGAATACGGTTCTTACGCAGATGGCATGTTCCGATTACTACACTGGCGGGAACGTGCCCCTTTAAGTTCTGTGACAGGGATATGAACCCGGTACGTTGTGGTACACAAGGGACACATCCACCGATAAAAATACATATACATATATTAATATTCCTCTTTCTTACCACGGGTTGTTTACAGGACGTCTAGCATTCAGCAAAGTCGACGGCTTGGACAGCTCGGGAAAATTCGAGAAGCTTTATTTCTTTGGTGCTCGAGGGTTTTCCATCTTCAGGGCCTCTGACATCACACTCGTCTATGACAGTGGTGACGAGGTAGAGAAGATGATCGCTAAGTTCTACCCCGACGTCTTTAACACCAACACCAAATCGGATGATCCAGTCATCGAATCACCGGCAGACTTGTTTGATAAACGCTCCGATAATCTGGTAGAATTTCTTTCAAAATTTTCAACCAAATGAATCTTTCTCTAACTAACTCTTTAATTAATCTTTAATTAATTTTTCTTCAATAAATTATGTTCACTTTGATGTGTATTCCATATGCATTGTAATTTGTATTTGCACTTTTTTGTTTTATTTAGTATGTAATTGTTTGTCAGTCAATTTTTTTGTTTTGTTAACGCGCTTAGAGACTTCGGTGGGAAGCGCTTTATAAGTAACGTTTTTATTATTAATATCTTTCTCTTTATTTCTATAAAGCCTAAATCTGCCTAAAGATGAAATTTGCACGACAAAGCGAGATCTTAATTCGTAATTCTTGTCAGACATCAGTTGTTTCATTGTGCATACTTGTCTGACGCACTCAATGGCTCTAACATGTCTAGTTAGCTTCTGTCATTTACATTATTTGGTAAAGTGAGGCCCTTGGTTCGATCCTTCCTCAGTCCCATCCCTGGGAAAATGTTTTGCCCACGTTTGCCCCTTTCCATCCGGATGTATTGAGTGGAAAGGCCGGGTTAATCAGAGGCGGCGGACCCGGGGGGGGGGGGGGGGCAGGTGGGCACAGTGCCCCCCCCCACTTTTTCAAGTACCCAAAAAGTGCCCCTTTTTCAATGGAAAAATTGCCCCTTTAACTTTGTAAGAAGCGCCCCTTTTTACATAAAAAGTGCCCCTATTACTTTGATATGTGCCCCTGTTAATTTTTAAAAGTGCCCCTCTCATTTCCACCTCTGATATGTGCCCCTTTTATTTTGACACGTACCTCTTTTCCCAGACAAGTTCCCAGTTTCCTTTGCAAATAGGTGTCTATTTTCCATTCTCATAAGTGCCCTTTTAATCTCTAGTAAGTGCCTCTTTTTGGATACGAGAAGCGCCCCTTTTCACTTTTGTTAAGCGCCTCCTTCACCTCTGATAATTGCCTTATTCAAATCTTAGAGGTGCCCCTTTTACTTTGACAATTTCCCCTTTTCCTTTGTAAGAAGTGCCCCTTTCCCTTTTAATAACTATCTCTTTTTAACTCGGATAAGCGCACCTTATATTTTCACATGTGCCCCCTTTCCTTTGTAATAAATGCCCCCTTTTCCTTATGATAAGTGCCCCCATTTAACAAAGAGCCCTTTTCCTTTTCATAAATGCCCCTTTTCACCTATGAAAATAGTCCTTTTTCATTCTCCTACTAGTGCTCCTTTTTTATGTCTGGTAAATGACCCTATTAAATTCTGAGAAACAATCGTTTTATTTTGACAAGTGCCCACTTTTCCTCCTGATAAGTGCTCTTTGCATCTCTAATTACACCCCCTTTTATTTTGACACGTGCCCCTTTTCCTTCCTAATAAATGCTCTTTTTTCTTCATAATTTCCGCTTTTCATAAAAGCCCCCTTTCACCTCCGATAAATGCCCCTATCAAAATCTGATCGGTGCTCCTTTTCTTTCAACAAATGCACATTTCCCTTTATTATTAGTACCCGTTTTTCATTCTCATAAGTGCCTCTTTCAAATATGGTGTTTGCCCCTTTTCAGGTGCGATAAGTGTTCCTTTTCACCTCTGATAATTAACCTTTTTTAACAATGATACGTGCCCCTTTTCCTTTCTTATGAGGAACCTTTCCCTTTTTCATAAATGCCCCTATCAAAATCTGATGGTTGTCTCTTTTCCGTTGACAAATGCCCAATTTCCATTCTCATAAGTGCCATTTCATTCCTGGTGAGTGCCCCATTTTCACCTCTGATAATAACCCTTTGTACTTTGACACGTGCTCCTTTTATTTTCTAATAAGTGTCTTATCCCTTCGATAAGTGTCCCCCTTTCCTCTCATCATTAAACGTGCCCCTAATTTCAAGCGACTAAGAGCAATATCTCCCAAAGCTCGCTCGCTCACATTTATAGATGTTATAATTATGTTACTTATCAAAGGTCTTTTCAGTTTGCTGTTTATATGAAAATGTGCTTATTTATAACCCGATGAGGATTGTTTTTTCCTCTTTGTAAGAAATAGTTTTCGCACTGTGTTCTCACCAATCTTATATTTTTCCTCGCTTGCAAATGATATTTTCGACCATCACACCCAACTGCAAGGTATGATGCTTTAAAAAGCAATATTTTATACGATGTATAATGAGAAAAAAATATTGAAATCATCCCTGATAATGTAATCAGATTATAGGGGTATATACCAATGTCTATAAATTGTTTATTTTCGCTTTGAGATTTCCCTTTGTAGGTGCCCTTTTTTCCCAGAAAGTGCCCTTTTTGGTTGGTGCCCCCCCCCCCCACTTTGGAAGTTGCTCCGCTCCCTCTGGGGTTAATAATAAGTAATTGATCAGCAGGGAGAGTAGGAGAGGTTTTTCTGGTCCCTGGGTAAACCAGAACATTTCATTAATCATTCCATATTTATATGACAGATGACTTTCTATATTCGGACTTACGTTAGTATGTCTCATAAATATACATCCTACTTAGGGTCCCGAATGTGAATCGGTGGAGATCGGCGAACTCGGTGGACGTCGTATTATTTTCATCGGCGTCGACCGCACATCGGCCATCCTCGTCTACTCTCTAGAATCTGGCGAGATCGTACCAACGTTCGAAACCGTGTACCGTGCTGGTGGTCGTAATGATACGTTCCAGAATCTTCTTGACGACCGTAACTTGGGCGACCTTGATCCTGAAGATCTCAAGTAAGGGCAGCATTTTGAACACGATCGCTAGCACTTTGCAAGAACCTGGTGTCTGTATTTTCATTTACTGCACTTTATATTTATTTTAACTAAAAATGGAAATAAACGAACGAATGAACAAACAAAGGTTGTGCAGTTATCGAAATGAAAAGAAATTCACTCTTTTGATATCAGTCTCAATGAAAAAAAATGCACTTCTCTCAGAAATTAGCATAAAGAAACTACACACATGAAGCATAAAAATCTGTTTTAAACTTTTCTGCTATTTCTCGTCATGATGGCATTTGAAGAGCAATCCATCGCTAAGAAGGATTTATAGCATGACATTTTTTTCTGGCTAGCAGAGAATGACAAAGCTCACAAATTATGTATCATCTTTATCAGAACTCAACCTTCTCTTGAAGGGATCGTCTAACAATGTTAAATCTGTGATACACGGTCCTACATGTTACCAGTGTCTGTCATATGGTGTAATATTGAAGCCCTAAACAAATCGCGCTTCAAAATGATCAAGAAGTGACTCAAAAAAGTAAAAATCTTTGAGTGACCGGTTTAACCATACTCGTTTTCCCCAATAGACTGTATGTTATGAAAACCGTTCGGCGAACGGTTTTCAAAATTTGTAATTCCAATCATTATAAAATATCTTGATAATCAGACAAGCGATCGGCTTGTAAAAGTCATGGAGTTCCTGACTGACCTTAAGGTTTATAATTATAATTGCAGCATGAGCTAGATCAAGGATTATTTTTAAAGGATCTAAGACAAAGTTACCGGATCCCTTTAAAGCTCTTAAAACTGAGTGACCAAAAAGAGATCATCAAGACAAAGAATAATCTGATTTAGAACTTGTGTTTCTTATATCGTCCATTGTTTATTCTAGATTTATCCCTGCATCCGTGAGTGTAACAGGAGTACCCATGCTGATGGTTACGAGTGCAGTCAGCGGGACTATATCTCTCTACGAGGTTTATGACGATTGATCCCCTACAGGTACGTAAGAACCCCCCCCCCCCCCCTTTCATCTCTATTCTTCTGTGCTAGGGATATTCCCACAATTCAACAGCTTTTAACCTCTTCATCTTTGTAACCTGAAATCTGGCCTGGGCTGTTCCTTACAGTAATAATGTGAGGTGGTCGAGATCTCGAGATCAAAGACAGACAGACAGACAGTCAGACAGATCCTGTGAGATGGGAGTCCTGATCTGGGACTAATTTCTACTACTCGCCAGTAGTTGGTTCCCCTTTAATATCGATCTCTTAATATAGCCCTCTACTGCTGTGTTCTCTGTCTTCTGATGCCGGCCTGTACCATTGTTATGCTAATAAATGAGGCGAATTACGGTGCACAGGTTGGGAGTGGGAGTACATAATGGACCTAGTGAATGAAGAGTAACCCAAAATCCCAACATTTCTGTTCACTCCCCTTTTGCTTATTTTACTTTCAAACATGTTTTCTTCAGACGGTGTGACTACTGAACCACCAACCACAACAGACAACAACGCCGCCATCTTGATTTCATCTCCAGTCGTCTTCTGTCTGACTCTGCTCTTTGCTTTTCTGCTTATTTAATCATAAGTTATTTTTATTACCGATTGGGCGTCAGCTCTAAAGCTTCTCGAACAACTTTTAATAAATTAGTCATTACGGGATATTAAATTGGAAATTGTTAGTGATCGAGGTGGTTAACACTTGTGTTTTCTTTTGTCATGGTTATTAGTCCTCTTCCTCCTCTTTTTCTCATCTGCCTCTCTCTCTCTCTCCCCCTTCCTATATCTATCTATCTCCATATCTCTCTCTCTCCCCATCTCTCTCCTCCTCTGCTCCCGCCCCAGCCCCCGCCCTTCACTCTCTTTTTTTAATGTCACAGGGCTATGCCGGAAACGAAGACAAGATGAGTTTCTTAAAAAACGAAGATTTAAAAGTTCTAAAAGATGTACCTTTATTTTCTCAACAATGTATTTCAGCATGGAAAAAATGTCAATGTGTTGAAAAAAAAATCATGTAATGAGGTCACTAATATTATAATGCAGCTGTAATTGGTAAACACATGTTTAAAAGAAAAAAATTATGTTTATGGTGGAAACATTGGCTAAAATCTGGAAAATTATTTATTGGGGACATTATAGACGCCGAAGGGGATGTGGATGTTAAAAGGGGACAATAATTACTTTGTATTAAAAATAATTAATTATGTGAGGTCAAATTATTTTGGAAGTGTATACCTCGTGACTGGAAAAGAAAATTAAAATGTGAAACTTGTTTGTGTTCATATGAAAAAACACGTCTTCATTATTTTGAATTGACACCAAAAGTATGTCATAATATGTCAGTTACAAAACTAACAATGTCACGAATTATATATATATAAGGTATTTGTTGATAGAACCTTTATAAATCCAAATGTTCACATTTATTGGGAATATTTTTTGGAAAAAAAATTTCCTGGGCAAATAGATGGAAATGAATTTGACAAACGTTAAGAAAAACGATTAAAACAGTTTAATTTCAAACTACTCTATAAGTAATTAGCATGTGAAGAATATCTAAACTATGTAAACTTATCTTATTACGAACATACTTGTCAGTATTTCGTTACTTGTATAATTCATTTGTTCTATTATATATTGTAATACTGTATGGTTTATATATGTCATTTAACTTGTGGATATTTAAGTGGAAAAATAAATTAAATCAAATCAAATCAAATCTATACCGTTTCAACAAATCTAATCATGATTTTTGTTTGAAGTGCAAATGTGCAGAAAATTATTATCATTTATTTTATGTTTGTGATTACTCAAAAATATTTTGGAACAAGGTTTTATTTTTTCTCAGAAAAACAGTAGTATCGTTTGATAACAAACAAATAATAATACACTGATATAATTGTAAGCAATTAATATGATTATATAAATTCAAAATATGTTGTGTTTACAAATCTATTAATTAATTAAGCTTCTTACGTTTTATATACGCAAAAAAGAAAATGTAATTTTACAAAAATATTCGACATTTATTTTAAGGAAATATTATGGAGGGGTTTAAATGTTGAAAAGTATCACCTCTGGAAAAAAACGTTGATTATCTTTTTTTTTCAAAGTATAATTAATTTTGCCATATAAGTATAATTCATGTGTGTTTCTTTGTAATCAATATAATTATTTTTTCAAATGTACGTATTATTCAATAAATAAATGATGGGGAAAAAAGAGGGAAAAATGACATTGGAAATTTCAATGGAAAACAGTGGCTTTGAACGTCTCAAAATATGTTGCCAAGTTAAGGATTGTCTCGTAGTTTTCTCCTGGCATCAAACGCCATATGCCATGGTATCGAAAAAGAGGGCTCCTTTTGCTCATACATATAGATATCATACAGTCTGAAACAAAAGTTTTTGAGATAACAATTATAATTTGCATGATCAGGTCAAAATAGGGCGTTAATTCTTTGTTAGAGGATATAGGCCTAAGTCTAATAAGGTCCTTCTTACTGTGAGGAGGTTGATGAAGGTACATAGCATATTTTTGTTTAAACATTTCTAAAGTATCCTAAGTTATTCGCTACCTGGTTTCCATACTTCAAGTCTTTTTTATAGGTGGTATTTATCGTTAAGATTATATTAGTCTTGTTAAGTAAATGTAATAAGTAAGAAAGCAAGATTTATGTCAAATGTGATGACAAGATGAATATATGTAGTATATATGATGTCATTTTCTGTTTGAAATAAATTAGCAACTGTCATGCTGAATGTCTGACTTTATTTGTTATTTCACGCTTAGAACCACCAAAGTCGTTTCAAAATCCAGAAACTACACACGAAAATTGGCGTGTGGGAATACAAAAATATGTAGCCAATGACTAGGTATTAGCTTGCCCTATATGTATACTTCTAATTGATCTATCTAATCTGTTCTAATATATAGTTTTAATATTTCAGTATGACATAATTTCAAAGGAAATTTCTTTCGAGTAAATCACTGCAATCTTATTTCTTAATGTGGATATGAAGTGGCAAAAATATTTTTCTTTAACTAAATCAAAAACATTGGAATATTATTTTGTTCTACTTCTTTTTAATCGTTACACCCATCGCATGGGTTGCACATTTTAAGTTGGGCGTGATATTTTGTGTGCGTGTGCTTGAGTTAGCGAGTGAATAGGAGAGAGATTTTTTTAAAGGATAGAGAGGGTCAAATCTTTCATATTAATTTCCTTCCTTTAACCTGTGCCTATTACAAAGGAAAATGGGCACTTGTCGTAAGAATAGGGGCACCTATGAGATTTTGATAGATGCATTTATCTGACGTGTGCGAAGGGGCATTTATGAGAAAGGGAAGTGACTCATTAAAAAAGAAGAGGGGCATTTATCAGAAGAAAAAGAGACACTTTTGAGAAAGACAAGGTGGCTCGTTTCAAAATAAAAGAGGGAATTTATGAATGGGGAGAAGGGGCCCTCATCAAAGATGAAAAGGAGCACTTAGAGCACTTATCAGAAGGGAAAGGGGCACTTTTTACAAAAGAAACGGGCACTTCTCAGATTTGAATAGGGGCAATTATCATCGGTAAAGGAAGCACTTATCAGAAGTGGTAAGAGGCAATTATAAGAATGTGGGACGGGCACCGAAATAAAAAGGGGCACTTATCTGAGGTAAAAGGGGGCACCTTTCCTATGTAAAAAGAGGCATGGGTACTTGCAAAAGTGTGTGACTTGTATGATATTCTGGGCTGTACTGATGAAAGTTGCACAAACGAGCGGATTGCACGAGGTCGCGAGTGTTAACACGCTACGATGATCGGCCGATTACACTAGGAGGACGTGTACACCCGATGTCCGCCTAATGTGTGCATCGTCCTCGAAAGTCGCCGCAATTCAAACCCGCCGGTATTAAAACTTTCAGCAAAAACAGCGGGCAGCCCTTTGGTCACCCTAGGGTCAGCGGCCTAAAAGGACCAAAAACACGCCCTGAACTAATCGTGAACTTATTTACCGTTTTTTACCGTTGTCATGTACATGCGCTGTACCACTAGGCTAATTACAATGCAATATAATCTTGCTTCTGAAAGGAAATACATATTTTTAAAGAAGAAAATCTTCTCTTGAAATAATTTGTCATGCTGTTCACGCAAGCGGGTTTTCCATAGAAGATTCTTATCATCAGTGGTGGGGGCTTGTGGAGCGTGGGTATAATGAGATTTCAATAACATGTTGCTAGAAATCTAAAGAGTACCATGTCAAGGTAAAGAGGGGCGGGGAACTTGCTCGTCAAAATACTCTGTACCGGGTAAACATGAATTGCTTCAAGTAGTACCGTCAATATTCATAGAATAAATCCCTCCCCTGTGACAAAGGTAATAAATGGACCCAATGGTTGATTCTGCCAGGGGCGGATCCAGCCGGCGTCAAGGGAGGGGGCCAAATAGGGGGCCCAAATCGTGAGAAATATGTAGCGGCGAATAAAGGGGGGGGGGGGGGTAAGGAGCACTATATTTCAACGGATGGAAGTGTTTTGTTTTTACTCAACATCCATCCCCCACCACCCCCCCCCCCCCTCCCTTGAGCCAGGGGGATGGGGCCCGTCTCCTTTTTTTCTTCAAAAAGGTTACATTTATCTGTTTTGGGGGCCAGGGGAGGGGCTCACGCCCCCCCCCCTTGAATCCGCCACTGGGTTCTGCTTCTTTATAAGTCAGTCCGTTCTGACTTAAAATCAGCGCGCATTGAAAATAAAATTCCGCTCGCGCTCAAATTTGCCGAAATCTAAAAAATAGGCAAAAATATGTTTATGGTGGATTCATTACCGACCCATGAACCCCAAATTTGTTATCATATTCTGATAGAGTATGAATTTGACCACAGTTTTTATTGTGAAATCATCGTATAGCCCTTCAGAGTCAATTGATTACATTATATTTATATGTTTCCGATGTCTTTGTTGATGTTAATCGGACCGTATCGCCCATATTCCTGACCGATTTTCTCCCAAATTCTAATATGTTGTAGCTAAGTGTATATTCTAAAAGAGCAATTCTCTTGTTAACTAAATGTGAATGAATTTGTAGACAGAACAGCTATGACCTTATGTAAAAGAACTTATCGCCATTTTCGTCACGAAACAACTAATCCGTTCCCTGCTAACATACTATGTACGGTTTCCGTATAGTGGTCCGTCTGTCACCCATATCCAGCACCCATATTTAAACCTATAATTAAAGGTGAAGATGGTGCTTTAAAGCGGCCATTGCATAGTACCATTTTGTCGCACTTTACACGATTTGTGCAGTTATGCTGGAATGTACAGCAGGTGTCCCAAATTTCGTATAAATGTTATTTTTGACCTGACAGGCAAATCTTATAATTACGCGAAGTTTAAGTGAATTCATCTTAAGTATGCAATTGAGGGTCAAGTTTCATATTTGTTAAGATCAATTTCAACCAGTCAGATGCTTCCATTTTTTGTTCCTTTTAAATGTATTTCATTTATTTAAGGAGGTACACCTTCTTAGTATGAGCTGAGAAGCTTTTTTTTATCAGTAATTCATTTTTGACCGTACGGCAACAGTTTCCTCCTCATTCAGCGCAGATCGATCTGCTGCAGGTCACCTAATTAGACAGCAGTGACGAATTCCAGTCTAGTTATTTTATTTATTTATTGATTATCAAGATTTCAACGTAACAAAATCAAAATATATACATCTGTTGTTCACATCATAAATCAAACACTTTAATAGTAAATAAACTTAATAATGAGTTACCAAAATTATCTCTATGGTTTCAATGCAAAACGTTATCCCTGAATATCGATACAACAAATTGCATGTATTTCAAGCACGCATATTCTCATGTCACTGACTTTCCTTACAACATAATTATAGATAATATCCCTCTCGAAAGAAAGAGAACAACCCAATCTGTTGCTGTCATTATCGATGGAAATCTAAATTGGAATGAACACATACGTCATATAACTACTTCAATTTCTAGAATGTTGGCTTATTATATAAAATGAAGAAATTAATCCCATGTTTAATATACGATTGTTATGCTTTATAATTCATTGATATTATACAGTTATTGACTGGCAGGGGGTGTAATATAACATTCTTTGGACCTGAAGGGAGTTATATTTCCCAAGTGGTTATATTTTCCCGAAGCGCGCAGCGCTGAGGGAAAATATGGTCACGAGGGGAAATATAACTCCCTTCAGGTCCAAAGAATGTTATATACCCCCTGCCAGTCAATAACTGTTATATTAGATAGCCCTTTTTTTGTGGGGGGGGGGGGGGGGGGGAGGGTCCAAAAATTGTTTGCCCGAAGAAAAAAAAATCCTCTTTTTTTTCGGAAATTACAGAAAAATAATCTGTCGAGATAGTTCAAGAAAGAAAAAAAAACCTTACAAAAAAAAAAAAAATTATAAAAAAAATTTGGGGAAAAAAAAAAAAAAAAAAAAAATCGAAAAAAAAAAATTCTTACCCCAAAAAGCATTTTTCGGGAAAAAAAAAAAAAATTACCCAAAAAAGCATTTTTGGGGAAAAAAAGAAAATGTGGAAAAAATAATTTTAAGGGAAAAAAAAATTCATGAAAAAAAAATATTGAAAAAATTAAATGACCCTCGGTAATGGTGTAATGTGTGTAATTGGTGACATACAGTCCTCAAGAGGGCGACATACATTGATTAAAAATATATTCATTTCACCAGCTGGTTAATATAACACCGAAAAGTGACCGGCCAGGAAAATATAACAATTTGGATCCTCACAATTGATATCACGTGACGAGCTCTGGACCAATCACATCTCGGTATCTGTCTAAGCTATCTAATATTACCGTATATAACATATTGCAATTTAGTATGGCCAACAGCGCCAAAACCAAAATCAACTCTATTGCAAAAAATAGAAAGCCCTTCGTACATGTACTGGTTCCCCATATTTATCTCACATAAGTTCAATATTTTACAAACTGAAAACACTAACAGTATTCGACATAAATTCGCTACAAAGTTTACTGATCATGTTTAAGTATTTTAATAATATGCTCCCTCTTTCATTTCAAAACTTTTACACTATGAATAAATCCATTCACTCTTACCCTACCCGTAATTCCTCAAATTTTCATCTAGTAAACCCGAAATTACTAATTGCCCATAGATTCTTAAGACACCATGGTCCTGACCTATGAAACTCTCTCCCAGAATCTATTAAATCATGTTGCTCCCTCTACTCATTTACGGCAAAAGTTTAAACGATGTTATTATCAAAATATTCAAGGTAGAATTTCTGTGACAACTCTTCACTCTGTATCATAATGTCATCTCTTCTTTCATTCGAATCATCATCACCATCATCACCATCATCATCACCATCATCATCATCATCATCATCATCATCCTCATCACCATCATCATCTGTATTGTCAATATCACCATCATCAAAATTTGTATTTTCAATTACCTATCCGTTCTGCTTAATAATAATCTATTTCATGGGTTTTGTTTGGGTCTGCCGTATTATCAAGCAATCTGCTTACAATGATAGTCCTTCTTCCGCAAATAATTGTATTATGTTATATAACGTTTGAGAAAATTAGTATTTATGACAGTTTATCAATTCGTTTTTGTAAATAACAACTTTTATATATACAGTGTGAGTCAAAAAAAAGTTTACACCTAGAAAATTGCTAATTATTTTAAAAATTATCTATGAACAGTAAATGCTTATACATCTTATGAAAGAGTGTTTTATTCCACATCATTTGGTATCATTTTTGTGTGGTATGTGTTCACGCTTGGATGAACAGAAGGCATCGTTTGCGAGAGTGCAAAAATCGATTTGCGCCAAAGTTGCTTGTGTGATGTTTGAATAAAACAATTGGGATTTGAGTATTAATTCGGTCTTTGCAGATCCAAATAACATCCTGAACACAATTAATCATGCCACACAATTATCAAATATCGAATAACAAATATCAACGAACATTTGTGCGCGCGTGTGTGTGTGACTTTGCTTCTGCATGTGCAATGCATTTCATTAAACTTTCAATTCATTCTCTCACTCCGCCAATTCCAACATAATACATGCTGTAGGCATCACTTTGGCGCTAGTCGATGTTTGCACTCTCGCAAACAATGTCTCATGTTCATCCAAGCGTGAACACATACCACATAAAAATGATACCAAATGATTTGGGATAAAACACTCTTTCATAAGATGTATGATAATTTACTGTCCATAGATGATTATTAAAATAATTAGCAATTTTCTAGGTGTTAACTTTTTTTAACTCACACGGTATATATATATATATATATTTGATTGTTTATGATTCATTTTCAGAAAAATACTGATTGTACTTTATATTTTTATTGTTATCGAAAAACTGTGTACTTACATGAATACAGAAGAAAATCAAATCAAATCAAAATCAAATCTAAAATATCTCATGAAGAGATAGTCATTTCTGTGTACTATGAAATAAAGGATATTTGTTTTATCTTGCATGTTGAATACTGAATGAATACTCATAGCTATGGTCCTCAATTTACGCATGTTACGTTTGTATACCGTTCAGGTCGGACAGACTTCGCAGTTCACGCACCGCAGCACCTTATGAATAATGCTGAAATATCATTCACATATTTCATATGTCGATCTATTTACAAATGAGGCGGGGCTTACCTTTGGCTATTTGTCTATTCTATCTATTTGCCTATTTTGCGCGAAAACTATCGTTTGCTTTTTAACGGCATTCGTGGTGTCAGGTTCGGTTTAGTTGGATGGTATACATTTAGACGCCACATCGACTTGCGCAAATCACCAGTACATTATCGAATAGTTCAACTTTAAGCGAATTTTAAATATCAAAGAACAGCCAATCGAGGAGGTGAACTTTCTTTCGGACTTCAAAATACGAAGGTAAGAACAGCAAATTTTGAAGTGTAGGTAGTGAACTGGGTCTTTTTGATGGGGGCGTGGATAATTATCATGTCGTAAACATAGAAATGAAAGGAAAAGGGAGACAGAGAGAGAGGGGGAGATTGTTAAAGAGTAGAGATAGAGAGAGAGAGATGCACAGCGCAAGAGAAGGAGAGCGGGAAGAAAAAGAAAGGAGAAGGGAAACAGAAAAGAGAGATGAGAGGGAGAGAGAGAGAGAAAGAGAGAGATGCAATGGAGGATGATGCATTCAATATTTCCAGCATAAATATGATTGAATATTTACTACACTGTCGCTCATATAGTTGGAATATTTTTTTTTACCTCAATTTATGGAATTATTTTGACAATGATTTATTCCCAATAGATCTAGATAATGTAGTATTCTGGTAAGTCGAGAGAAGGGGGGGGGCGGTTGTCAGGAAGAATGCACTACCAGAACACAATGACACGACTCGAGGTTGTAGGATATGAGCGGAATTTTATTCCCACTTGAGCTATCTGCATAAAGTTCGATACAAGAAGAAAAACCTCTGCAAAGGCAGAAAAGAAACAACAAAAGAAAGAACATCAGTAACTACATGTTCAAAATCTCTTCATGTAACAATTTAGAGTCAACAATAATGTACATCACTTTAAAACCAAGTCAATGATACTTCAATATTCATCGAGTGAGTAATTCAATGTAAAAGAAGAAAATGTATTTCTTATCATTCCAAAATATTCCCTCTAGCTATAGGTGACATATGATGAACTAATTTCTTCACTGAAAGTATATGAATAATTATACAGGTCACCAAAATATGAAAGCATTAACTCTATTAAAGATTAACATCAGAATAATCCCCTGAAATATGCATAGTCATGGATATTTATTCTAATTAATGTCTAATTAATGTACATTGACTGCCTACCTATAATTCATTATAGCACATTGTTATCAACACCTGAAACAGAAGTAATATAACAAGCAGTGTTTGTGTTCAAAACTATTTATCACGCTCTACCATCCTGACTCACCCAACTAGGACTGTTAAACAACTACTTGTTGCTACGAAGACAAACAATGGAACAAGCTTCTTCAACTCAACCGCTGGAATCTAGAACAAAGACAATATCACTACTTGCCATGAATAACTATTTAACTATATATCATCAAATTGTTATTATCAAAACATTATAATGCGATAATCTGATCATAACAATTTAAATCCTATTTATGAACGTAAAAATGCATCAAGTATATCAATACACAGATGAATAATGTGGTATCTATACTCTACTAAAATTGTCACTGTTCATTCATGGCCCTGGGAAGCGGGGGTGCCGGGGGTGCTGCAGCACCCCGGCAAATTTTCAGGGGGTGCACAGCACCCCTGCAATTTTGTTTGTATGATATATTTAATGTAGACTACATCATTATGCTTCGTTTACGAAATTGTCACAAAGCCGACAGCCAAAAATTATGCTTTTTATTATTTTTTTTTTAATAATTTTCTTTCACAAAATCCTATAACATACTCGCGACACACGTGCGTGGTTAATAGTACATGGGTCTGGTGCCATGCAAAGCTTGCAGTATGCCAATCTATGTGTGCAGTGACGATTGCAATTTGTTTTAATAGTGTTAAATTTGTAGACATTGGGACATTGGAATTAATATACTTGTCGGTAATTGGTGGCTCGTTTTGTCGGTAATCGGTGGCCTCCACACCCCCCCCCCCCCCTACTGAAAAAGGTATAGCGATCGACGCCTCTGATAACAACACAGTTTATACAATCGAAATAATTAAACTTACCAAATAAGTACCAGACCCAGGGGCGGATCCAGCCGGCGGCAGGGGAGGGGGCCCAATTCGTGAGAAAATATTTAGCGGCGAAACAGCCGGCCGATAATTCGCATAGTGGGGGAGGGGGTGAGGGGGGGGGGGGAGTGAGCACTAATTTTTTTTTTTTTTTGCTCCCGCAAATTGAAAATCGTGCCGGCCGATAATTCGTTCAGGCCCCCCCCCCCCCCCCCCCCCCCCCCCCCCCCCCTCCTGGATCCACCACTGGTGTCCAACAATTTTCCACAAAATAACTAAAATTTCTATTTTGCAAAATGTATGACTCCGGAGAGTCTTTGCATTTTAGAGTTCCTAGATAATATGCTTTCAATAAGACTCATTACCTTAGCCTGCTTATACACTCTTTCAATTCAATGGACTTGAATTTCTCTGTGCATTAACCTGTACAACTATAATTACTTTTACCTCATTTATCTCTAATCTTTTTTTTTGAAGAGCACCTAAAAAAATTGTAAAATAGGTGTTTTTAGTAAAATTATAATCATGAAGTTTGTATCATTATGCACATAATCAAGAAACTAAGGTTACCTGTTTACGATTCTATTCCATATGGTGTTTTAATTATTATGATAATCAAAAAGATTTGATTGCCGTGCACTAATCAAGAACGTAAGGTTACCTGTTTACGATTCAATTCCATATGGTGTTTTTAATTATTATGATTTGAATTTGAATTTGAATTTGAATTTGAATTTGAATTGAATTTGAATTTATTAACAACAACACATCACAATAATGACAGTACATATGAACAATCATACAATGCAACAAAAAAAAATAATACTGATACATGTATACCTGTTCCTGTTCGTGGATCCAGTCGGGTTCCTTCGCCATCATTCAAAACAGTTAGATTATGATGATTCACGAATTGTTCTATCACTTGTCCATTCTTGTCTGTTTTGTCACTTCCCCACATGGTACCATGAGCGTTAAAATCGCCTACTATAATATTAATAACTTTATCATTTTTATTCACGTTTTTTAATAGCACATTCATAGAATATTCATTTAATTTCTTACAAGGATTATAAAAGTTCACAATTGATAACTTTTCATTTCCTGCGTGTATGTTTACTTGCTGTATTTCTAAATTTACATCATTCATTGGACCTTCATACTTGATTTTATTATGAATGTATATCGCACATCCTCCCCTCGCCTGATTTTCCCTATTTCTTGGGAGACATGTGTATTCAGGAATTTGAAGAACTCTATTTTCCTGAAACCATGTTTCTTGTATACATATCAAATCATAGCAATTTTTGTGTGTATTCAAATACTTTATAAGTTCTTTTCCATGCCCTAGTAATCCCTGTGCATTCCATTGTAGTATGGAAAACAGTATCATCAATGTTTTAAGTATCGTTATCAACATTGTTAGCACTACTTATTTGCTGCAGCGATCTTTTCGCTGCGACCAGAACTAAATTATTTATTTCTTTGAGAGTTTTGCCCTCTGTGAGTGAGAGGATCAATTGACATATAAAGTCAATTATCTGATCATCATTTGCTGTAGCTATAAAGTTCAGGGGTACAGAAGGATTTTCTTTCTTTTCATTGTCTTTTTTTGAAGTGATTGTTGTTGATGTTGTTGATGTTGTTGAAGGATGTATACATAACATAAGAGTAATGTCGATTGAACAGTAATGGTTTTAAAACGATATTTTTTAGACATACATCTGCATACTATTAAATGTACAAAAGATATATACTTAAATATGTATATTACTATGTTTAGGTGAAGTTGTTAATGGGAACTAGAAGTTAGCACAAGTGCTAGTCGAGCCTAGTTCCATTCTTTGGCAAGTTTTTTTTCTGTTAATTTGTTTTTACATATGAATGTAAAACTTGTTTGTTTTGTATTTACATATATACAGCAAAATAATACAATATCATGTAACTTTTTTTCTTTACTAAAATGAAAAAATAAAAATAAAAAAGCTTAAGCGTTAAAGCATTATAATGAAAGAAAACAAATCTTTGAAGAAATAAAATCATCAATGTGTTCATAAAAATGAAAAAGATGTATTAATAAAAATAATCATACACATGTACGTACATGCACAAATCCTGTAAAAGCTTAAGGCCGCTATAAGTGTATACATATATAAAAGGAAGACAAGTAATATAAAAGGAAAAAAAGAAGGGGGTGGGATTGAGCCCATGTTATTTACATAGAAGGTAGGTGGAAAGATGTCTCCGAAAAGATAACCTTGATGTTTTTAATCTAATTTCATCTGGCAGATCATTCCACAGCTTTGTTCCTACAAACGAAATACAAAATTGCCCTTGCGTTGTCTTACATTTTGGTTGATAAAGTAAGCCACTTTCTTTTCTCCTAGTTGCATATCTATGCTGTATCATCTGACAATAATCCACTAAAGAGTGTGGTAAAAAAACCTTTTACCAAATCGTACATAAATGTTGATACAAGAAGTTCATGAAGTTGAAAAATATTTAAAATGTTTAGACTATGGAAAAGAGCTTTGGAGTCTGTTCTAAGTGGACTGAATGTAATTGCTCTCATTGCCATTTTTTGACTTAAATATATACAATTTAGATTACTTTTGTAAGTGCTCCCCCATACTTCTACTCCATAAGAGAGGTGAGGCTGTATAAAAGCCTTATATAATAACACAAGTATATTCTTGGGAACAAAATGTCTCAGTTTAAACAGAATACCTACTTTCTTTCTTATGCATTTGTTTATCGTCTGAATGTGTTCTTTCCATGAAAGGTGACAATCAATTTCAATTCCTACAAATGATGCAACAGATACCTCTTTAATATTTGATCTTGATATTCTCACAGATCCCTTTTTGTCTATTGATCTAGCTTTGGATTTCATAATCATATAGTTTGTTTTCTGTAAGTTAATTGTGACTTCATTTGCATTACACCATTCCTGCACCTTCATTAAATTTTCACTTACAATTTCTATATCAATTTCTTTTTGTCTAGGATTAAAAGTATGAAAAAGATTTGAGTCATCAGCAAATAATCTGAAATTGAAAAAGTTTGTGGAGTTAGGTAAGTCATTTATATATAGTAAAAATAATGTTGGTCCAAGAACGGAGCCTTGAGGGACACCACATGTTATATTCAATTTCAAAGACATTTTGTCTTTATATTGTATAAACTGTGATCGTTTACACAAATAATCTTCAAACCATTGCAAGGCTAACCCACGTATTCCATAGTGTGACATTTTTTTGAGGAGAATGCTGTGATTTATAGTATCAAATGCCTTTTGAAAGTCAATAAAGATGCCAACTGTTGTTCTACCTTCATCAATGTATTTCAATAGTGTATTTGTAAGATTAATCAAAGATAACTTAGTGCTATGTACGTACGTTTCTTACGGAAACCGTACTGGTGTTGAAACAAGATATTATTTGCTTCCAAATAGTCAATTACACGATTATTTATTATTTTCTCAAAGATTTTACCCAGTATAGGTAAAACTGAAATAGGTCTGTAATTACCAGCTAGAACTAATCAGAAAGGTTTGATTGTCGTGCACTAATCAAGAACCTAAGGTTACCTGTTTACGATTCTATTCCATATGGTGTTTTAATTATTATGATAATCAGAAAGGTTTGATTGTCGTGCACTAATCAAGAACCTAAGGTTACCTGTTTACGATTCTATTCCATATGGTGTTTTAATTATTATGATAATCAGAAAGGTTTGATTGTCGTGCACTAATCAAGAACCTAAGGTTACCTGCTTGCTTACTACTATTCCAAACGGTGTGTTTATTGTAGCTTGTTTTATATGCTAAGGAGTAATGAATAATACACCAACTCCTAATAAACTCTACTCTCTAATTAATAGTATGATATAATTTATATCAGGCACCAACACCAATCTACTGAAATAAGTAGACTCCTATGTCTAACTAACTGCACCATAAACCCTTCCAATGGAGGCTGCCATCTTATTTGTTTACAATGGAGTACCCCCCTCTTATTTGAGAATATTGCTTACACAGCACAACACAGTCTTGACTGACTTTTACCCAAACATATCTATCTAATCAAATTCCCTTCAAACTTCCCTCAGTGCACTATACTCAAGCTACAGTATTCAATACCATAACATTAAATGTGTATTTACACTCATCAACATTATAATAAACATAAGATTTTCTGCCTTACATCGTTTACAAAGCCACTACAACGAGGAGAGGCATGGTCATTCATGCACAACAAATTACACGTGTGTACATTGTGTATCATGTACTAGGCCATACACTGTATGTGCTCATGACCTCTAAACAGTGATGCGATCTCTTCACTATTAATACTTCATTTTACTTCATTCTTTCTACTCAATATCAATAATAACATGACTATAGTCCTTATTCTACACTATAACAACATTCAATTAACATTCCTCGACAGAAACATGAAATATTCTGGATACTCTACTGCGAAACTCTGATTGCCAATCAGCTCTTCTCACTGAGTTGGTTGAACAATGCACTAAACTTTCTGTAGACACAAGAAAGTTCTTCCCAAACTGCCTAATCACTCTCTTAATATTCTTCCGCCTAAATCAATTATTTATTCTTTCTGCAACCTAAATATTTCTAAACAAAGATATCACTAGCGATATTATTTTCGAAAGATATGTTTAACTAAACATATCATCAATAACCTACATTTCCATAAACAATCCAGATTCAGTATAATTACAACTCTCTCAATTTGAACTATTTAGTATGTGAATTCTGAATTGTAATGAGGCAAAGTACACAGGCCCCTCTCTGTTGTTGTGTTTTGGTTTATTGGCGATTAGTCAGTAATTTGACTATTGTCACCAAAATACTTTACGGCACGTGTTATATCTCTCATTTTTGCATTTTTTTTAAATATATTTATTTCGTTTTATATTTATCTATCTTTTAAGATAGTATCGAAAAATAATATCGTAAGCAAAACATTCATGGGCTTTGTTAGTGTTTCTTAACAGTACGTGCAGATTATTTGTTATATCACATACACACCATACATAAATGTATATAAGATAGTACCTACACAAGCCTCTATATTCAATAATCTTATCATACCATTTATCATTGTTGTTACTTTTTCTTATTTTATTTTCTTATTACATTATGTTATTATATTTTTAATGTACTGAGTGTAATTTAGCATATTTATAATATTATATTATGTTTACTTTTCTTATTTTATCTTCTTATTACATTATGTTATTATAATTTTAATGTACTGAGTGTAATTTAGCATATTATAATATTGTATTATGTTTTACTGTTCTTATTTTATTTTCTTATTACATTATGTTATTATATTTTTAATGTACTGAGTGTAATTTAGCATATTTATAATATTGTATTATGTTTTATTGTTCATCAAGGGAGGTATTACTTCCTGATAGGGAACCGTTTCGTTCTGTGAACGAACCGTACAACAGCTTTTTGTATACTGGACTCACTCTTTTTTAAGTATTCCATAATTTTTTCCGGTTGGGATTCGTTTATTTCTGTTAAAAACATAGCCCTTTCTCTAATATAGTTAGGGCAATGTACTAACAAGTGTTTTACAGTCTCTATTTCACTGGGGCATCTATTACAGAAACCAGTAGCATGAATTTTCAATCTGAGGAGATCCTGGTTAAGTCCAAGGACTCCAAAGCGGAGTCGATGGATAATTGTGGAATGTTGTCTCTCTAATGAACATATATATTGTTTATTAACATCTTTTTGAAATGTTTTCAAATACGAGTTAGTTTCTTGCCAAAGGAGTTTGGAACTTGTAATAATTAAGCTTTTCATTTCTGACATATTTAGATTATTATTGACTTCTATTTTCTTTACTAATGCGGCCTTTGCGTGGAAATCCGCCATCTCGTTCCCTTTTATTCCACAATGTCCAGGTATCCACTTTACGTATATATCAACTCCTTTACTCTTTAAGTGAGTAGTCATGGTGAGAATTTCCAGAATAAAAGATTCGTCCTTCTGTTGTTGTTATGCAATAAGTGCACTCATTGAATCACTAAAAATAACAACCCCCACATAAATATCTAATTCATCTACCCATCTGAGAGCAAGAATGATGGCAGCCAATTCAGCCCTGTACGAAGAGGTAAAATTTGCTAACCTTTTGCTCCGATGTACAGAATAGTAAGGGACGTAAAAAGCAGCTGCAGAGGTCTCTCTTTCAGGTACTTTTGATCCATCGGTGTATATATGTAATTGAGTCGCCCATTTACTATGTATGATTTCCAGGCTGCTTTGTTTTTGCTGTGTAGGATGATCTGTTTTCTTTATTCGAGTACTTAATTCAGTTGACACTGCCGGAGGGTAGAATAACCATGGTGGAAATGGGGAGGGGGTTATCGTTTCTATTCGTTTTCCCAGCTTGCTTTGTATTCTATATCCAAAAGGTTTGTTTACGTTTTTCCCCTTCAAGTATTCAAATTGCCAACATGGTTCAATGTTTTTTAACAACGGATGGTTCGCCCATCTTTCGATGTTTTGTCGATATTTACTTGAAAGCATTTGTCTTCTTATATCCAAAGGCATTTCCCCCATTTCCACCTGTAGTGATTCTAAGGAGGTTAAGGGCAGACCACCTGCGCATATCCTCAGTGCTTGGTATTGGACAGAGTCAATGGCTTTTTTGGTGGTAGCAGCTGCACTACATACGCCTCACATCCGTAATCAAAAAGAGACCTTATAAGTGCTCTGTACACCATAATAAGTGATTTCGAGGAGCTTCCCCAATTTGTTCCAGTTAGACATCTTAAGATATTTAATTTTCTTTTACTTCTCGTGATTACATTTTCGATATGTGGTTGCCAAGTTAACCTTTTATCAAATATAACCCCTAAAAAGCGATGAGATTTGTTCGTACATTAGCACTTTTCCATTCAGTTCTATATCAGGCGGTAAAGCGGCATTCCAGCTATTCGTAAAAAATACGGGCACTGTTTTGACAGGTGAGAGTCGAAACCCCCACTCTTCAAACCAACAAATTAAAAGATTCAAATATTTCTGTATTTTTTCAGTAATATGTACAATGTTCCTGCCTGATATTCATATTGCGCAGTCATCTGCATACATAGATATTCTTACATCTTGGTCTGTCGGTATATCACCCATCATTATGTTATATAAAAGAGGACTTAAAACACTCCCTTGTGGTAACCCGTTATGCGTTTTATAAGTTTTAGATGCTGTATTTCCAATTCGAACTTGAAAAGTTCGTGCTGTTAGATAATTTTCTATATACCTCAGCATGTTCCCTTCTATTCCATTTTTTGCTAATTTAAAAACCAGACCTTTATCCAAGCTGTGTCGAACGCTTTCTCGACATCCAAGAAAACTGTTATTACATGTTCGTTACAGTTTATACTCTTTTGGATGTCATTTTCTAATTGGACAATATTGTCCGTCACACTTCGACCTTTCCTGAATCCACTTAAAAAATTGGGTAATAATTCATGCTTTTCAACATACCATTGCAGTCTATTTTTTTTTATCATTCGTTCAATAATCTTGGCAAAACATGATGTTAAAGCAATCGGTCTGTAAGATGATGTATTTCTAGGATCTTTTCCATGTTTAAGAATAGGGATTATTACAGAATGCTTTAGTTGAATTGGAATTTCCCCGGTTTTCCATATTAAGTTAATGATATACATTTAAAATATGAATGTCATTATTTGGTGCCTTCGGTAATTCCTTATTAGTATCCCTGTCTTTTATTCCTATTTTTTTAAAGTAATTTCCAAAGGCATTTGCTTTTTTCAGATCGGAGACAATATCTTTACTATTTACAATCAATTTTGACATATTTTTTGTTTTTGTTATTAGTACACCATTCAGCCGTTTTATACAAGCCCAGATCTTAGATTCTGGCATATACCGATCAAGCTTCGTGCAAAATGCTCGCCAGTAATTTCGTTCTGCTTGGCGGAGCACACGCTGTGCTTCTGCTTTCTTTCTTAAGTACTCATCTACCTTTTCGAAAGTTATTTTCCGTGACATCTTATTACACATTCTATTTCTCTCTTTGATTTTCTCTGTACATTCTTTGGTCCACCAAGGCACCGGATTTTTAGAGACATTTCTCCTTTTCGGTACAGTTTCTTTATACACAGTTTTAAATATTTCATGAAATTATCATATATTTCCTGTATATCATTATTTATAAGTATGAGATCATTTGTAATCATCTCTTCACATTTCTTAGCAAATTTTTCAAATTTATATGTTTAAAGGAGATAAAATCATCTGCACTTCTTATTGAAGCATCTTTATATTCAGAGCTTTTCCCGTCTAAAGTTGTTTGGATATTTATTGGAAAGTGATCACTTCCAGAAAGGCTTTCCATGACTCTCCAAGTACTTCTACATGCCAGTGAAGGAGTGGTTATACATAAATCTAAGCATGACAGTTTTCCTGTTCGTGGATCCAGTCGGGTTCCTTCGCCATCATTCAAAACAGTTAGATTATGATGATTCACGAATTGTTCTATCACTTGTCCATTCTTGTCTGTTTTGTCACTTCCCCACATGGTACAATGAGCGTTAAAATCGCCTACTATAATATTAATAACTTTATCATTTTTATTCACGTTTTTTAATAGCACATTCATAGAATATTCATTTAATTTCTTACAAGGATTATAAAAGTTCACAATTGATAACTTTTCATTTCCTGCGTGTATGTTTACTTGCTGTATTTCTAAATTTACATCATTCATTGGACCTTCATACTTGATTTTATTATGAATGTATATCGCACATCCTCCCCTCGCCTGATTTTCCCTATTTCTTGGGAGACATGTGTATTCAGGAATTTGAAGAACTCTATTTTCCTGAAACCATGTTTCTTGTATACATATCAAATCATAGCAATTTTTGTGTGTATTCAAATACTTTATAAGTTCTTTTCCATGCCCTAGTAATCCCTGTGCATTCCATTGTAGTATGGAAAACAGTATCATCAATGTTTTAAGTATCGTTATCAACATTGTTAGCACTACTTATTTGCTGCAGCGATCTTTTCGCTGCGACCAGAACTAAATTATTTATTTCTTTGAGAGTTTTGCCCTCTGTGAGTGAGAGGATCAATTGACATATAAAGTCAATTATCTGATCATCATTTGCTGTAGCTATAAAGTTCAGGGGTACAGAAGGATTTTCTTTCTTTTCATTGTCTTTTTTTGAAGTGATTGTTGTTGATGTTGTTGATGTTGTTGAAGGATTTTGTGGGATTTTTCGAGGGATTTTCGAAGGATTTTTTGAGGTTGTTCGAGGTGGTAAGACATTTTGAGTTTGTGGTGTGCTGGTGGTTGCGGGAGGTACGCTTTGTGCGGTTGCAGCGTTGGCATATGAGCCAGGTATCGCATCATTTGGTTTAATTTGTGTGTTTTCTTGTTCCTCTTTCCTCATTTGGGAGGTTTGTGTGACAATGTTAGTTTGAGGGTGATTTTGTTTATTTGTCCATATTTGTGATGCTTGAGCATATGTGATTTTTTCTGTGATTTTGATGTGTTGTACTTGTTTAGCTTTTTTTGCTTGTGTGCAACCATTATAAGCAGCAGAATGCTCTCCTCCATAGTTTACACATTTCGGGGTGTCTTTTTTGGTGCACTCCTCAAACTTGTGGCTTTCGCCGCATCTAACGCATCTCATGTTAGACCGGCACGTTGCTGCCCCATGCCCAAATCTTTGGCACTTGAAGCACCTGACTACTTTGGGAATGTATAATTTTACCAACTTTATTTGGTAACATATACTTATCGATGTTGGTAGGGTGGATGTACTAAAGGTCAGGATGATGCTTGTTAGAGGAATCTGCTTTGATTCGTTTGTTTCCATTTGATCTTTATCTTCTCCATTCTTCACCCTTTTTGTCATTCTTTTAACCGCTGTTACCTGTTGCGTTCTTAATTCAGACAAAATTTCTTCCTCGGTCATTTCTGTTGGAATGGCGTAAATTACCCCTTTGGCGCCTCTTGCACCCTCGGTCACTTTGACGGGAATATTCCCTATATTATCCAACTGTAGGATTGCTCGAACTTGTTTTGTGTTCTTACACTTAACTAGTAATCCACGACGAATGAGGATTTGGAAGATATTGCAAAGAAGAAGATAGCTTTGTGCATGAATAAGCCTACAAGTGATGATGAAATAGTGAAAATGCAATTCGCAAACATCCATAGATTACCTCGTCGACGTAACATGTCAGATCCTGAAGGAGATAAGGCCCCAGATGCTATCATTATGAGATTTGTCAAATTTTCTGACAAGGAGAAGGTCCTACGTGCATTCTACGCATACAATTCATATCAGAGCAGAAGGAAGAGGGGAGGTATAGCTGCTACTAGTGCTGATGCTACTCCTGGAGACAGAGACAAGGATGACCCATTGTTTCGCATATCCATTCGCACAGATTTGCCAAGAAAGATGAAGATAAAGAGAAGCCAGTTAGCCTCTAGAGCATATAAGCTGAGGAAGCAAGGATTTCTAACAAGAATCAGAGTAGTTGGCATTGATGTTATTCTTCAAACAAAGAAAGCGAGTGGTGGAGATGACTAGAAAAGAGATAAAGAGCAGTAGTTATGTAACAAAACAGTCATGAACTACACAGGCTGACAGCAAGAAGTAAGACATTAAAGAGACTTTATTTTTAAAGGAAATAAACACTTAACTTGTATAATTATTAGGCTCTCATGCTTATAGAAAAGTGATTCATCATGGGAGGGGGACCATGATGCATTTTGACCTGGAATCGAAGTTGTATTGTTTGTTTTGTATAGTTTTGTGCATGTTATGTTTTTTGTTTTGTGTAGTATTGTGTATGCTATGTGTAAAAAAACAAAATCCCTCTAAAATATTTATGTACTTCATTTCTCTCTGCAGTGTTATCATCTTCAGAAGTAAGAATAATTTTGTATTGAACAATGTTTTCATTTGTTATGAATAGTAAAGATATAAAAATATTATCATTAAACTGCCGTGGACTTGGAGAACGTTGTAAAAGAAAGGATCTATTTAATTTTTTGAAAAAGAAAGATGCAAATATATAATGTCTACAAGACACTCATTTTATTTTTGAATGGGAAGAAGAAATATTAAAAGAGTGGGATGGAAGAGGTTTCTTTTCATATAAATCATCTAATGCTAGAGGAGTTGCAATATTATTTGACAAAAACACACATTTTGTTATAAAAAGAGTAAAGAGTGATACTGATGGAAACTACGTAGCCCTTAGAATTCAGTTTGGTTTTCTAGAATTTTCACTGATTGTATTATATGGGCCAAATAGTGACTTCCCAGAATTTGTTAGTTGTATAAAAAAAAACATCTTATTAGAGTATGATGATCCTCACAAAATTATTTGTGGTGATTGGAACCTGGTACAGAGTGTGGAGTTAGACACTTTTAATTACCTTCGACTTAGTAACAAAAAAGCAAGGGAAAAGGTACTTGAGATTTTAAAAAAAAATGACTTTATTTGGTTGATCCATGGCGTCAACTTCATCCTGATACAAAATTATATACCTGGCGACAGCCTACACCATTGAAGCAAAGTAGGTTGGATTACTTTTTAATGTCTTCAGATATATTTTCCTTCGTTAGAAAATGTGAAATTGGTTTTGGCTATCGCACTGATCATTCAATGATCAGTTTAGACATTGTGTTAGATAAATGCCATAAGAGACCTATTGGAAGTTTAATAACTCATTTTTGAAAAAGTCTGAATTTGGTAATCTTATTAAGGAGAAGGTTAATGAAGTTTCCCTACAGTACCTTTATGTTGACTGTCTTGATGGTAAACAATTTGAACATGTTAGTAAAGAAGATCTGAAATTTACAATTAATGACCAGTTGTTTTTTGACACTTTGTTGATGGAGTTGCGGGCGGTTACAATAATGTATGCAATTCGACAGAAAAAGAAGGAAGAAAGTGTAGAAAAGGACCTTGAGACTTAGATAGTTAATTTAGAAAGATTGTTGGAACATAATACAAATACCAGAGAAAATTTAGAAAAAATTAAACTATTAAGAGATGAATTGGAGCAATTCAGACACCAGAAGCTTGACATGGCAGCCAAAAGACTACGGCTTCAAACAATGCTATATGGGGAAAAACCATCAAAATATTTTTTGAATCTAGAAAAACAAAGGATAGTGGAAAAAACGTTTGTAAAATTGATTGACGACAATGGTACAGTGTTGCAACAACAAGAGGATATCCTGAAAGAGGTTGGGTTATATTACAAACGTTTGTATAAATATCATCCGAATTGTGATGCAGAAGATCTTTTTTCTCACATAAGTGAAGAACATTTTCAAAGTCTCACAGAAGAAGAGAGTATTTCGTTAGAGGGAGAAATTTCTCACAGTGAAATTGAATATGCATTAAAGAATATGAAAAATAACTAGATTTGTAATACTTGTTTGGAACAAGTATAGGTGGGCTGATCCAACAAAAAATTTAGACAAAATAAAGGGTACATTTGAGATAGATTTTTGTCTCAGCTACAAAATACTCGAAGTTCAGCGTAAATGAAGCTAAAACGACGTAGTCATGTCCCATAGAGAATACACGCAAAATGTGAAAAATTGACATGCCTCCTTTAATCGCAAAAATTCGCCATGATGCCTTTGTCAAAATAAAGAAAAGTAGTAACTGCATTTGTAGAAAATTGTCTCAGCTAGAAAATATCAAAATTTGAAAGAAAATCGATCAATATTTACAGAGATACAATCAATTTTCCATAAATATGCTGACGTCATAATATGCAAATTGGAATTTTGAGTTCGGAGGCCATTTTGATGACGTCATAAGTTAATTGAGGGTCAAATGAGACATGAAAAAATATCTCCGAATCATACTCTATTAAAAAATGAAAAAAAATTGGGGTCACCTTGCATCCTAAAGAGCTACAATGGATTTTGTATAGGCATGTTTTTGCCCGTATATGCTATGTATGACAAGAGCTCGCGCGCACGGAAATTTTTGTTTAACGGTCGACCATTCCGTTATTAATAGTCATAAAGAGACAAACATGGTAGCAATTTGTTTGTAAAAATATGTGAAATATTATGAAAGAAAAAAAAAATCGATTCTACATTGTGTAATAGTTTTACGCGCGAAAACGCGCGCGCATGCGCGTGTGCGCGATTTTTTATAATATGCTTAAAATGGCCTAAAACGTATGCAAAATGATTTAGAGACGATTTTGAGCACTTTAACATTTTGCGCGCGCATTGACGCGCGGACGTACGCGCACGTGCGCGTTATTTGACCTGAAATTGACCGGACGGATATTGACCTTAATCATGATAAATATGAATAAGAAATAACCATTGGTTATGAAGATATGATCATGAGTTGATTTTCGTAAAATTTTACAAAATGGCGCCTAGATGACGTCATCAGTGAAGGTCAATGTTGAAAACGTTATTGTGTTTTGTACATATGCCTACACATATGTGTGCTTAATTTGATTGAGCCATTTTCAAGTAATCGTGCTTACAAAAAAATGGTTCGAAATAAGAAAAATAACGAATAATAAATAAAGGCAATTCTAACGAAATTATAAGGTGGTCTGTACGTTATACAGCCCACCTGATAAAGCTCCTGGTCAGGATGGATTTACTGTGGAATTTGTCAAAGTTTTCTTTGAAGAATTAGGCATTTATATGATGCGTAGTATGAATTGTGCTTACACTTCTGGAAAATGATCTATCTCGCAAAATATTGGTTTGATTACATTACTTCCTAAAGGTGACAAAGTGAGACACTTTATCAAAAATTGGAGACCAATTTCTCTGTTGAATGTTGTTTATAAAATACTATCAAGCTGTATTGCTAATAGACTAAAAAGAGTATTACCTCATATTATACATGCTAATCAAACAGGTTTTATGTCTGGACGATTCATTGGTGAAAATATTAGAATTTTATATGACATTATTGCTTATACTGAAAAAGAAAATGTTCCTGGAATGATTTTGTTAATTGATTTTGAAAAAGCATTCGATACTGTTTCTCACCACTTTCTGTATAAAACACTTTCCCTTTTTAAGTTTGGTAGTTCGTTTATAAAGTGGATAAAGATATTGCTTAGTGATGCATACTCTAGTGTTATGGTTAATGGGCGAATAACATCAAGATTTCGTGTAGGAAGGGGATGTAGGCAAGGGGATCCAAATTCTCCATAATTGTTTTTGTTGTGCGCCGAAATTCTTGGGATTTTAATTCGAAATTCACACTCTGTGAAAGGAATTTCTGTCGGTTCAAAGGAATTTAAGATCCTTCAGTATGCAGATGACACAATATTGTTTCTTGATGGCACAGCTGCTAGTTTTTGTAATGCACTACATATTTTGGACCTATTTGGAAACTGTAGTGGGCTGAAGATCAATATCCAAAAAACAAACGCAATTTGGATTGGGGCCTCAAAATGTAATGAAGATATAGAATTAGAAGGAAGACAAGTGAATTTTGTACATAATGATTTTTTTCGTTATCTTGGTGCTGACTTTCATGTTGTTATTGACAAAATACCAGATTATGTAAAACGCCAAAGTAAAGTAAAACGCCAGATGATTTCTTGGATCAAAAGGAACATTACGGTTCTTGGAAGAGTTACAGTTGCTAAATCATTACTGTTACCACAGTTTAATCATCTTTTTATGGCAATCCCAGATCCTTCAGCAAAGTTAATGAAAACCATAAAAGTTAAGTTCTTTAACTTTATATGGAAGAATAAGCCAGATAAAATTAGTAGGAAACAGGTTGTTGGTACATATGAAGAAGGGGGACTTAAAATACCAGATATTGAGTTTTTTAACATGTCACTAAAGTTAACATGGCTTCGAAGAATGGTTTTAGGAACATGTAAAGATGTTAGTCATTTAATGCAATCGTTTTTAACAAAACCATTTGTAGTAGGGTTTGGTGATGAATATTTTTCGGCATTGTCTCATGAAGTTGCTAATCCTTTTTGGAGACATGTGTTTCACGCTCTGTCTATGTTGAGTCGTATAGAGGGAGATGATTGGTTAACTTATCCGTTGTGGAGAAATAGCTCAATAAAAATTGGACAAAAATCTGTATTTTTTAAATCTTGGTATGAAAAAGGCATCAGATGTATAAATGATTTGATTGATGATAAGGGAAAACTTCTGACTCGTGAGCAATGTGAACAAAAATTCTGCTTGAAACTAAATTATTTGTCTTATTATTCTGTAACTCAAGCTATAAAGTTTCGATATCAAATGCATATTGAAAAATGTGAAAAAAATGTAGTAGATCCTCTAATGCCGTCACATATCAAAATATTAGTACATGACATAAAAGGTTGTCAATATATTTACAAAACTTTTCTTGGAAAAACCAATTGTGTTAACTCAATATGTATGAAATGGGAACGACATTTAGATTATACCCCTGAATGTATAAGAATGCAGAAATATCATAGAATGATATTTCGTTTTACTCCAGATATTGGTTTAAGATATTTTCAGTTTAAGATAGTAAATAGGATTCTGTATTTGAACAAGCAACTGTATAAGATGAAAATAGTGAGTAACGATAAATGTTCGTTTTGTAAAAAAGAGTTGGAAGATATTGTACTTTTCTTTTACAATTGTGAAATCAGTAAATCAATCTGGAATGAAACGGTGAAATGGATAAATGAAGGTTCTCGATTACAGATAGAGTTTAATTTAGAAAATGTAATTTTTGGTTTTGAAGACAAAAGAAACGATGCTTTAAATTGCATGGTGACTTTGATTAAGCATCAACTATTAATATTTTGTTCAAAAGCTTAATAACAAAATTCCAAATTTTTAGTTCTTTGAAGAAGAAAATTATTCAATATTATGAAGACGAGAGATATATCCATTCTATATCTGGTATGCATAACAAATTTGTTACTAAATGGCAGGCACTTCAACATTTGTTTGTATGAACAACAAGGAGAGAAATGTGAAAGTATTCTGTTTTGTTTGAGTTAAGGAAAGACTTAATTTCATTGAATCGTAAAAATGTTTGTTTGACTCAATAAAATAGCCTATGGAGGGCTAAAACGTTTTAAAAAAAAAATAATATTAACAAATAAATTGCACTTTCTCTATACTTTTGTCGAAAAAAACGTAATAACCCAGCACAATGTCGTCTCTTTTTGCATTGCTTGGAGAAGAGCTAAATAGCGAGTTTCAATTGCACTTCGGCTGCTCTTGCAAGCCCTTACTCGTTCCATTGTGGTCAGGCGGCTTCGGGTGAGTGGCTTAATATACTCATCGTTAGCTTTCTTCTGGTATTAAACATATTTTGATTGGCTGTATATTGTTGACAGAATAAAGGAAACCTTATTTAAAAAACCTTCAGCGTCTGAATTGACTCTTTGACCTGTTCCAAATGCACGCACACTAGATGAAGCCAGTGGCCCGTGACCCCTGCAATCAACACTCAACTTCTTTTATGAGACAAGTTCAAGCAAACGTTTCCATAAGTGGGTAACCTTGTCAAAAAATACTACATGTATTTCCTTTTCTCTTGTATATCCCATAGTATATACTAATGCTTGATGAATACAATCAATCACTCAATCTTTGTTTTTGTTAAACGGCTAACTTTATTTTGACATGTAATGGGTCTCCACTTCTGCTACAATCTACTGCAGGAGACTGCTTTGATAGGTCCACTGCTACGTATACATTGAGCAAGCTTATCAATCCTTCGGATCTAGGCCACTCAGATACACAGTGTACTGCTATAACATGACGTCATTTGAGTTTCCTTGTTTTGGCCGATGTCGTTCTGTCTAGAACGAGCAAATTATTATATTTTAAATAAAGCAAAAACCAATAGAACAGTAGCATGCACTGGACATATAGACGGATAGACAGTGACTTACATCACAATTACGTTAACAGTTACGTAAAACGTTAATATAGTACCCAACCAAAAACCAAAACAGGAGAGAGAGAGAAGAGAGAGAGAGAGAGAGAGAGATGGAGTGTTAAAGGATATCGTATTTCTTTGTTTGTCGTACATATCTTAATATAGTTCGTTGATTCTTTGGAGAGAGTACATTTTCTAGGCTTAGTGGTACATTTTTATTTATTTTGTCGTAGTTGTATTCTTTCTCTGTCGAACTGATAACAATCAATAATATAATGTTGTACATTTTCTGTTTTGTTACAATATAAACAAAGACCATTTTTATGTTTGCCTAGTTTGAAGAGAGTTTCGTTCAAAAGGCAACTACTGACTCCCAGTCGGTGACTTGTGCTTTCATCCCTTCTACTGTGCAAGTTGGATTCTAATGTAGGTTGAATTTTCGGTTGTATATGGTACAAAAAACGGCCTCTTTGGGAATTATCCCATTGGTGTTGCCAACAAAGTATAAGTATTACTCTTTAGAAACTACACTGGCTTACTGTAGAAAAGCGCATCATATTCAAACTCTTATTAATTATATTCAAGCACAATACAGTTTTTCTCTTCCATACCAGACTGATTTGCTCGAACAATACCACCCACCCCAAACCCTCCGTTCAAGCAAGCAATCATTACTTTGGGTACCAAAGGCCAATACTATATTCTATGGGGGCAGATCTTTTGCAGTTGATGGACCAAACCTTTGGAACAATCTTTCCAAATTCAAACAACAGGCACCCACTTCTGCAACGTTCAAATCTTTACTAAAACGCACCTCTTTGGCCTTATAATTAATAAGCTTAAACTATCCTTACTTACGTTATTTGTTTTGACCATGTTAGCTATCTTTTAATTATGAAAGTTTAAAGATAGTCATTTTAGTAGTTATAAGATTTGTTTATTTCTCTTTGTTGATTCCTTTTATGTGATTATATTTCTCGTCATTCATGCTGGTACAGTGCATAGAGAAACTTATGTTTATTATGCGCTTTATAAATATTGTTTTAGTATTAGTATTATTATTGCCTCGTCGATTTATCTTGAATTTTTGAGAGCATCTCTTTACAGCTGGAAGGAGGAATATTTTCAATATCATGTGTTATTGCTGTTTTGGCTAAGCTGTCGGCCTTTTCAATTGCTAAAATGCCACAGTGGGATGGTATCCACTCACAGCATACACTTGTACCATTTTGTTATATTTGTGTTAAAGTGTTAACGATTTTCGACCCAATACTAGAAGGCTAGAAGGCCTTTGGTCTGTAGCTGGACTGTAGACAATTTATACTAACCCGATAATATAACAATTGTGATTTCCTTTAGCATTTGCGTAATACAAATCCATCATCATTAACTTTATTTATTCCGATTTAGAACATGCAGAGGATACTTAAAGCACCCATGATGCTGCGAAAGGTTTCTTGCATCGCCACGTTGTTGGTCTTATTACCAGTCGTTTCTGCAGTGGTGACTCTCCGTCCAGTTTCCACCATCTACTTGCCGTACAGCTATAACGGAGAAGAAGGTCTCTATGGCATTGATGCTGGAGCAGTGGAGCAGACCGGCTATGATTCTGCGACAAAAATTGGTTATTCTGCAGGTATTAATCTCCGCTTTTGGCCTTACATATCACAAAAATCTACTAAAACTCTATTAGGAATGTGCATCTTTAAAGTTATAGGTGTATTTCTATTTCAGAGGTCGGTGAAAAGATGCTTCGATTTCTCAAAGAGATAAGTCCGGGACGATATGAATATGCACAAAATTGACATTAAACGCTACGTGGGACTACAACTCTCCTGCACGTATCCCTATAGATGGGGCTACTCTCACGCTTTCGCGAACATTTCGCTAGTGGGTTCGTTGATGACAATTGCCTTCGATCTGTTCCAGCGATAACCGTGGGATAAACAATTATGAAAAGATATTTCGAGAAAAGCTTTGATATATTTAGATTTAACATTTATCGATCTGGCGTAATGACGGAAAATATGAAGAATACTGCAATATTTTCAGACAAAAAAATGGCTCTTTGTTTTGCCTAGTTTTCGCATATTAAACATAACTGCAATAATAATGAGTTAAATCAACTCTTCTTCTTCAATTTGACATATCAATCATTTCATTCGGTGGTTTTTAAAGTGAGATTTTACAGTTTACCGTAGCGATTTAGCATAAACAAGTTGTTTGCTTTATGCAAATTAGGCTTCAAGGACAAAGCTTTCGCACAGTTAATTGTACCCTATAGCCCCGCACCTGCTCTTTCTTCTTGATTTGACCTACCTTGTACGCAGAGTTGACTTTCTGATAAAGGCATGATCTAAAATTTAGTGTATTTGCACGTGTTTGAACCCTAATAAACAGCTGAGAATGGGACCAAAAGTTTTAAGAATAATAATGCAAGGTCATGGGGATGTCAACTTCTATCTCTCTCAGCTTAATAGTCCGAACAATAGAATCAACCGAGCGGAATCAACAGAAATGTCTTAACAACAATCGAAACTTCTTCCATGAAGCCTTACATTAGATTTTTTTCTCTATTTAAATAGATCGTAAAGGCGGGTGAAGAGGATAATAATACTTCGTCGTTAGCCATGAGAATAACAATTTCTATATCTCTCTGCTAAATAATCCGAACAATAGAATCAACCACAAGTGGTCAACTGTTAATATACAAATACACACAGGTGTTTGTGCGTTATGGTCGATGCAGCGCATGAGGGTATTCAATATGGTGCTATAAATGTCTCCCCGCAACCTTCATCCACGGTTGTTATCACCAAAGTGCACGCCATGCGGATAGTACCGTGCATATAGTAAAACAAAATTATGCAAGGTCACGTGATCCATTTTGACGCTTCTCATTGGCTATACATTCTTAAACCCATTTTATAAACGAATTTGTCATGAGTCCTGAAATTTCAATGTGTTACTGCACGTCATAGTAGTATTAAAGAGCAGCAATGGCGAACGATTGTTGCTAAAATTCAGAAATTGTTGCTTAGATTGCTTTTCCCTAAAAATTACCATGAGACATGAAGATACATTGAATTTTGATCAACAAACAAGGTATTGGTCTCGAAAACAGTCAGTAAACACTGGAACTAGTATGCATAAGTGCTTGCCTACTAAATTTGAAGGTTAATAGAAGCTTAAACTATATGTTATGATTACCCCAAGTTTACTGTATCCGTTTTTTTAGAAAAACACTCCATATCATCGTTGTTATTATGAGACGGGTTATAGCATCTAAGCAATCCGATTGGTCAATTGAAACCACGTGGGCGTGCGTTAGTTTTTCCCACCGTGCAAAAGAGCTCCCATCAAAAATTGATAACACTCGCTCGAAACCTGCCGATATCTCTTTCGCGTACTTCAGCCAAATTTAATTTGTGCATAAGACACCCTTACACGGTTACAAGAGTGCGCGTGCGCAGACATGGGCGCCATTTTAATTTACGGGTAATTTAAAATGGCGCCCATGCTAATACACCAGTTTACGGTTACATCAGTGCGCATGCGCAGACAGGCTGACCTCGGGTCATTGGCTTTGAAACAAAGCCAATGACCTGAGGTCAGTGGTATTTATGCGTAAATTAAGATTGCGCCCATATGCAAATGATGATGTGCGCGCACAACGCAGCGCGTAGGCAGTGATGTCATCATCATTTGTATTGGCGCAATCTTAATTTACGCATAAATACATGACTTCTAGGTCATTGGCTTTGATTAAAATGGCGCACATAACCGTAAACTGGTGTATACGACGTGACCGCATAGCGCAGGTAGTGACGCAACAATACATGCGCATTTGTAAACATTGATAACGCAATGTTTACGCGCAAATTAAAATGGCTGCCTTAACTGAAAAGGAATGTTTTGTCAATACACTGTATCTAGATCTAGATCTAGAATATTCTAGGCCTAGTTTAGTTAGATCTAACTTAGATCGATCTAGATCTAATATCTATCTACCGTATTCTCCAGATCTAGACTATATTGTAAGAATGCCGATCCGTCTTATAAAACAAATAATGTACTGTTTCGCTAGTGTGTTAGGTCAGTTCCAGTGCACTCAGTTTAATCAATGCGATATCGATAACGCACTTGCCCTGCGGGCGCGTGCATTTATGGGCACTGACTAAACTTCGTGCACTTGCCCTGCGCTAACACACACGTAACAGCGCATTATTTGTATACTGTTTTTTCCCGAACTCAGGTGATAACTACATCCACATCACTGATTGGTCGGATGTAACCACGCCCACAATTCTGGAGCGTTTTGCAGTCGACACGACATGTAATGATATCGAGACCTGCGGCGACTTTGTGGGATTCGTACTCGAGGGACCAAGGAAGACAGACGATGGAACTCTGCATGTTTACTCCCTCTACGACAAAGCATCTGGAGATTGGACAAAGCTCCATGAAATATCACGTACGATATATATATAAATACGTACACATCTGTCTATAAACTCTAAATGTGATCTATATATTAATGAAATAGTCATATCATAGTTCATCCGTTGTATGTATCATGTATGTATAACAATATAAAGGAAATGAACTTCATTATGTCGTTAAAGGAAAGATAAGTCAAGGGTGAGGTTTTGGAATAATAAACATTAAAAGAAACTTGATCAATGTTGATAAAACTGCATGCACTGCCCACGAAAACTGATATGTGGGACTATATGCCATGAGGTCTGAGAGTATGGTCTAACCATCTAATGATTATTCCTTTTTGGGAGACATTTGTAATTATTCTTCCAAAATGGCATACAACGAATGAAAAAGTTCACCAATTATTAAAAAAAACACTTTCTACTAGAACTTAATCTTCTCTTTCAACTTTGAATCTAGTTGGCAGCAAACCTGATATGCTTCATTTCTCTCACGATTGTCGTACTATCGTCGTCGCGAACGAGGGAGAAGCTGCACAGAATGCCGACCAGACAGAATTCATTAATCGAGAAGGATCTATTTCCATCATCCGATTATCTGTTGACGGTTCCACGTTCAAATCGACTTTGCTTAACTTCACACAGTTCAATGATAGGTAAACCATTAAGAAGATAGCATTGGTGATAATGAGTGTAATGATGATTACATTAGTGGTGGTGGTGTTGAAGATGATGATGATGGTGGTGGTGCGTAGTGACAATGATGAGGATGATGATGATGACTGTAATGGTAATTATTGTGGTGGTATTGGTGATGATGATGGTAGTAGTGGTTATAATGGTTGTGGTGATGGTGGTTGAGTTGACGGTGATATAGTATTAATGATGATGATGGTGGTGTTAGTGATGGCGTTGGAGGTGGTGATTTTGATGATTGTGATGGTGACGATGATGGATAATGATGATAATGGTGATAACGATAAATAATGCAGTTGGTAAAGATTATGATGAATTTTTTTTTAACTGACTTTTGTTGTTGTTTTGTTTAATTGTAAATTAAAATTGAGTCCAAGATGTCGATGATCCATTTCACGTCCTCCAACGCTTTTGCTTTCAACCTCTTAGGTCGGATGAATACGTTGCAAGAGGAGTACGTTACCCATACCACGGAGAGTTAGACGGTGCCAATGATACGTTCGCCCAAAATCTAGAGCCTGAATACATCACCTATAACTATGATGACACGAAAGCATTCGTTGGATTGCAGGTGAGCCAATTCCAAGATTATTGAGGACAACATCTGAAAAACAACAATCGAAGAATCGAATGAACATCCAAGGTGTTGGGAGATATAGCTAAATCTTTCCAATTTTGTTTTAATTGCCAATAATCGCAACGGATGTGCCTACAATTTCAAAAGCGTCATAATCGAGATTTATAGGTTTCACCCTACTGCGTCACAAATCACCAATAAAATGTTTGAATTGCTTCTTCAAAACTCGATTTGTTATAAACAGTTTCCATCTGTTCTTTGTTTTCTTAAAAGCTACTTCAAAATCAATCTAAAAACTGAATCGTAGACCGATCTGTACTATTGCTCTTTAAGGAAGAGTCACTTCAATTGAAGAGTTGAAAATGGTTAATTTTTAAAATATTTAAATCGAATGATGATCTTTCTCGTCCGCGGCATTTTCGCTTCCAAAATGAATAGTGTTTTTTGTTGCCTTTAAAGGAAAACAACGCCATCGCCGTGGTGGATCTACTGGCTGATGAAATAGAAGACATTTATCCCCTGGGTGAAAAAAGTTGGCTCAACCTGGATCTTGATGCAAGCGACAGAGATGATGGTAAGGAGATCGCTTCTAACTATTACCTGCTTACGTCACTCACTCAATCTATTTTTTTAAATTATTAATTTCTCTTTAAATAGCCTTGTGTCAACTATCAGAATGTGTGAACATGAGATTGCCATGCTTCGTATTCCGGACTTCGTTTTTGTAGGCAATACATTTAGGTTAAGATGAACATCTTGCCTCCAGTTTTTATATCAAGAGATTTTGTAATAAATTTATTAAGACAATCATCAACCAGCTAATCAATCCTGTGTCAATCGCGTTAAAATGAGAAGAAAACAGATCAAGCAAGTGATCGATTGAAGTTAATGCAATAGCAAGTTGGTTTGATAAAGAACTACTTACTTGCCAATTTTCATAGAACCAGAAATAAGGTTTTGTTTAAATTCGTTTCATTTTCAGGAACACAAAAAAAAAAAAATGTCAAGCCTTTAATATTATTGACGGAATTCGCTGAATATTGAGGAAAAACAATTGAGCCAACAATCAGTCGTTCAACCAATCAAAGAGTCGCCTAAATATAAAACTATAAAAGATAACACATATCGTCGTTTGCTTGACTGAGGGCCGCGTCAGTGACTGTTTTAGCCTGCCACACTTAATCTAAAATAAATAGTGCAAAATGAAAGGTGCAATTAACGTTAAAACTGCAACTTAAAGCCCCACTGTCCTACTTGTAGCTACTTGCTCCCTCTATATATAAAACTTCCCAATCGGTGCCTGTTGGTCCCCCCGATCCTCTTTTTCTTATGTTAGTTGAGAGCTGAGTTAACAAGTTAACCACCTGTCAGTGACCTCGCTGTGTGGTCTAATCCCTTCTGGCCCAGTCGTATTGACGGTCTTTAAAAGGCAAATGGCATTCATGGGCTCAATTAGCGCATGTACTGACGAGATATGAATAACGCCTCGTTTGAAATGGTCATTAATTGGATAAATTCACGGTGCGTCATATGTTTCTTTGCATCAGGAATCATATTCAGGAGAAACGACATCTTCAGCATTTACCAGCCAGATAGTATCAAGTATTTTGAAGTGGACGGAGTTGGTTATATCATCACGACCAATGAGGGCGAGTTTCTTGAGTACGAGCTAGGAAATGAGGAGTGGGCCGAAGATCAGAGAGGAAATGACTTTAAAGCTGGTAAATTATTCATGCATTATCTATTGTGATATGTAGGTGAGGATGTGCATGTGTGTGTGTGTGTGTGTGTGTGTGTGGGTGTTTGGGTATGTGTTTATGTATATGATATTAATTGCAAGAGGATTGACATCATTTCAATTTTGGGATTTTGACCAACTGATGTACATGACTATCACTAAAATAACAAATAACCTTTTTAATTGATAATTAAAATGTTAGCCTTCGAGTTTTTGTTCATTTTGTTGTTGTTGCTGTTTTTGTTACCTTTTTTCTTTGTGGCTAAAGTCAAGTAGAATTATTAACTGGATAGACATTATGATCTATGAACTGAACAACTTCAGTAATGTCAAATCAAAATTTCGTATTTTCTACGCTTATCATGTTTACAGGGGATTTCGCGGAAACATTTGACAATGAGCTGATTGCGAAACTTGATGACGATGATATTCTTGGTGAGTAATCAAATTCGAATATCTTTTCCCCTTCGCTTTCTTTCCTCCCCCCCCCCCCTTTTTTTTTTTATTTATTGTTTCTTTTTTCGCTCTTAGTTCCAAGGGGACACGTATCCCAGTGTCTCCCCTTCCACAGCTATATAGAACATTAGATTAATGTTCTGATTTAACGCTCTGTATATACAGAACTTATAATCATGGGCATGAACCCATTTAGACTTTGGCTCGAAAGGTCCCATTTCAATTTTGTTAAGGCATTGTTCAAAAAATGCAAAATCTGAGATGCATGGCTCTACGTGTTATCAGTGTCTGTGATATGGTGTAATATAGAAGCCCTACACAAATTGAGCTTCAAAATTATCAGAAAGTGCTTTTAAAAACTTTTTAAAAACTTTGAGTTACCGGTTACACCATACTCATTTCCTCCAACTCTTAAATGTAATAATGGGTTCTTTTATAGCGCTCATGTCATGAACATTGCTACTCTTGGCGCTCCATTGGCGGACTTTACAGCTCTTAAGCACCTTAAGGAATTTATTCCTGCCAGGTACCCATTAACCTTACCTGGGTCGAGTTTGGCAAATGAAGTTTAATGTTTTGCCGAAGGACTTTAGTGACAGGGATTCGAAGCCGATACCTTGTGGTACACGAAGACTTCTCCACTGAGAAACAATACCTCTACACCTATTTCAATTTCTCTTTTTCTTACCACGGGTTGTTTACAGGACGTCTAGGATTCAGCAAAGTCGACGGCTTGGACAGCTCGGGAAAATTCGAGAAGCTTTATTTCTTTGGTGCTCGAGGCTTTTCCATCTTCAGGGCCTCCGACATCGCACTCGTCTATGACAGTGGCGACGAGGTGGCGAAGATCATTGCTAAGTTCTACCCCGACGTCTTCAGCACCGACACCAATACGGATGATCCAGCCAACGAAACACCGGAAGACTTGTTTGATAAACGCTCCGATAATCAGGTACAATTTCTTTCACCATTTCGACCAAATGAATTATCTTTATTTCTATAAAGCCTAAATCTGCCTCAAGATGAAATTTGCACAGCAAAGCAAGAGCTTACTTCGTACATGTCATACATCCGTTTTACATTGTTCAAACTTGTCTAGCAGGGCTCCCACTTAGCCGAGTTGTATTAGCGAGTTATGGGGAGTTGTGGTGAGTTGCCTCAAAGAGGCACTCGCAATAACTCGCGAATAATTTGGTATGGCTTAGCGTAACTCTTTACAACATTCCACGACTCTCCTCGAAGTCGCGAGCAGTTCCAAAATTTGGAACATGTTCAAAAAATTTCCCCGATTCGTTGCAATTCAAGGTGAACTCGCCTACACTCGTAATATAGACGCATTACTTGTAACAAGCTCCCGCTGCACTCTTCATAACTCGTAGCAACTAGCCACCTTATGAAGGGTGCAGAGCGAGCTTGCTACGAGTAATGCGAGTATATTACGAGTGTAAGCGAGTTCACCTCGAGTAACAACGAATTCACCTCGAGTAACAACGAATCAGTGAAAATTTTGAACATGTTCAAAATTTTCGCTGATTCGTTGTAGCTCGAGGTGAACTTGCTTAACACTCGTAGCAACTCGCCACCTTATGAAGAGTGCAGCGCGAGCTTGTTACAAGTAATGCGTGTATATTACGAGTGTAGGCGAGTTCACCTCGAATTGCAACGAATCGGGGAATTTTTTTGAACATATTCCAAATTTTGGAACTGCTCGCGACTTCGAGGAGAGTCGTGGAATGTTGTAAAGAGTTACGCTAAGCCATACCGAATTATTCGCGAGTTGTTGCGAGTGCCTCTTTGAGGCAACTCACCACAACTCCCCATAACTCGCTAATACAACTCGGCTAAGTGGGAGCCCTGCACGCACTTAAAGGCCCGAATTCACAAAGGAGGTTTGTCGACAAACCGAGGTTTATGTACGTCATATGACGCGTTTTGACGCGTTTTTTACAAACCTGGTTTAATTGTGTAATTGAGGGCTGGTGGACGCTATCGTGCGTGATTTGAATCTTGCCAATCACTTTTACCTTTTTTACCTGGAACTATTTCTTTTTAGCCATGTAAACTCATTTGGAACCCTCTTCTACTGTCACTGGATCTTTTAAAGCGCTGGGTTTGTGCTCATAAGAGGTAATTTATGATACTGTAACTATTTGTATTTTGAGACGTGTTGCTTCTGTGAGACTTGGACTATAGTACAGTCCCATCTACCAATTGTTGCGTGCGGTCATTTACATTTTCTGTTTGCGTGTGTGTACATGCCTACATGTACATCGCCATCGACTCATTTCATGCGAACTCACCTGACCTGTGCCGGAATCTGATTACTTTTACTTCCGCTGTGCAATATATTTTTCATCATCCTTCTCATCAAACGTCTCGCTACATTAAATTTACCTCGTTTTCTATTAGAGTTTTTATAGACAATCAGCAATGAATACTCGAGCTAAGCCTAAAGCACAAACCCAGGCCCAGCCATCTCAACCTCTCATCAGTGCTGAACAACTTGTTGATCTGCTTCAAAACGATGAACTTCTTACGATATTCCAAGGCGTTGTCAACAAGGTGATCGACAAGATACTGGCAGGAGTGAAGGAGCAACTTCTTGAAAGGATTGAGCAGAATGCTGGAACTATTTTGGATCTGCACTCTGCTGTCGAGCAGAAAAGGAAAGAGGTTGATCATCTCAATGTTGAGCTGACTAAGCAGCAAGACACCATCGGTCGCCTGGACGGGGAACTTGAGGAGCTGAAGCAGTACTCTAGGAGAAACAACATCAGAGTTTTTGGTTCTCCTGAAAGTGCAGGTGAGATCACCGATGATGTCGTGATTGACATCATGGTAAAGCAACTAGGAGTCGAGCTTCGGTCTTCTGACATCGACCGCTCGCATCGTGTGGGCAAGCCAGGTGGACCGAAAGCGCGTCCAATCATCGTTAAGCTTACTTCCCACAAAAAAAAGAGAGAAATCTTGAAGGAGAAAAAGAAACTTAAGAAATCAAAAATCTCAGTTCATGAGGACCTTACCCGCTATAGACACAGTTTGCTAATTGCTACCCAGAAGAGCGATAGAGTCACAACCTGCTGGACTATGGATGGGAAGGTATTTGCGAATGTTCCATCCACTCATGGTGAGTCTGTAAGACGACTTATCCCAAACATTGACTTTCTAAACACTCTCCCGAAACTTGTGTGGTAGTTCTCTTTCCTCACTTGCCAGTAATATGTTTATTTTTTTCACTGATAATGATAGTGTCAAGATTCATGACAGTGACATTTCACTTGCTGTATTTTTCATACTGATTTATATTTGTTATTGTGTACATAGTTGTATGAATCTAATGTATCCTAGTCTTTGTCAATGAGACTTTATTTTTTATTAACTTAAGTAAAATATTTTAATCTTTTTTATAAAGACCTTTTTATAATTCCTTGGCTGTGTGTAATTTTTGTAATTTTTTGTAATTTTTTTGTTGTTCTTCCTCTTAGCTGTTGAAGATACTGTGGGGTGTTGTTTATTATTGTTGTAGTGGTGGTACATGTATCAATCTTGTATGCCATAACCTATTCTTGTGGTTGGTACATTTTTTAACCATTATTTATATAGCTGTAATATACATGTATAGTGGGTGGTACTTTTTCTAATGCCTTTATCTGATTTCTGCAAAGAGGATAGTACACCATACCTTCTAGAAGATCAATTCAATGAGTTTATGAATGAAGTTGACTCAAAGACTTCATTATCATTTATACATTTTAACTGTCGTAGCCTAAGGAAGAATTATGAAAATATATTTGATTATATAACTTCTCTGTCAGTCACATTTGATGTGATAGGTCTAACTGAAACTTGGATAAATCAGGATGAAAATTTTTCATTATTTGTTCCTCCAAATTATTCTTATGTAAACTGTGGCAGAGTTGAAGGTCGTGGAGGAGGTGTAGGAATTCTGATACACGATAATTTAAAATATTTTCATCGTTCTGATCTTACTGTGGTAAACAAACAATATGAGATGATCTTTATTGAAATTCCAAGAGAGAGTGACAAAAATATTTTAATCGGAGCTATGTATAGACCGCCTAATCAATCGGTTGGAATGTTCATCAATGATATCTATACAGTGTTATCCAACCTCCAAAAAGAAAATAAAGACTGTTATCTTATGGGCGATTACAATATTGATTTAATGAAAATGGATGTGTGCCTTTATGTAAATGACTTTGCCGAACTAATGGCATCTCATTGTTTTTTCCCAATTATTTATAATCCGACTAGAATTACTAAGGAAAGTGCAACTCTTATCGATAATATTTTTTCAAATACAGTACATGAATTTTTAAAAATTGGTATTCTATTGACTGATATAACAGACCATTTACCTATATTTGCCACTCTCTCTTGGAATAAACCAGTGAATTCCGAAAGAGTATTTTATAAACGCAATATAACTGACTCTGGTTTTCAATTATTTAATAGAAATTTCAGTACCTTGAATTTTCAAAATATGTATAATACATCTGATGTTGATATGAAGTATAATCTATTCATGAATGCTTTTAAAAACATATATGATTCCTGTTTTCCACTTAAAAAGATTACAATTAAGGAAAGGAAAAGTGTTAAACTATGGATTACTAACGAAATTAAAAAACGGTGTAAGAAGAAGAATAGATTGTATAAAAAATATCTTTCCAAACCATCACAAGAGAGAGAACGTAATTTTAAAACATTTCGGAATAAGCTGAATAAAGATATAAGATATGTGAAAAAAGAATATTATTTAAATAAGTTTCAGTCCGTGAGAGGCAATATGCAAAAGACTTGGAAGTACATTAATGAAATAATAAGGAGGAAACCCCAGGGTGTCCGTCCTGAATTTATTTTAAATGAAGGTGACAAAATTTATGACAATATAAGAATTACAGAGTTGTTCAATGACTATTTTGTTTCTATTGGAGCCTCACTAGGCAATCAATGCTCTTCCATAAATGACTTTAATTGTTTTTTACAAGGTAATTATTCCAATTCTTTTTTCTTAAAACCTATTACTGAGGGAGAAATTGTCGAGATTGTTCGTAGTTTTAAAGCAAATAAAAGTGCCGGACATGATGATATTGAACCAGAGATTGTTAAGAAAACTATACATGTTTATGCCAAACACCTTTGTCATATTTTTAATGAGTCTTTTATTTCAGGACAACTTCCAGATCAATTAAAGTTAGCAAAAGTAATACCCCTTTATAAGAATCTCTGTAAAGAAAAAATAGAAAATTATCGACCTATTTCTATCTTGCCAATCTTTTCAAAAATATTAGAAAAATTGGTCTACAAACGTCTCATTAACTACTTGAATAAGAATGATATTTTATATGCTAAACAATTTGGATTTCGTGAAAAACACTCAACATCCATGGCTCTAATTGAATTTTTAAATCTTGTTACTCAGGCATTGGAAAATAAGCTAATTCCAGTTGGTATATTCCTTGATTTATCTAAAGCGTTCGACTGTATTAACCATTCTATTTTGTTACAAAAGCTATCATTTTATGGCATACGGGGAACTCCTCTCAAATGGTTCAAAAATTACCTTTTGAATAGGAAACAGTTTGTTAAATTTAATAATGTTTGTTCTCAATCACAGATCCTTTCAACAGGAGTACCCCAAGGCAGTGTTCTTGGTCCTTTATTGTTTTTGTTGTTTATAAATGATCTTCACTTTGTGTCTGACAAGCTTAATTTTGTTTTATTTGCTGATGACACCAATATATTATTATCAGGTAAAACTGTGCAAAATTTAAATGAGGTTTTAAACCAAGAACTGAGTAGAGTTTGCAAATGGTTCACTGCTAATAAACTTGTTGTTAATATGAAAAAAACTAATTATATTGTATTCAGGAGAAGAAAGGTTGGAGGTGATTTTAATGAATTGAATGTAAAATTTGATAATGTGTTGCTCACCAGAGTTAATTCAACTAAATTTTTAGGAGTTTACATAGATGAGTACCTTACTTGGAAAAGTCATGTCAGTTACATATCTTCAAAAATTGCCAGTGTACTGGGAGTTATTTATAGTGTAAATAAACTGCTCCCCCCAAAAATATTAATGAATTTATACAATACTCTAATCTTGCCACATTTTTCATATGCCGTCTTAGCTTGGGGTGGATGTTTAATTACCTTAATGAACCGTTTGCAGATTCTACAGAAAAAGGCTGTTCGTGCAATAACAAACTCTACTTATCTTGCACATACTGCACCCTTGTATAAACGCCTGAATATTTTGAATGTGAAATCTCTATATTATATGCAACTTGCTCAATTTATGTTTCTTTTCAAGAAAAATCAGCTACCATGTATTTTTAATGAGATGTTCATTGTTAATGCTGAAATTCACTCTTATGAAACAAGAAGTTCAAATAAATTTCATTTGCCCTCTGTTAAAACAACTTTTCTTCAAAGGAACATTTATTTTAGTGGACCATCACTATGGAATTTACTTCCCAATGATATTGTCAGCTGCTCATCACTTTATTCTTTCAAGTCAAAGTTGAAACAATATTTGATCTCGTATCCAACTCTTAAGATATAGTTTGTATGGTGTTTCTTTCTATTGTTCTCAATATTTCTTTCCTGTATATCATCCATTTCCTCTTTATATTGTATTCCTTGGTACCACCAACCCACTACTACTCACCCCTCGCATAGATTTGCATGTAATATCTATATATGTTTTTGTACATGTATGTGTTATTGTTTAATTAAAAAAAAACTATTGTATTTTTATATTGTAATTTTAAGCAGGGGATGATCCCCGATAAACCTCTGTGGTTTTTGATCACCCCCTCTGCAGGTTCATCTTTTGTTGTAATACTTTTATATTTGATTGTAATTTACATTGTCTTTTATGAATCTGTGGAAATAAATGAAATTGAAAATTGAAAAACGCGTCGAAACGCGTCATATGACGCACGAAAACCAAGGTTTGTCGACAAACCTCCTTTGTGAATTCGGGCCATTGGCTCTAACATGTGTAATGAGCCGTATCCGGACACCTATCCCCTGGACATCCACCCCCGGATAACCACCCCCAGTCAACTACCCCCTAGGACAACCACCCTCTAGAACTACTACCCCCACGGCAATTTCCCTCTAGAACGACTACCCCCAGGACAGCTACCCCCGGACAACTACCCCCAGAAAATTCCCCCTAGGAAAACGACCCCCGGACAACTACCCCCTAGGACTACTACCTCCAGACAACTACCCCCTAGGACAGTTGTCCGGGGGATAGTTATCCTAGATGATGGCTGTCGTAGGGGGTAGTTGTCTGGGGGTAGTCGTCCTAGAGCGTGGTTGCCCTAGGGCCTAGGGGATAGTTGTCCTAGGGTGTGATTGTCCTAGGGGGTAGTTGACTATGGGTGGTCATCCGGGGGTGGATGTCAAGTGGGTAGTTGCCCTAGAACCGTAATTAGCTACTGCCATTAACATTATTTGGTAAAGTGAGGCCCTCGGTTCGTTCCTAGCTCAGTGACATCCCTTGGGAAGATGTTTTGCCCACATTTGCCCCTTTCAATTCAGATGTATCGAATGGGTACCTGGAAAGGCTGGGTTACTAATAACTACTTGACCAGCAGGGAGAGCAGGAGAGGCTTCTCTGGTTTCTGGGTTAACCAGACCAATTCATTAATTACTAAATATTTATATGACAGTTAATTTTTCATATTCCGACTAACGTTAGTATGTCTCATAAATACACCTCCTACTTAGGGTCCCGAATGTGAATCGGTGGAGATCGGCGAACTCGGTGGACGTCGTATTATTTTCGTCGGCATCGATCGTACATCGGCCATCCTAGTCTACTCTCTCGAATCTGGTGAGGTCGTACCGACGTTCGAAAGCGTGTACCGTGCTGGTGGTCGTAATGATACGTTCCAGAATCTTCTTGACGACCGTAACTTGGGCGACCTTGATCCTGACGATCTCAAGTAAAGGCAGCATTTTTAACACGATCGCTAGAACTTTCGAGAAATCAACCATGGGCAATTATGATAGTCTCGTCCATTACCTTTTGCAATGTGACGTGTTCCACAATCTGAAAATGGTTAACAATTAACAGGGAAATTAAATTGCCTTTGAGTAAATTTCTGGAAAGTATTTGCGATCGGTTTGTTATTCCCTTCAAAATTATTGGAAATTTGAAATTGTAAATGTCAATGCGCACCTGGACATGAGATTAAGTATTTTTTATAAGATAATTGTCAAGAATTAATTGGAAATTTTTGAGAGGAATTACTTCACTGGACCTTCTGTTGCCTTTTTCATAGTTCTTTTTTTTCTATTTTGTCTATTTTACCTAATGAAATTCATTATATCAAATTTGTGTGGATAATTGTTTGTACGACTCTTTTGTGTAAGAAATTGGTTTCCCTATATTTATGAATTGCACTTTATGTTTATTTTAAAATGGAGATAAACTAATGAACAATTTTGCAATGACTCTTTTGATAGCAGTCTTGCTGAAAAGCATATGCGCTTCACTCAGAAATTAAAGTTTGTTCCCGACTTGTCAGCTATTTTTCATTATGATAGCATTTGAAGAGCGATCCATCTCGGGAGACATTTATAGCATGACTTTTTCCCTGGCTTACAAGGAATAGGAAAGCTCACAAATTATTTATCGTCTTTACCAGAACTCAACCTTCTCTTAAAGCTCACTGAGTGACCAAAATAGAAAATATCAAAAAAGTATAATCAGATTTAGAACGTGTTTTTCTTATATCGTACATTGTTTATTTTAGATTCATCCCTGCATCCGCGAGTGTGACAGGAGTATCCATGCTGATGGTTACGAGTTCAGTCAGTGGGACTGTATCTCTCTACGAGGTTTATGACGATTCATCCCCTACAGGTACGTAAGACCCCCTCCCCCTATATCTGTGCCAGGGCCAAACCCATAATGCAATAGTAGTTCGTAACCCTCTTCATATTTGTATGGATGTAGACTATATTCTGGCCTGGGCTGCTCCTACAATAAGGGTTACAACGACTAATACTACTACTACTACTACTACTATCACGTCTACTACTATTACATTGGCCTATGATATTGTTAAAGGTACTATAAAGTTTTGGGAAATCTTAAAAATTGGCTGGATAGTGATTCTTTACAATTTTTTATATATCTGGATGCCCCTGTGGATGTATTATAAGCACTTGAAAATTTAGCCTCTAAAACACTTCTGCTTTCGAGAAAAATTGAAAATAAACATGTACCTGTGCTCCCGGTAAATGTTGATAAATTTCATATAGCACCTATGGCCGTACAATGGTAGCTGCGACCATGAACATCTCAGAATATGTAGTTGTGTTATATAATATCCAAACGGGAATAGCTAATTGATCGAGTTTAGTCATGAAACATTGTTTTATAGCTTAATTAATATCTTGACCTTGAGAGAGAGCAATACAACATAAGGAATTTATTATTTCCAATTTCATAACTTTAGACTCGATTTCAACCGCGACGACGATCACTGAATATTGTAGGATCGCATATGCTTCCAATATGTTCATTTGAACCAAATCCATGACCCCATACCAAAACTTTGTATTATTACCTTTAAATATAGTTACACCAAATTATGTACGTCCTCATTTTGAAAACATGTTAAAACATCCCTATTGAGATAAAAAAAAAAAAAAATCTTTGATCCGATAAAGAAAGTGTGAATATCAAACTTTTTTTATATAAAAATGCGCTTGATGTTGGGGCTCTATTCCATCTTCTTAAATGAATTTTCCCGGGGGGAGGGGTACATAATGTACCTAATGAACAAAAGGACACTCGAAATCCTAATCTTTTTTCCCACTTCCCTTTTGCTGATTATACTTTCAAACATTTCTTCCACAGACAACAACGCCGCCATCTTGATTTCATCTCAAGTTGTCTTCTGTTTGACTCTGCTCTTTGTTTTTCTGCTTATCTAATCATAAGTTATTTCTATTAACGATTGGGCATCAGCTCTAAAGCTTCGAATAACTTTTAATAAATTAGTCATTACGGGATATTAAATTGGAAATGTTTAGTCATCGAGATGGTTAAAGGTATAGACCAGTTCTGGTCATGCGATTGCATTGTGAAAGAAATGTTGTGGAATCGATCAGAAAGGTTGATCATCTAGCATATATAAGTATTGGTGTGTACTGCAAGGTTCTGGAATCATCAAAATGATAAGAAATTTGGCCCAGTCTTGGTATAGTTACAAGCACTGTACACAGAAAAATGTATATGGGACTACGTAATATCTATCCAGTCCGGATAGATAAAATAATTTACCACATATATCAACTAGTAGGCGGTTTCCCGGCAAAATTTGTATCATCACGTATTTAATAGTCAAAACATATTTTTTTTCACATGATTGATAATAAGAGCTTCCATTTTATTTTTTGAGAGGAGGGCGTTTCCAAAACTGGTCTATACCTTTAACACTTGAAATTTCTTTTGTCATGGTTATTGCTCTCTTCCTTCCTCTCTCCCCCTCTCTCTCTCTCTCTCTCTCTCTTTCTCTTTCTCCTCATTTAATAATAAGTTATTTTAATTAATTAACTATTGGGCGTCACCTGTTAAGCTTCGAGTAACCTTTAACGAATTAGTCATGACAGTATATTTTATTTCAAATTTTTAGTCGTCAAGATGGTTAACACTTGTAATTTCTTTTGTCATCTTTATGAACGTCTCAAAATCTGTTGCGAATTTAAGGATTGTTTCGCAATTTTTTCCTGGTATCAAACGCCATATTGTATCGAAAAAGAGGCTCCTCTTGCTCATACATATCGATATCATACAGTCTGAAACAAAAGTCTTTGAGATAGCAATCATAATTTGCATGATCAGGTCAAAATAGGGCATTATTTCTTTGTTAGATGATATAGGCCTAAGTTTAATAAGGTCCTTCGCACTGTGAGGAGGCTGATGTAGGTATATAGTTTTTCTTTAAACATTTCTTATTCGCTACCTGGTTTCCATACTTAAGTCTTTTTATAGGTGGTATTTATCGTTAAGATTATATTAGTCTTGTTAAGTAAATTTAAGAAGTAAGAAACCAAGATTTATGTAGAATGTGATGAAAAAATTGATTATGTAGTATATGATTGTCATGAAAGGAATTTTTTCCAGGCGAGAATGGAAATGTACTACTCAAGGAAATGTACTACTCAAAGGAAATGTACTACTCTAAGGTCAATCATTTTGCATTTAAGATACACAGTATATGGGGTTTTTGATATGCATGATTTGGGGTTGGCTATTGAATGTAGATAGAAATAGAAATAGCTTGCATACCTAGGAGGTTTGAATGTGAAGGACATGGCAAAGAAAGGGGAAAGGGAAGTTGCTCTAGAATAATGGGCAGAACCCTTCAAGTCAGTGCTACGGTGCAGACGTTTAATGCACGAGGTAGATTTATTTAGTAGGAGAAACATTTTCTTCAGAGAGATCTTCACGTCGGGGCGAGATAAGCTATCAAGTCGACGGGGATTTCTACGCAGTCTAGAGACTGGCCAAGCGACCAGGGGAGTCATCGACAGAAATAGAGATGAGCTGCAAAGTCGACGGGGATATCTACGCAGTCTAGAGACTGGCCAAGCGACCAGGACCAGGAGGGACTCACGAGATGGAAGCTGCCCTGTTATAAAGTTATGTTCTATTAAATTGTTTATGTTCTGATTTTGACGCCACGATTTGTAGGCTGAATATTAAACCTTCATTATACCTTTATACAATTGTGTTCTGGTGTGGTTTTCTGATGAGGTATAGCAGTGTAAATAATTTTTAAAAAGTCACTCACGTGACAATGATGTAATTTTCCGTTCGAAATAAATTGGCAACTGTCATGCTGGAGGTCTGACTTTGTGTGTTACTTCACGCTTAGAACCATCATAGTCGTTTCAAAGTCCAGAAGAGGGTCGCTATTCATAATGCAAAATCGGGGTCGTTATTCATAAGGGTCGCTATTCATAATAGGAGAAGAGGGTCGCTATTCATAATACGAAATGAGGTTCGCTATTCATAATAGGAGAAGAGGGTCGCTATTCATAAGGTTCATTATTCATAAGGACCGCTATTCATAATCAAAGAAGAGGGTCGGTATTCATAATACGAGAAGAGGGTCGCTATTCATAATGCAAAATCGGGGTCGTTATTCATAAGGGTCGCTATTCATAATAGGAGAAGAGGGTCGCTATTCATAATACGAAATGAGGTTCGCTATTCATAATAGGAGAAGAGGGTCGCTATTCATAATAGGAGAAGAGGGTCGCTATTCATAATAGGAGAAGAGGGTCGCTATTCATAATACGAAATGAGGTTCGCTATTCATAATAGGAGAAGAGGGTCGATATTCATAATAGGAGAAGAGGGTCGCTATTCATAATACGAAATGAGGTTCGCTATTCATAATAGGAGAAGAGGGTCGCTATTCATAATAGGAGTAGAGGGTCGCTGTTCATAATACGAATGAGGGTCGCTATTCATAATATAGAGTTAGGGTCGCTATTCATAATACGGGATGAGGGTTGTTATTCATAAAATGAAATAGGCCTAAGCAATATCCAAAATGCTCATAACAAATAGAAATATTGGACGGAGGACACCCCCAAGGCGACACATGGCCCTGAATATTTGTCTTGTTTTTAAGTAGGTTTTAAATTTGTTATCCAATGTTATAAACATAATTGACAATTTAAATCAATAACATTTGAATCATGAAACATCCTCAAGCTCACCTCCCCCCCCCCCCCCCCCCCCCACACCCGCCGCCTTCGCCTTTATGATGACGACTCGGACATTCAGGTAGCGGACCTTAATATTTATTTTCGGGGGGGGGGCTGAGGTGGTTTCCTTATAATATATATGGTCTTGTCACCAAAGTAAATTTTCTTAAGTTTGACTATCAGTTGAGGGGAGGGGGGGGGGGTTCGCACAAGGGGGACAAATTACGATAGGATTATGTGTGTGTTATGTTTCCCTTTTTTGTCACCACTGGAGCGGGGGAAATATATTAGCTAGATTAGGGGGATGTATTTTTATATAATTATCAAAGCTTAAGAGAAAATATAGGCCTACTTTTAAAAAAAATACATAATAAAGGGGACGCCACCGTTTGCATAATGCTTTAATAAAGGGGACGCCACCGTTTGCATAATGCTTTACGGTCGCAAAATCGTATCTTATTTGACTTTAAATCTTGAAAATCTTACTTCCTTACTTATGAGGAGAAAAAAAATCGTGCAATATTATATATTTACGAAAAGCTTGAATATTGTATATAATCTAACTCTCTACAACCAGGGGCGTCGCTAAGGGGGGGGGGTGCGACAACCCCACCTGTCAAGATATTGTCGGTAAAATTGCGCTGCTGTCGGGAAAATGAAAAAAGGGGGAGGGGAAAAAGGAGAGGGAAAGGGAAAGAAAAGAAAAGAAAAGAAAAGGAAAAGAAAGGAAAGAAAGGAAAGAGAAGAGAAGAAAGAAAGAGAAAAAAGACAAAGACGAAGGAGAGGAAAGAAAGGAAAAGAAGAAAAAAGAAAGAAAAGGAGCAAAAGAAAAAGGGGATTAAAGAGAAAGAGAGAGAGGGGTATGTTTGGTGGAGTCGCCACGTCGAGGGAGCAAGAAAGATACGCATAGATAATTTTGTTGCTGTGTCGGGTCCGCTGTGTCGGTATTCTTGCTCGATCTTCGTATACAATATTAATGTAGAAGTTTGAAGTCGGTGAGATGTATTATGTCGGTAATTTTTTTCCCCTACGAAGTGTGACTTTTTATCGGATAAAGAAACATTTTTGAGAATTCAGACAATGATTAAGAGTCGCCCGAATCGTCCGAATCGTCTTCCTTGTCTTCCTTGTCTAATATTTTAATGAAACGTTAAAGCTTCCGCGCTTTAACGGGTAATTTTCGTTTTTTTTTTTCTTCATTTTCTGAATGCATTTCATGAACTAATGTAGATTAAATGAAATGAATGAATGTTGATGATGAGGGAGGAAAAAGGAGTTACCTAAAAGTCATTTCGAATATACTGAAATAACTTTCCATCTATCACTGTACGTCCCATATAATGTACACTAAACACTCTCATTTCATATTATGAATAGCGACCCTCTACTTCTATTATGAATAGCGAACCTCATTTCGTATCATGAATAGCGACCCTCTACTCCTATTATGAATAGCGACCCTCATTTCGTATTATGAATAGCGACCCTCTACTCCTATTATGAATAGCGACCCTCTTCTCCTATTATGAATAGCGAACCTCCTTTCGTATTATGAATAGCGACCCTCTTCTCCTATTATGAATAGCGAACCTCATTTCGTTTTATGAATAGCGACCCTCTTCTCCTATTATGAATAGCGACCCTCATTTCGTATTATGAATAGCGACCCTCTTCTCCTATTATGAATAGCGACCCTCTTCTCCTATTATGAATAGCGACCCTCATTTCGTATTATGAATAGCGACCCTCTTCCCGTGTTATGAATAGCGACCCTTATAAGTAATGAACCTTATTTCGTATTATGAATAGCGACCCTCTCGTCGTATTATGAATAGCGACCCTGATTTCATATTATGAATAGCGGTCCTTATGATTAATGACCCTTAATATGAATTATGAATAGCGACCCTCATCTCACGTTATGAATAGCGGTCCTTATGATTAACGAACCTTATTTCTTTATGAATATTGACCCTCTTTTGCCATTATGAATAGCGGACCAGGAAGTACGGGAATTTACACGTTATGAATAACGGTCCTTATGAATAGCGGACCTTATGAATAGCGGTCCTTATGAATAGCGAATAGACCCCTTGAAAACACCCCTTAAATTCGGTGTGTAAAGTCAATACAGGCCGATTTTATGTGGATTACGAGCCGGACTTTGTTGCGTGAAAAGTACCCCTTTACCGGAAATTTGGGGAACATGAATGCGGTCCCTCCGTTCTCGGAGTGGGGGGGGGGGGGCAATGTATACTTCTAATTGATCTAACTAATCTGTTTTAATCTATAGTTTTAATATTTTAGTATGACATAATTTCAAAGGAAATTTCTTACGAGTAAATCACTGCAATCTTATTCATTGATATGGATATGAAGTGGGAAAAATAGAAGAAGAAAAAACTAAATAAAAAACATTAGAATATTTTTTTGTTCTACTTCTTTTAAGTTTTCAATCTGACACCCATCGTATGGGTAACTCATTTTAAGGTGGGCGCGATGTTAAGTGTGCGTGTGTGTTTGAGTTGGCAAGTGAATAGGAGAGATTTTCTTTTTTAAAGGATATAGAGGTGGAAATCTTTCATATTAATGTCCTTCCTTTAACATGTGCCTATTACAAAGGAAAATGGGAACCTATGGGATATTGATAGATGCATTTATCAGACGTGTGCAAAGGGGAATTTATGAGAAAGGGAAGTGGCTCTTATTTCTAAAAAAAAGAAAAGGTGTATTTCTGAGAGGGGAGGAGGGGCACTTATTACAAAAGAAATGGGCACTTCTCAGACTGAATAGGGCAATTATCATCGGTAAAGGAGGGACTTATCAGAAGTGGTAAGAGGCAATTATAAGAATGTGGAACGGGCACATATTAGAAATAAAAAGGGGCACTTATCTGAGGTAAAAGGGGGCATGGGTACTTTAAAAAGTGTGTGATTTGTATGATATTCTGGACTGTACTCATGAAAGTTGCACAAACGAGCGGATTTATGGGTTCGCGAGTGTTAACACCCTACGATGGTCGGCCGATTACACTAGGAGGACGTACAGCGGACATCGGCCGATGTCCGCCCGATGTGTACATCGTCGCCGAAAGTCGCCGCATGCGTGTTCCCGATCAGCAAAAACAGCAGGGCTGACCTTTGGTCACCCTAGGGTCACTGGCCGAAAAGGACCAAAAAACACGCATGCATACCATGACATGCTAAATAAGCTACCTCTCGCGGCCGGCCGTCGTCCACACTAGTATAAGCAAAGATGGCAGAGTGCCGCGGTTCCATGACACATGCTCCGCCGACGATTGCTCCGCCGACATTTACTCCGCAAAACGCGACAATTGCTCCGCGACATTTGCTCCGCGACATTTGCTCCGACGTCAAATGCTCCGCCGACAATTGCTCCGCCGACATTTGCTCCGCCGACATTTGCTCCGCCGACAATTGCTCCGCCGACAGATGCTCCGCCGACAATTGCTCGGCCGACATTTGCTCCGCCGACAATTGCTCCGCAAAACGCGACAATTGCTCCGGTGACAAATGCTCCTCGAACGACAGTTGCTCCGCCGACATTTGCTCCGCCGACAATTGCTCCTCCGACATTTGCTCCGCATGAAGCGACACTTGCTCCGGTGACATTTGCTCCGACGACATTTGCTCCGCCGACAATTGCTCCGCCGACAGATGCTCCGCCGACAATTGCTCCGCCGACAATTGCTCCTCCTACATTTGCTCCGCATGAAGCGATACTTGCTCCGGTGACATTTGCTCCGCCCAAAAAGTGTCCAATAAAATACAAATGATACTAGTACTACGACAAATGATTCGCCGACAATATTTTTTATCACGGGTTATTTTCGTTTCTTTTTTTCTTCATTTTCTGAATGCATTTCATGAAATATTGTAGATGAAATTAAAATTAATGAATGTTGATGATGGGAGGAAAAAGGAGTTACCTAAAAGTCATTTCGAATATACTGAAATAACCATCTATCACTGTACGTCCCATATAATGTACACTAAACATTTATTACATATCGTGGGAAGTTTAACAAAAAAAGTAGAGCAGCAAGCCACATTCCCCAATACGCGCATACCTCCTAGTTAATTTCAAACAGCTCATCAATATGTAAGACCTGACCTCAATGCAAGCAAGCACATGCATCTTACTAGGTAAACCATCATTACGTAAAGCATTATACAATGTACTAGGTCATCATGGAAGTTCTAGAAAACAACAGGGGAGGGATCAAAATAAGCTTTGAAGGGCACTTATACGTAAAAGAGAGAACTCATTCAGACGGGAAAATTAGATGGCAGCCTTTCTGCTTATTCCCGTTTATACAAATCATTTTGTTGCAGTTTGATGTTAGTTCTTCATGATAAGCCAATTGCTCTTCTTCCGGTGGTTCCGTGAGTCTCTTAAAGTCAGTGAAAACAAAGTACTCGAATGAGACGGGGTGTTTTACACACTAATATATATATATTTAGTAAAGCACTTAACTGAAGGAAAGAAACCTATAGAAAACGGACTGGATATTATTGAAAATACTATTCTAAACAAGAATGTACTTCATGTACTACATTACGTTACAATTTCACGAGAGAAATATAACTCGAGAGGGGGAGAAGAGAAGAAGTGATGAAAATGAAAGAAGACTAATAGCATGAGAGGAAAGAAAAGAGCTCAGGAGACAAGAAAAGGGTGTGAAAAGGAAAAGGAGGAGCAAGAGAGAGAGAGAAAGATAGCCTTGAGCTTTGGATCAGCCAATGAGTAATACATGAAACAGATTTTGAGCGGAGTAATTATCTTTCGCCGGAGAACTTGCATAAGGAGCTACAACTTGATTTTTTTTATAAATCAAACATTATAGGGAAAAGCAAAAAACGGCTGAGCATTTATTGCACTAATTGCCAGAGGAGCATTCATGTCTTCCACGAGGCCGCACTTTTGAATCAGAGAGCAATTTTATTGTCGTAGTAGCCTTTTTTTTTTACGGGTCACTTTTTGAGCGGAGCAAATGTCGGCGGAGCAAATGTCGGCGGAGCAAATGTCGGCGGAACAATTGTCGGCGGAGCAAATGTCGGCGGAGCAATTGTAGGCGGAGCAAATGTCACCGGAGCAAGTGTCGCTTCAGGCGGAGCAAATGTCGGCGGAGCAACTGTCGGCGGAGCAACTGTCGTTCGAGGAGCATTTGTCACCGGAGCAATTGTCGCGTTTTGCGGAGCAATTGTCGGCGGAGCAATTGTCGGCGGAGCAAATGTCGGCGGAGCAATTGTCGGCGGAGCAATTGTCGGCGGAGCAATTGTCGGCCGAGCAAATGTCGGCGGAGCAAATGTCGGCGGAGCAATTGTCGGCGGAGCAAATGTCGTCGGAGCAAATGTCACCGGAGCAAGTGTCGCTTCAGGCGGAGCAAATGTCGGCGGAGCAACTGTCGTTCGAGGAGCATTTGTCACCGGAGCAATTGTCGCGTTTTGCGGAGCAATTGTCGGCGGAGCAATTGTCGGCGGAGCAAATGTCGGCGGAGCAATTGTCGGCGGAGCAATTGTCGGCGGAGCAATTGTCGGCGGAGCAAATGTCGGCGGAGCAAATGTCGGCGGAGCAAATGTCGGTGGAGCAATTGTCGGCGGAGCAAATGTCGCGGAGCAATTGTCGCGTTTTGCGGAGTAAATGTCGGCGGAGCAATCGTCGGCGGAGCATGTGTCGGGTTACCAGTGCCGCACGACTATCATCTTTGCTATAACTAGCTAGGCGGCGGCCGGTAGTCTCGCCAAAGAGCATTCATTACCCCCCCCCCCCCCCCCTCACCCTTTTCCCCCCATGTCTGGCCCTGAGGGATAGAACAATACCCTTAAACGCGTATACCGGCGCGTACAGCAGGATTTTGAATCGTTTTGAAAAATAATAATAATTACAGTGCTTATATAGCGCCAAACACTTTCTTTGTCAGAAGTCTCTAAGCGCTCTACAATAATGCAGCATAATTACCCTGGCATTAGCAGTGCAGCTGTTACGCGCGCTGCGTTTCAAGGAATAAAGTACCCTTTTTCTTAAAATTGTCCCCAAATTGACGTTTTTGATGTGATAGTAGAAGGGTCGTTATGAACCCCACTGAGGGAGTGATAATTTCCACCATCATCCGATTACAGAGCAGTCCATATTTGTTTTATATACTTCATCCTTTTTATTGCTTTATGAATAGGTCTAGCTGAAGGTCTAGCTTTAACTAGTAACAAACAGGAAACGAGATCAAGAGGATTTACTCACCAGAATAAGAAGAGTATTTGCTCCTCACACTAGTAATCAGTATCACAGTAACTAACATATTTACAGAGTCTTTTGTAGTTCAAAAATCCAACGCTAAAAGAAATTCAACATCAACAATCTTTGCTCTTCACAGTCAGTAACATATTTACAGTCTTTGCTGTGCAACTCGGGAACATATTTACACTCCTATAGGCCCGAGACTTAAGCCTATTTATTATAAATGTTTACAACACAGCCATGAAAATTAACATTTGTGTTAGCTGTGTTTGTTGATGTGACCTTCACCGAAGAATTTGTGATGTCTTGCAATATGGCTGGTGATTCGGCAATGTCGTTGAGGAGAATTTCAACCTGGCTATCACTCATTGAACGGTTTGTCAGGCTAACAGCCGCCGCACAGTGGGCCAGGGAGGAACCAAAGTGCGCCAAAACTCATTTTTGGTGATTTATTTTTTTCATTTTTTTTCTTGCCCAGTTGAAAGGTAACACATTGAGGAATACCTCAGCAAAATATTTAATTCCGGTATACACAATAAGGGTATAAATTTACTCCTTCAAACAGCAAAATCCTACATATTCACAGTTTTAGTGCAAAGTGACTTATTTTATAAATCTTTCAATTAAACATGAAGTTTTTAAGTTATTGATATGAAATTGCTCTCACATATTTCTGATAGTTCATTTCGTTGCATGAATGGATTAAAATTAATAGAAACACAATCTTCATGATATACTTTAGGGTAATTCACTGAAAAATGGACTAATTATCCATGTTCTTGTATAAATCCAGAGGAAATGTTTAGAGTTCCGCTGAGTTCCGCTTAAATGTTAATACCACCATTTTCTCTGATGCCTCAACTTTAAGTTGATACCAAATTTGGCTGCCCGATCTTGCCCGTTGTTATGTTGGAGCCGATTTCCCTTGCCACATTGCCCCAAATTTGTTTTATTTTGGGGGGTCCGCGGCTGAATCATGAAGGATTCGCGGTCATAAATCACGGCGCGTGGGGGCGCGTGACACCGCGGACCAAAATAAACACATTTTTCGGTGCAATGTTGCAAGGAAAACGGCTCTAACATAATAACGGGCAGAATCGGGCAGCCAAATCTGGTATCAACTTAAAGCTTAGACATCAGAGAAAACGTTGGTAATAAAATTTAAGCGGAAATCCTTGGAAATCCAAACATTTCCTCTGGATTTATAAAAGAGAAATCTCCCAAAATGGGTTTTGACGCACTTTGCTTCCTCCCTGCCCCACTGTGCGCCGGTGCTAAACGTACTATGCTGGACAAAGACCTGGTCCTGTGACTAGGACTAGACCTAACTTCGCTAGGCCCAGGCTGTGGATCTAAAGTTGGCCTGACACCGAGGGCTGAATAACTTGCCTCGAAGGTGCGACTGTAGTATTTGACAATAGTTTCTGATTGATGGCTCGCACCTGTCATGATGTGTCGTAGCGAAGCCGGGGATCGGGGATCCAGTGATGTGACACTCGTAGCGCGCAAGCAGTGGTTCAGTGGCGAATCCAGGGGGCCCGCCCCCCTCCCCCTTGGGAAAAAAACGTATAAAAACACGTTAATTTTACCTTTTTTTAAGATGGGCCCCCTCCTCTGGCGCTCAAGGGGGGGTGCGATTTTTGAAATTTTCGGGAGCAAAAAAAAAAATTGTGCTCACTCCAGTTTATACTTGGTTTGTAGCCTACACGATACACAAGACTTTATTCCATTTATCCTGATATCCAGCCGTCTAATAAGCCAATTTTCTTTGTCTGTATTCCCGAATTAATGGCTTTTTGTCCAGTAAGGCGGGCCCCTGGATGCTCATCTGACCGTAATTTAATGCTTAAAACCTATGAGCTTCTGGGGGCTCCGCTTCATGGACCCCAAGCCAATTTATGACCTGTTAGTGTCACAAATAAGGTATCAAAATATGCCAATTTGACATTTCATCTCTTGCATGATAGCCGACGTGTTGAGATTTGCGAAATCACTTATGGGTTCCTCAAGGCAACGCCATCTCTTGCCACAAACGCGCCATGTGCTTACTTGCCGCAGCTTGAGAAACTCCAATCATTTGTCCTACCACGATGCAAAACTCAGCGCTATAAACAATCGACAGTTCCCTCTCTTGTTCGTTTGCTAAATTCAATCAACTGAAATCTTGTTAGACCTGTTTACAATGTATTTTCATTATTCAAATTCTCTCTCTCTCTCTCCGTCTCTCTCTCTCTCTCTCTCTCTTTCTCTTTCTCCTCTCCTCCCTTTCTCTAGCTTTTTCTCTCTCTTTCTCCTTTCCCTCCTCCCCTCTCCCACTATTTCTCTATTTCTGTCTTGTATTTCCTTTTCTCAATTCTCTGACAACGTGATAATTACTCGTTAATAATTTTCACCAATATGTTTAGGTCATTGACATTCACCAATGTTAATCAGTATAATAACAATTCCATAATGGCATTCGTATTAATGTATCGTTTGATATTTCCGTATTATGTGCATTTTACTTTTATAATGCTTCATTAAAGGTAAAGACCAGTTATGGTCATGCGATTGAATTGTGAAAGAAACGTTGTGGAATCGATCAGAAAAGGTTGATCATCTAGCATCTAGCATCTGCAAGGTTCTGGAATCATCAAAATGATAAGAAATTTGGCCCATTCTTCGTAAAGTTACAAGCACTATACACAGAAAGATGTATATGGGACTACCCTATATCTCTCACAGGACCATGAGAGAAACAAATTTACCAAATATATGAATTAGTAGGCAGTTTCCCGGCAAATTTGTTATCATCATGTATTAGTCAAAACATATTCTTTCACATGATTGGTAATGAGAGCTTCCATTTCATTTTTTGAAATTGGGGCGTTACCAATACTGGTCTTTACCTTTAAGCTGAATCAACTAAATTCTCGTTCATTTGCTTACATTTTTTTGTCATAAATTGAACTCTCTTTTCTTTTTTTCTCTCTTTCTCTCATCCCTCATCTTGTTTCCATATTTTTGTCCTTCTCTCTCTCTTTCAAATTTGATCTCTCTTTATCATTTACCTCTCCCTGTACCACTTTTCACTCTTTCTTTCTTCTCAATTCACTGACAAATTTATTATCACCATTTTATAATTTACAATCATTTTTTTCCACTTTTTTTTCGTACTTAAACGTATTACTAAATTTTTTAATTTACTGTTTTTAATGCATTTTTATATGATACAATGTGAGCCAATTATTGTTAGTCTTCGGACTTTTTATTTGGTATATTTGTAATAAAACCGAAATTGAATTGAATTGAAGAAAAAAAAGGGTTACATATCTTTTTAATTCGGCATATTCCGCATGACAATTCAAGCAGATCGCATTATTTCAATGGTAAATTTGATTACAGAATAAAAACGTGGAGTATAATGCTACATAAATATGTGTCTCAGAAAACACAAGTTACAGAGAATCTACTTGTATATTGTACTCCCTCCTTCTTTCACAGAATTATCTCTCTGTATCTACAATCAGTCCTTCCCTTCTTTTCCCTCTTATCTGCACTCAAACAAAAAATGGAATTAACTAGTATAGTCTTGTGTAAAGCGATTTAAAATATATTTTAGATAACCATGTAGATGTTGAATGTGTTTTAACTGCAGGGTCAGTCTCAAATAAAGGACCTTGTCCCTTTTTATTTGCTGCCTATACTTCATCATACATGATTTGCCTGTTTATAGTAATTATTTGACTCTTTGATGTGACGTATCTTGTCATTTTGAAATTCTCCTGTAATATTTAATGCTTCCGGTGAAATGAAGTGAATGAATGAACGACTATTAATCCCCTACACAGAACCAGCTCTTGTTTTCCGTTTACTTAGCTATATTCTGCAAACTTTCCAGTAGGGAAAAATCGATATTTTAAAGTACACCTGAGTCACATAGTAGCCTCTACACCTCCTTTGCAATTTACTGGGCTGGCCAACGTTTCGACAGTTAATCCCATTGATTTTTGTGTCAGCTGGTTCAACTAGAATGAAGGCCTAGTTGTTTATACTCACACTCTGAAGAAGACTTGTATAACTCTCACCTGGGGGGTGTTTCACAAAGATCCTAAGTTGAACTTATCTCTAAGTTGGACTTAAAAATTATGGAAAGCCGTTAGCATCTATGAACATATTTTGTAAAAGTTATTTTAAAAGGCATAAAATGTTATACAAATTATTCATATTTTCTATTATCAAGGAGATTTCACGTTCTTGATGTGGAATTTATAAAAAGTCTAAAATACTTGAATTTTAGCTTTTGAATAGGCCTATATTTTTATTTTAAGGCTACAAATGGCTCTCCATAATGTTTAAGTCCAACTTAGAGTTAAGTTCGACGTGGGATCTTTGTGAAACACCCCCCTGGTGTAATATTTTTCTATACTGGATGGAATATTAAGCGGTGTATAAACCAATTTCCGATATTTAATAGACTTGAAATGAAGGAATGTGACATCCCAACTGAGATTCACCAGTTCACCATCCGAAAGCATATCACGGGATAGGCAAGCATTTATATGACTTTGCTAAATTATGCCATTGACTTCCTTTCCTATTCAACGTCAACGAGAGCTGGTATAGATACATCAAGAACACAAAACGCACTTTGATCAATAATCATCTCTTTGTTTGAGTCATTGAAAATGTTCGCATATTGATCCTTAACAATAATCTCTATAGGCTATCGACTTTGGCAGTGATGCTGAAGCGCCGTTTTTCAATTGTAAGAAGGCAACTATTTCGATCGTTGGTCTACATACTAAAAGCTAGCTAATTATATACATAATATACAGTGATCCTTTCTCGAATACGTTTGTGGTAATGTTTGTGATGGGTCTGGGGCCAGTTCCATATAGCTGAGCTGTATTATCAGATTATTTTGGTAAGTTTGTTTCGTATCTGTTTGGGTTTTTTTTTTTGTAATTGGGTGTGAGTTTGTATATATAATACACTTTATTAAATGAAGTAGTTTGCCTCGAGAGTGTAAAAGTGGATTTCTTCTACAAGCGCTCAAAGAATCCATCGGGACGAACTCTACAAGTTCTTCTAAGATATAAACTCGATACTCGGTTTAAACTGTTTTGTTCAAAATTTGGTGCAATGCAGGATACAATGTTCGCATATTGATCCTTAACAATAATCGCTAAGCTATCGATTTCGGCAGTAATGCGGGAGCGCCGTCTTTCAATTGTAAGAAGGCAACTATTTTGATCGTTGGTCTACATACTAAAAGCTAGCTAATTACATACATATATACAGTGATCCTTTCTCGAACACGTTTGTGGTAATGTTTGTGATGGGTCTGGGGCCAGTTCCATATAGCTGAGCTGTATTATCAGATTATTTTGGTAAGTTTGTTTCGTATCTGTTTGGTTTTGTTTGTGTAATTGGGTGTGCGTGTTTATATATATACACTTTATTAAATGAAGTAGTTTGCCTCGAGAGTTCGTTCGTTCGTGTCTCCTTAGATCAAGATAAATGTATCTTGATCTAAGGAGTAGTTGCTACAACCGGCCGTGTCAGACACGTTGCCCCGGGGTGCGAGATAAGACTCTTGTAGCGTGCCCCACTTAACACAATTATACAATATCAATTAACATTACATTTAATTAAAAGAATGAAGCGATTAATGTTACTCTCATGTTACGGCGAAAAAAATATTGTATATATTATGAATCAATTGATTTGGTCGATCCAGGTTGATGGCACAAACACGGCACTACTGGACAAAGAGTGTAAAAGTGGATTTCTTCTACATGCGCTTGAAGAATCCATCGGGACAAACTCTACTAGTTCTCCTAAAATATAAACTCGATACTAGGTTTAAACTGTTTTGTTCAAAATTCGGTGCAATGCTTTGCAATGCAGGAAGTCAGTCCGAGGTCTATCTTTGACTGTATTATTTCTTAGATCGGGTTTACCTGAACTAGAAAACGGACAATATAAGTTTGCTATCACTGGCGTGATATCAGGGCAGCCTTTCTCGGCGACAACCTATTGCGTTTCAATGGAAAATATTAACAATAATTAAAAGTGTTTGTATAGTGCATAACGCATAGGCATGATTGAATGTCTCTACGCGCCCTATACAGATCTGGGCCCCGTTTCACAAAACTTGTCATCAGTGACAAATGACAGTATTTTTTATAAGCTACCGAAATCCATGCTTCTGATTGGTTATCAGCAGATTTGTCACTGATATTTGTCATTTGTCATTAAAAAAAGGCTTTGTGAAACGGGTCCCAGAATACAGAGGGAGTGGAAATGGTGCACTGGGTTCATAAGTGAGAGATTTTACAAAATGCTTAATAAGTATCTTTTCAAATTACTTCTGAACTTTTCGTATGTTTCTATATTTCTAATGTATTCCGGCACTTTTGATGAAACCTTTACTGTTTCGTTTGTTTAGTTTTTCTCAATTTCTTCAATTCGATTTTTGCGAATTAGCCGGACTTGCCGTTTAACTCCTTGACTTGCTATCGGAAAGCTGCATAATGGCATCCATGCTAAAGCCAGGGTAATAATTGTGGAGCGCTAGGAATGTCAAGTCTGAGACATGAGCACCATACAAGAACAGAACCCTCTATTATTATTATTAGTAGTAGTGATAGTAGTAGTACATGTAATAGTAGTAGTCACTCTAAAAAAAAAGTGCAAAAAAGGGTGCAAAATAAGAGTTTGCACCCTTTACATAAAAATGAACCCTTTTGAAGGAAAAGGGGTGCAAAAAAGGTTGCAATATAATATTTAGCACCCTTCCCACAAAAATGAACCCTACCGACCAAAAAAGGGTGCAAAATAAAAGTTTTCATATTGCATGCATATTCATGATTACTTTACACGTGTTCAACATAAAAATACATTCATCATGATTTGTTAAGCAAATTATGACAATGCACACCAATTTTGTGATTTGTATTTTCCTTCGGCAATCATTAACCAATAGATTATTTTGTCTGATCATGTTACAATTACATTCACGTTTTAGCAATAGATATATTGATTATATGATTACTAACCAAGAAACAACGTGCATGTCTAATATGTATTTGTGTACGAGCAATTTTCACAAGTATCCCACAAGTATGGATGCAGGATTGCACCTTTTAATGGGTGCAGGATTGAACCCCTAAAGATGCTGCTATTGCATCGGTTTGCACCAATAATGGAGCAGGATTGAACCATTAAGGGTACTAACATTAGGTATAGCACACCAAAAATAAGTACAACAAACACATGTTTTCTGATGATTGCAAATGATCAAGCTTTATGAAAGCTTCAAAAAACAAAAAACAGAATTGAAATCGGTCAATGCGTTGTAATTTTATACCATTTTTTTGATATCGCAACATTACCGAAAAACCTCCCAGAAATGGTCAAATTCGACAAAGTTAATTCATCACTTTCTTGGACACAAATAACAAATTAAATTATCAGACACTAAAATATCATCTTTGTGGTAAAAAATACAGAAAAAGAAAATTCATATACCTATTACCGTTTTGAAAACAGAAGCCAACAAAATAAGTAATTTTTGCCATTTTTTGCGAATCTGCAGATATGAAAAAGTTGTGAAAATAACCAAGTCCGCCTAATTAATATGCGCATCTGTAATCAAATCAAAACCGAACATGATACATCAGTGAAACCTATGTATATCAGACAGGTATGGAAATATATTTCATTTGAAATATTAAAAAATCATGAATATTCATCAAATATGAAAATTAGGTCATTTCAGCTGATTATATATTCGCGCACTCATTATGCTAATTAGGAAAGTCAAACCGTTCATTTTTTGGGCATTTTTTAAATCATTTATTCATGGATCATATTTACACCAAATATTAACCTTAAATTCCAAATATTTTTGCAATGCCAATAAAATATGGCCATGGAAATTACTTGGATCACCGTCACAGTTATTCCTTCATGTGTTTCACAAATTATTCAGAAAAACCGATCATATGATAAGAATTTGCAGACTTTCAGCTACATCACAGTATATTTGCCTATTTAAAAGATGTCAGATTTGAGGATTTATGACGATTTTCCGAGAAACCATTCAACAGGCCATAACATTCCACAGGGACTGAATTTCAGAGTAACAAGAAGTTTAGTGACCCCAATACAGTTGTGGCTACCTTGAGTGTAAACAACAATTTGATTTAATGAGTGAAACACATGAGGATATTGCATATTTTGTAGGGGATTTTTATACATTGAGGTGCATTTTCACCACGCAGAATAACAATGCTAGTCAATGGGCGATCAGCAGGCCATGTCACACATGGCTGAAAAGACAATATTCTAATTAAATAATTTAACATATTTCCCACATGCCTATAACAATGGCACTACACAGAATTGTAGTTAAAGGTATGCTTGAAATATATGTGAAATACAATTTTTAAAATATTGTTTAGTTTTTTTGAAATAAATTTACAAAAATTGCTATTTCTACCAACTGACTGCTGTTGTGTGTGTGTGTGCATGGGTCAAACTGTGTGCACAGGCATTGTGATCCCCCTACTAACATGTCTCCTAAAAGGTGCAATCTGGCACCCTCTTAAAGGGTGCAGGATTGAACCCATAAAGGTACTGCTAGTGTTGCATCGGTTTGCACCCCTAAAGGTGCATGATTGAACCATTAAGGGTAACATGTCCCCAGTGGCGGATCCAGGGGGGGGGGGGGGCGGGGGGCGGCCGGCCCCCCCCCCCCCCCCGAGTAAGAAAAAAGGGAGACCATAAGAAGGGGGAAAGGAAGTAAAACAAAAAAGGAAAAAACAGGAGGAAAAAAGAGAGAGAGAGAGAGAGAAGGAAAAGAAGGGAAAGAGGAGAAAAAGGGAAAGAAAGAAGAGGAAGAAGAAAAGAAACGGGGGAAGAAGGAGATCGGGGGGGGCGAAAGGGCCTCGCCTCCCAGGCTGTTGCCTCCCACCCCCCCCCCCCCCCCCATCAAAAAAATAAGAGAGAAGGAAGGAAATGGAAAGAAAAAAGGAAAAGAGGAGATAAAGGAAAGGAAAATTGAGGAAGAAGAAAAGAAAAGAAGAGGGTATCAGTTGTAATTTTCCCGCCAACAAGTTGTGGATCGGGGTGGGGTGGGGCAAAAAGCCCTTGCCTCCCCCCGCCCCCGCTAAAAAGGAAAAAAGGAGAGCTAAAAGGGACCGAAAAAGAGGAAGAAGGAAAAAAAGGGTGAAAAGAAGGGGAAATAGATCACTTGCGGTTAATCCCGCCAACAACGTGTGGAGAAGGGTGGGGCCGAAAGGACCTTGCCTCCCCCCCCCCCCCCCCCCCCCCAAAGCAAATCTAAGAGAGAGAAGGAAGGGAAGGGAAGGGGAAAGAGGAGAGAAAGGGACAGAAAAAAAAAGAGAAAGAAGAAAGGTAGGGGAGATCAGTTGCGATTTTTCCGCCAAGAAAGTGTAGCTCAGGGGGGGGGGGGGGGGGGGAGCGGGGCACTGGCGTACTGATCGGGAGGGCGCTCGGGGAAATAAAATTTAAACGTGGTTTTTTTTCTAATTCCATAGCGGTGGTTAACACATAATGCTGAAATGACATAATTTCAGAGATTTTTCCTCATTTTGTAGTAAATTATACTTTTTATGCGTTTGTTGTAAAATGACGAATTCCTAAATTTACAGCCAGGCAAGAAATATGCTTCTTGAGATGCCTACATGTCAGGGCCTGCGGAACGGCGGAGATCGGGAGCCTCTAGCTCCCTCCCCCCCCCCCCTCCACTTTTTTGAAAAAGAATATTAAAGAGAAAGAAAGAGAGCAAGAAAGAAAGAATAGTTAATTGCCAGTGTCACAACAAAATAAGTTTTAAAAAATGCGTAATTAAACGCCTAAAACCCCTGAGCTTCCGGGGGCTCTGCCCGCGGGACCCAGCCAAGGGATCCAAGCAGTGGCGGATCCAGGGGGGGGGGGCCCGGACCCCCCCCCCTGAGAAAAAAAATCATGTAAAAACACGTGATTTTTTTACCTTTTTGGGGGTTTGGGCCCCCCCCCCCTGTCGCTCAAGGAGGGGTGCAATTTTTTAAATTTTCGAGGACCCCCCCCAAAAAAAATGTGCTCACTACCCCCCCCCCCCCCCCCGAATCGTCTTCTTTTTTTTCTAATAATTTAATGAAACGTCAAAGCTTCCGTGCTTCGCGGAGAGGGGAGACTGAATTCAGACAAGGAATAAGAGCCGAGAATGGTAATACAAATCGTCTTCTTTTTCTAATGATTTAATGAAACGTAAAAGCTTCCGCGCTTCGCGCGGGAGGGGGGGTAAACTGAATTCAGACGAGGATTATTTTCGAGAACGGTACAACGAATCTCCTTCTTTCCCTAATGATTTAATGAAAGGTAAAAGCTTCCGCGCTTTGCGCGGGAGGGGGGGCAACTTAATTCAGATGAGGATTGAGAGTCGAGAACGGTACAACGAATCGTCTTCTTTCTCTAATGATTTAATGAAACGTAAAAGCTTCCGCGCTTCGCGCGGGAGAGGGGGGGGGGAACTGAATTCAGACGAGGATTATTTTCGAGAACGGTGCAACGAAGTGGATACGTCGCCGGACTGTCGATCACAAGGTCCGCGGATCGAGTCTCGCCGCCGCACTGATGTCCTTTGGCAAGACATTGATCTAGATTTGCCACACTCTACCCAGGTGAAGTAAATGGGTACCTGATAGGAATTTATTCCTTGAAACGCAGCGCGCGTAACAGCTGCACTGCTAAAGCCAGGGTAATTATGCTGCATTATTGTAGAGCGCTTAGAGACTTCTGATAAAGTAAGTGTTAGGCGCTATATAAGCAAGAATAATTATTATTATTAATAGAATCCAACATTTGCTCTTAAACAGGTGTATGAAGCGTGATGGATCAGTTCGGTGTCACACATGGCCAGGGCTGGATAAGAAGATGCCAATCCGCGTTGAGGAGTTCAAAATACCTGCTGAACATATCTGTGCTTCTCTCGATTGCCTTCATGGTGTTCGTCTATTCGATAAAAGGTAAGTTCTACGAGGGTTAACTTTACCGACGTCCACAAGAGCGACAGTCCACTATCTTCCCACATGTTTTTCTTTGTTTTGTCGGTCTCTTTATAGGCTCATAGTCTCTAGGATATTTTGGAAATTCTTCATTTCTATATTTCCTTTGTTTTTGCCTCCCTCGTAGTGGACTGTCGGTCTCGTGGGCTGTCAGTCTCGCAGGCTTTCCGTTTACTGGGATGACCTCCATGCACAGGGAATAAAGACATGACCCCTGTAAAGTAAAACAAACAAAATAGCTTGAAGCGTCCTCCGCCACTAAACTTATCTTCATAAAACAATGGCCTAATCTACTTAGATAGGTTCGAACTTTACACATTCGGGATAGTAGTATACGAATAATACACAGCAGTGAGGGCATTAGTAAGAAGTACCCACACAAGGTACCTTCCGAACAGTCTAACACGCCCTAAGCGGTAGCCGAGGGTGTTTGGACTGTTTTGAAGGTACCGAGTGTGGTTAATTTTACTAATGCCTGAACAAAATGAAGTATACTATTTTTTGTATAAGATTATGTTTTATTTGTTTTATAAAATTATGTTTTAATTTGTTTCATAAATTGATGTTTTATATTAAACATGATTTTACTAATGACCGGTCATTAGAATTAGATAATGACTGGTTATTATCCAAATTGCGCGTTAGGCAAAATGAATGTCTGGTCACGTGTACACTTTCAAACAATAATTTGATTCGGATCCACGTCATCATCTTATAATTACTTCAACCGTTATCACCTGCAATATTCCCCCTCCCCCCAAACGTACTAATTTCCCATTCATGCAGCAGTATTTGTTATCAAAAAGTGAAAAAGATGAGGACCCTGTAAAGTGTATTGTGTGTCTGTAAGGTAGCATTGTTATGAGTTTTGGTTTCATCATATAGCGCAGTGGACTATATCTATAAAGTAGCTGAGCTTTATAAATAAATCTAATTATTATTAATTGATAATAATCTGTCAGGATATTAGAGAACACGTCTTGAATGAGATTATGTAACAGTTACCATTTTAAAGACCTGGAATTTTAGATAACTGCCTGCAAATGCTCAATGTGATTTAGGCAAAGAAGTACTTTCCTTATGAATATAGACCCAATTTGTATAAATAGACAAGGTGAATGATGAAATGAAGTTCATATGAATGAAATGAATCAAATAATATCATATTCATTAATCTAAGTCTCAATGATTACGCTTGATCAGGTAATTGGCTTCAACGCGGTGTGAGTACGTCTTCGGTAAATCCCATTCCCGAGTCCGGCTGGTATGAGGCTGAGCCTGTCAGTGGGTAAGTTTGTTCTTTCCTTTTCAAAACAAAACGAACAAACAACAAAACAATACAGTACACTGCAATACAATGAATAACCTAAGATATTGAAAAAAGAAACAGAAATAGTCTTAATACAAACACTGTGCATACATTATATTCGTATGAACTAGTTAAGAGAGAGACAGAGAGAGAGAGTGTGTGTGTGAGAGAGAGAGAGAGAGATGGAGAGAGAGAGAGAGAGAGAGAGAGAGAGAGAGCGGAAATCTGTCTCTACATCTAAGGTGCCATTTCACCCAAAAGAATTATAACACAAACAAGTATTTGCGGTTACGTTCTCAATCATGTTATACAATCTGGTACATATATTATTATAATCTTAAGACCGTGTATAATGATGTGCCATGTACATGTATCATTTCATCCTTTTTTCTTGTTATTCTTTTCTTTCAGAAATAATGATGGGAGAAGAACCGAAGAACATGGAGGTGTGCATGAATACCGTGCCGAACGTACTATGAACACCAGGACATTGGTCCAACTCATGGCTGACCAAAGTGCCAGTCCGACATTTTCTCTACTGGCCAATGTTACACAGCATAGGAAGGGCTTGCCAAATTATTACATTCATGGGTTGAGATCTGGAATGGGAGAGGATTACGCTAAGTGCAACATTGCTTTTGTGCACCTTCATAAAGCAGGTGGGACAACAACTAAGGCGGTATTGAGGAAGGTGCGTCGAAAAGCAAGAATGAATGAAGTTAAAATGTCCAACCGTGTAACTACCAGCGAATTTGACCGCTTCCTCCAGAAGGGACGTACACCCAAGCCGACACTCTTCTGTGGAGGTTTCAGCTTTGGCATATGTGATGTATTGCATAAGAGGCCCTGTTCATACATGACAGTTCTTCGTAATCCGTATGACAGGATCATTTCGTCGTACTTCTTCTGTTTTACAAAATACTCATCACGTCTGTGCGGACCAGTGAGACCCAAAGACGTGTCCATCACTGCTTGGGCGATTCATCAAGGCAGTCACTTCTTCAATCTAATTCTTGTGCACCCGGACACTTGTAGGAATGACTCCAGTTCCGATGAGTACGTAAAACTCTATCAGGATCACACGAAAGATATCATCCAATACGTGCATCGGCACGAGGACACGTGTTGGTTTCGACAAAAAGCTCTTCATAAAGAGGCCTTAACAAATGAGCAGCGTCGTGCACTTCTACACTATATCCTTGATAACCTAGAGAACTGGTTCGCGGTAATAGGATTGTTGGAGGACTATCGGGTATCTCTAGAGCTCTTTGGAGAAGCTTATCAAATGAATTTTACAGCTGATTATTCCGTTCCCCTTAACACGGGCGGGGCTAGAGTAAAAGAGGAAGATACGACAATAAAACAAATGAAAATTGACTTACTTAATAGTGCAGAAGTAAGAGAAGCGTTGTATGAAGATATTATGATTTACGAGAAAGCTCTAGAGATCATGAAACTTCAAAAAGAAGAATATTCTCGAATAAAGAATATCGGATGAGAGATAAAATAGTAGTAGCCCCTTCCCCCCCCCCCACCCCACCCCCCATTATGTTGAAGTATAAAGTTGGCAGAGGCTCATTAATTTGTAAATAATAAAATATGTAAAGCGCTTAGAGTAATATCCGTATTAAGCGTTAGAGTGGTGTGGTATGTTTTTTTTTCAATATTCTTTATTGTTTCAATTGAACGCTTAAGTCATACATAAACAATTAATCTTTAAAACATTAACCAAGAAACAGTTAGAACATAAACAAAATAATGACATGTTTATCTCAGCTCTTCGATTCATTATTTTTCAATCGAAATTTGGGTTCACGCGTATTAGTGTGTATGATATAAGATAATTGTACATTTGACACTCTATTGCGTGGTCTGTGGTATAGTTTGTTCGGGGGGTTCAATCTATCACGACATAATAGATGTATCACCAAACGGGAACTTTATCATGAGGATTTTTATGCGAGCAAATTTACACTCAATCTAGAACTAAATAGAATTCATTACTCGTTTTGATTAGTGAACAAGGAATGATGATATTTACTATGAATATTCAGCACAAATATCAACATATCGGTATTGCTAAAAAGCAGTCAGTCCGCGGCAGAGCGTATGCAAATTAGGCTTAATGAGGTTCGAGGCGCAGAACCCCGTTCCACACGTACGTACTCTCGTGAATTCTCGTTTTGCGAGATTTTGGCTTACTCGGGAGCATACAGCTATCGCCGGATATTGGCCAAGCCCTGCCGACAGGGGCGCATAAGCACCACGTGTCATCACATTAAATGACCATAGAAGGCACTATTGTCATCAAAGAAAAATTATTTCGAGTGAACGTTAGTGTTATTCTTAAATTATCATAATAATCTATCCAGCGTCATATGTACAGTGTAATGAATTCTTTATACACACATTATAGGGTAGTCGAATAGCGCCTTCATTGAACGTGGATGCAGAGACTTTCTAATAATCAAGCCAAGGTCAAGTTTAATACCATATTAGCGTTTCCCTTAGAAATTACTGTGGTTTGTGTACTTTCTACATCCAGCTTTTGCAGATTTAATCTTGGTAAAGTCTCCCAGCTGATTTTTTTTCTCCTATTGGCATGTTTACATACCACTCGGGATCATCTTCATTGACCTTGGATCTTGGTCTTTGCCACATCCATGGACAAAGAGGGTGCAACTTACTCTTGTACTTGATCAAATTACTCACTGGGCATCTTGGGTGACCTGGAATCTCAAATATGAGTACAGTTTGTGACTGCTAATCATCGTCAAAGTGATTTTGGGTCAGTTTATCGCTCACTGAAAAATGGCGGCGATCGTTTTCCTCCGTGTGCAGCTCAAAATCATCTAGTGTCATTTCTCTGACATTCTCTGGGCCACGATTGGCAAAATAAATCATAATATCAATAAAGACTTTCCGCTGTAACCCTTCGGCAGTATTCAAATCCAGGCTTTCTTATATGCGTTGCATGTTAATTGGGCTCACCGGCGGGTGTCGTTTGACGTTACCCTTTCCACTTTTCTTCAACTTTTCTAGAAAGGCTTTGAAGATCTTGTTGGAACCTTTAAACTCAGTACCTTTCACAATATCAAGATTGCGAGTGGTTTGGAAATGCCTTTGCAGGCCATAACAAATCGATTGCAACGTTTTCTTACAGTTCAATTTTTTTTTTTTTTTATGTAGGCCTATTGTATTGTGCAAATTGATCTATATGTATGTTGATATGTAAAAATTACCATCATTGTGAATATGAAAAATTGAACGAGGATAAATAAATGAATTGAATAGTAACTTGTTTTCACACTCCTTTCGACACACATCTAAGATATGTTGTTCCTCGGTCTAAAAGTGCTTTATCATGATAATCAGAGGCATCAAAACAAAAAATGATAAGCTAAGGTGGTATATGCATACATCATACATATATATAGAGAGAGAGAGAGAGGGGGGAAAGCGCGCGCGCGTGAGAGAGAGAGAGAGAGATTGAGAGAGAGAGAGGGAGAGAGACAGAGGGAGAGAGAGAGAGGGAGATTGAGATAGAGAGAGAGAGTGAGAGAGAGAGAGAGAGAGATTGAGAGAGAGAGAGAGAGAGAGAGAGAGAGAAAGGGGGAAGGGGGATTAATGGTCCCCGAACAAACGGATGTGGGTTTTCCATACTTGGAAGGCATATATAATTTTATGTAGGAAGAATTAATGATGTGGTAATTACGACTCGATCGTATGTAGCTTTTGCTGTGTGTCTCCTGTATTGTTTTGTCAAGCTTTCTCTCTATACCTCATGATCTTCTTCTGGACTCATGTATATAATTGACAGGTTTATGTTGATGTTTATGATGGTGAAGCGTTTTAATCTGCATCATGCATTTCTGAGTGGTAAGTCTCTGAAATGTGGAGTGATCATTAAAACTGTTTTGCGTAATTATGTGTTTTCTTGCTTTCGTATGCATTTCATTCCTATATATTTATATATCTCTCTCTCTCTCGCTCTCTCTCTTTCTCTTAATTTCCTTGCTTTCGCTTTCTTTCTCGTAATTCCCTTGCTTTCTCTCTCTGTGTCCGTCTCCATCTGTCAGCGTCTACTTACACCACGCTTTTTCTCTCTTTCATATACACTTTCCAATCCAATCATTTCTTCTTTTCTGTAAAAAGTGTTTTACCCTCCGTCTTTATTCATGTCGCTCACCTCTTATCCGACTTATTTCAGTTTACGTAAATAAAGCTCTGAGGCGATATTCAAAATGTAAATGGCTTTCATAATTATTTTATTCAATTTCTTGAGATATATCCCCTTCTACCATCTTTCAACAACAAAAACATTTTGGATCCCATGAGTTCAATCGGTTATAGATCGATCATTCTCTTTTATACAAATGTACAAAGACATATAATCTGTTTGTAATTCCCTGAAAGTGCGTATATTTATTATTATGTACACACGTACAATAAACACAATACACAACTCTCACACAAAATCAGTGTTGGTAAAAGTCGAAGGGATTATATTTTCTTCAACTTACAATTTCCTAGGCTTATGAGAAAAAAGAAACCACTAATAATATGTTATGTCTTGAAATGTCTGCATTTTGGGGAAATTTCACTTGAGTGATTTTTGTTAATGGATATCATTTGTTACCATTCGATGTCTTGGGTCACGGTTGGTTCACGAAATTATTAATATCTTAACGATGAAACTTCGTATTTTCATTGTAGATGAAATTCTCTTCTTGCTGATTAATCTCACAATATACAAAATAAGAATAATTATATGAATAATGACAATGTATTTGGATTAATAATATACATCTTTCATGCCGTACATATAAAACAAGCATAACTGTTGTCCTCCTGGAGCTGACAATCGATTACATCTTAGAACAGCTAGCTCCACACAAACACTCAAAATATTTTTACAAAGACCTTAACAGCATTTTTTGTTTATACTTGATAAACAAATCATCACAACTTCAACAAACATAAAAAGGCCATATAGCCACGGATCTATAATGTCTACGACATAACCAAATAAGTTGCTTATCATATGATAAAATAATCATTTAAAGCAAATGACATTCTTACTGCTTAGATAAATATACGAAATTGTTGTCTCTACAATTATTGATGAGATAGTCACAAACATTTGTTGTTCTTACAAACAAACCAAATTCATATTCTGTAAGTCCTATACTGCTTCCATATTCATAAGTATTCTTTGTTTCCACTATCAAATATCACGTTACAGCAGTCCTGTAAATCCTTGAACATTGGAAATATAACAAAGATAAATTCATCATTTCTCATATGATTTCAGAATTACTCAAGGCAATCAATGAGCCTGTAATAAAAGCAATGTTTTGTCAATACATCTCAAACAGAAAGAAATACATCTCTCACAACGTAACGCACATTGCAAGACTCAACTTATCACTTTCTGTTGTTCAGGTGTACAGCACATCAAATGACAAAATCATTACCACACAGGCATTAACGAAAACCATCATTACAGTAGAGACATAAATGGAAATAAATGTACAATAGAGTATAAATTGATACATGTCACAAACTAGAATAGATCACATCAAAGTTAGGAGTAAGATTAGTTAGATGTCTCCATTCTGGGAAATGATGTAATGACACAATATTTAAATTCAATGTGCATGGATGTTCTTTTTCCATTTGACTGAAGAGCAAAACAAAACAAAAAGCATAATTCTAAACAAATATATGATACAATGTATAATGATTATGATATATTTACACACATATACATATTAAATAATTTATCATGCTTTTGTACATCTTATCAAGAAATGAGTATGTTCACTTCTTGGCTATGACGATTACATTTAGGGAACAAATATGTTCAATATTTTAATCTAAAAAAACAAGTAATGATTGGATTGGACAGAAATAAGTCTAAAGCTTGTCTAGATCGAGTATATACATTCTACACATGGTATTGTTCAACAATCTTTCTTGATAATGGATGAATAATTAAACAGGAATAGTCGAAACAAATTACGTTACCCGTAGTTCATGAAATAAATCCTCAGGGTGGTATACCGGAAATTCTTACAGAATACATGTATCACCGAGATGAAGGATATATCAACAGATCCTTACGGATTAGATTCCTGATGAACTTGTTATGATAGTACAATGCGATATAAATGTGATATCATTATGACAGTGTATCAAATATGAGTACACAAACGGTTGGATTGTTTATCAAACAATCTATTGAGATTTTAGATTTGTTCAAATCAGATCGCTTCTGTTCGATTCATTTAATATTTCACATTTCACCTTCTGCATTGTCAGTTCTACTTACCAGGAATCTAATGATAGTAACAATACAATTTCTTTTTGGATACAAATAAGTTCACATAAATTGTATTTGTTTGTAGTTTGTTGTTCCTTGTAACTGAAGAAGAAATGAAGAAGCCTAAGTAAAAGCATGTTTGCTGAGTGTAGCCTGTATATTGTAGGCTCTAGTTTATATTGGAAAAGATTGTTTTAACATTGCAACCCAACTTATGGTCGCTAGGAAACCCCTTTTTATGATTATGTTAAATGGTAAGGGTTCACAAGCCGTCAAACTTTTGCTTACCTTGAAGCTTCAAGTGTGATTGAAATAGGTTTCTGGCTTTAGTATATGTAAGTATCAAGACAGGGCATAAGTATTCTAATGTTTATGATACTATATTCCATGCATTTTAACTTTAGATATCCTTCAGTTAGTTATTCGGGTAGCCTGGTTACCGCCTCACTTGACAAGTTATTTTTTGAAGTCCGTAGTAGTCTGCTGCCATCACGTGGTCTGATGAGGATCATCTTCCAACGTTGATACGTTGTTGCTTGACGGCCAAACCACATATTACATAACCGTTGCACTATCCTTCCACTATAATTATGGAAACATAAGAATACCAGAAATAATATAAATATAATGATGGTTTTCTAAAAAATGAAGTTCCTTTCAAATAAGCAATACATTTTGGCAGTTGAATTTGAGAGAGGTGTATTCTATTTTTTTTAAAATAATAATCATAGTTTGATTCGATTTCATAAGATGTTTATTTATTCCATATAAATCAACATATTTATATTTACAATCTTATAACTTAAGATGTATGATAATGACACGGTATGTACATAAAATGGGTAATCTTAAGCATAAGCTTAAAGTTACGTCCTCTCGGAAATGAAAATAAGAATACATACAAATTGAAGCTATGCATGAAAATTAGGTCAGGAAGGAAGCAAGATTTAAACAAATAGCATAGAAAGAGAAGGGACAGAGATGAGCGGGGAGAGAGAGAAGGTTTCATTTATGATAGGATTGAAAGGAGTACATATAAATCAAGTCGAGTTTTGCATGTTTAGAAAATCATCTTTGGGCAGCTACTATTCATAACAAAAGGGACATTCTTAAAATAAATTATAAGTTTAAAAAAAAGTTTCAGAGATTGAAATTGATGTAGGTCAGATATCTATCGGGTAAATAGTTCACAACCATTTATATAGGTTTTTTTTTTTATTTATGTTAACCTTTAAATTTCAATCACTAAGGCGATGTATTCATTCACATGTTTTCATTCGAAGAAGAGAGAAATTGATGTGCAATGCTAGGATATCATTTGGTAAAACCAAAATTAGATTTAAATTTGACTACTATTTGCAAGCAATTTTACATTGATGAAATACTTTTGTTCAGAAATGTACTACCAGCCTTACGTTTCAGGCAGGGAAGATTTGAAACATATATGCCTACACTCCGTACCATCTTAATGTCATAATTTCTTCATGAAATCATATTTGTTGTTGTTTCTATTGCAGAATTAAGAGTACAATGATAAAAGCAGTTTGATTGAAAAATGCAGGCCACAAACAACATTATTTATCTTTAACATGTTTTGAAAAAAACAGTGTGATTCGAAGGAACTTCTTTCCAATATACACTCGTATGTTCAAACTCATGCTATATTGTAAGCAGTATGTTTTATGCATCTACTTTTTGCCATTGTGCGATTAAAGTGTAGTTTATGTTTGTTAAGGTAGAGCAGTGCGACTTTAGTTGGAATTTCTCTCCAATATATATCCTATATTCAAACTCATGGATATTGCAGTATTTTAAGAAGCATGTTTTACCATTCTACTTTTCGCCATGGTTCTAATTTGACTCACTCATATCATCATTTTAATTTGCTGAGATGCATGCTATATGATCATTTGACTCATTTCTTTCAGTAGAGCTATAGCTAGTATAACGGAAATTTGTCTTCCTTTCATCAGGTTTTAAGGTCATATCGCTTTTAAAACAAGAAGACGAAGTACAATGAGCGTTTTCTCCTTATAGGCTACATCATGTAAACGAAGAAAAAGTACTCTTTAACTAAAAAAAAATGTCATATAGTTGTGAAAAGCCTTTTTTTCTGTGTTGTTATATTTCAGTTTCCGGATATCATTACACAGATCAAGAACAAAGCTTTTGCTAGAAGTGATCATTTGAATCAGACCGGAATTAACATATTAAGGACAGCTTAAATTATTGGTATTGGTTATTCTTGGGTACCGATAGGGCGGAGTTAAATGTGGATAATAACAAATAGCCTACTTTGAATCGATGGAATGAAAGAGGGAGAAGAATCAGTCGGAGGATGGGCATGTAACCCATTGGTATATCTTACCACACCATGCTTCACGGTGACAGTCAGCTTGCCTTCACTGTTTACCTCAGAAATCAGTGGATCCAGATCCGCGCTCGTACGACACAAATCCAACCTATAGTAATAAGAATTTAAAAAAGTATATTTCGGGTGGGGGGAATACATTATCTTCTGAACTAACCTGAAGTACGATACCATCAGAGATGTATGCTATATGATGTGAGAATAGATGACAATTTATTACACATCGGACCTTGCATAATTTTGCTCTGTATTTAGATTGCATGACTGCAAACCATGGTATCATAACTGTGCATGTAGGATACAGCAGGTCTATGAACATCATGATGAATAAAATAAATAAAGTATTGAATTTAAATTTATCTTAAAGTGACTCGGTAACATTGCCTCAGATTCTGAAACAAAATCCTGGATTTAGCTCATGATGCAATCATAATTATGAACCTTTAGTTCAGTCACTCAGGAATCTCATGACTTTTACAAGCCGATCGCCTTTATGCCCTTAATTAAATTAAATTGGTATGAATAAATCCTGAAATGAAGAGATCATCAGATCATGTAAACCATTGTTTAAAAAAACCTATAAAGCTCCCTGCATTCAAAACCTAAATGCAACTACCCCAAACTAATTAACCAGTAATAACGGTAGGTGGCTTGTGGAGCAAAGTGTTGTCCTAGTCGAACTCCTTTTGATAACAAATTCAAGTGTGTTAAATTAACGATAGTTTTCCTCTGATCATGCTTATAATGCTTATAAGATAAAACATATTTAGAATCAGGTATCTAGGTTGTACCAACACCATGTAAGCATAAATTCTATATCTAAAGGTATGGAAGAAATTAAAATTTAAATATGTTCATCTTAATATCGTTGTAAATAATCCAATGGTCTAGATGTTCGTGTACAGACTTAACACAATTTATCACAACAATATGCAAATGAGCGTTCATCAAAAAGGAAATGACATATTAATATTATTTCATAGCTTCCACCATTAAAATGTTTTGTAAATATATGTTTGTATTATATTGCATCCAAGTACACTCTTATAACAATTAACGTATTACGGGTCTCTAGACATGGTGGAATAGTTTTCTGATTTACATTACAAATATTGAGCTATCATGATTATATGGAAATATAAAGTAGAATTAAAACTTTCCATTTTAATACCAAGAAATGAATACTTAATTTGCATACTATGCATAAAGTACTGCTCCAACCCATCTTGAAATGTATTCATCCTGTTCGGTGGGACAATGCCAATATCCATGATATTATTTGAATTGATTTACCTGGGATCTTGGAAGGCAGATTATGATAAAAATATGAATTTTGACATCTCTCTGCTGAAAGCTTTTTGCATATTTTGCAAACATTAATCCTAATGTTGATTTTAAAACATTTCCATCGTTTTGTTGACATTGAAAATATTTCATTGAACACTTGATTTGTTCACATTGGTTATTTACAAATATTTTGAGATGAAAATATGAATTTTTAACAGTTTGATATTGTCTCTTAATTTTTGTTTTATTGTGTTAACTGACCTTAAAACATCCCTTGAAGAGCTAAAACCCTTTGAATTAAGTATTTAAATGCATATTTTTCATAAGACAATAATTCTTTGTTCATATTACGGAATTTTCTCAAACCGATATTATGTTACTTAGAGTATCACATGGATTCCTAGTTCTCAAAAGTGGGATAGAAAGGGACTGAGAGAGATAGAGAGAGAGAGGGGGGGGAGAGAGAGGGGAGAGAGAGAATGGTAAAGAACACGAAGATGTGTTGTACATGAAAATTTCGAAGATTTTGATTATTATGTGGCAATCATTACCCTGGTAAATCAAAATGAGACTCACTCTATGCTTGTCAGGTGAGGATGAGTCTTCATGAGTTGGATGATCTCAGCTGCCTTCTTGGTGTACAGGTCAATGCAGGTAAGGGACAGCTTGGTGAGCCGAGGACATGATGTTTTAACCGCCTTGCAGAACGATACGGGATCATCCAGTATAGTACATGATTTATAAGGCTGGAGTGCCTGGATGTGAAGGTGAGTTAGATTATGGAATGGACAGCAGGCCGTTGTGACGATATCTGATGTTACGATATGTGATGAGACATTTCTCCGTCTTGACCAGAAAAGTTTCAGAGTTTTCACTCGGGGACATGATGTATGAAGTCCAAGATTCCACAGACTGGTCACATGCTTACCGTCCACAGATAGCTCATCTACTGAGGTTATTTGACGATTCTACATGAAACAGCGGTGAATAATGAATGGAAACCAACGTCAATGTAAGAAATTATATTAGATAAACTGACTCATTATGATTTTAATATAGTACTTTTACTGTTCAGTTCATGCTTGGTAAATATTCTACAAATATATAATGATAATACTAGAGGGTTTTCATCAGTTTAAAGTAAGAAGAAATAAAGAAACGCGTATTTTTTTGGGAAATGGGACAAAGAATACAACATTTTAAAACTTTTGGATGCCGAGATTGTGAATGATTTAGAGTTTGTTCCATTAACATTACAGGCATGTAAGATGCCATTCCGGATCAACTATAACCGATTAACTTTTCCAAAATAATACAAATACCTCTATGTTTTCCAATTTAGTGATCCAGCAGATTATGTTTGAATTAATTTGATTTGATTTATTTATTTCTGTTTTATTCTATTTTTCTTTTGCATTTTTACAAATATATAACAAACAAAATATTGCAAATTTTACACATTTCAAAAGAATATAATGTCGAATAAAGTTACTTATCGAAAACATCAAACAGGAGGGTTTACAAAGTAAGCAAAGCTTGATAGCATGACTACCCTCAATGGATACATAATAATACGAAAATGGTGGAACAAATATTGGTTAAAGGGGAAGGAGAGAGAGAGAGAGAGAGAGAGAAAGAAGAAAAAAGAAAGAGGGGTGTACATCAAAATTCACAGATGTATGTGGTTAATGTTTTATGAAGATAAAAAAGAGATGCACATTGGAATATTGGGTGGCCAACTTGGGATATATTATAGAATGAGAAGACTCACGAGGTTTTGGACATTAGGCATAAACGTATACTGCCCTTCCTTTACAAAAAGGTTTGTCTATCAAAAGACTCTAGAAAAGGTGTTAACGGTATTTTGGATACAAAACAATTAGTGGATTACCCCCTGTATGACATAACACATCATGACTGCATTGCCGATACAAGTTTTTTTTTCCACATCATTAGCATTATCGACGTTCACTATTTCATAACGTGTATTCTTTTCCAGCTGTTTCTGAAACCTTCTAAAAATGTTTCTTAATTTTGTCCTTTTCCACCAACATGACCAAAGTCAATTAACTAACGAGGGTCCTCCTTTTCAGTGGAAGATGACCTTTTACTACTCATTATCATCTTTTTGTATTGTGATGTTCGTTCAGCCAGACTAAATCAAATCATTTAAATGATTTCACATTGTTGAAAGTTTAACGTTTAATGATGAAAACATAATCAACAAAAATCTCTTTAGAAAATAGCAAGCGGCAATCATTCATCAATCGTTTTTTAACGAGTTTTAAGAAAATATGCATGGTTACACTTCATCCCAAATTGAGAAACTTATTACAGTGAATGTATAGATATTTTATATCTGTACAAGATTTAATAAATATTTACTAACCCCGTAGTATGTCGTTGTTAACTTGATTTCAAGAAAAAATATGTTATTCTTTCGGCGATTCCTTTAGCTTTCATATTTAGTCTGTTTAGTTTTTCTGAACCCCTTTCTTTTGACCTTGGAACAAAAGAGGATTTTGACTTCAACCTTGGAATAGAAATACATACCAGTGTCTCTCCATCGTCCATGTCAACTGATCTGATATCCGTCAAGCTGAGTGACTGGAGGCTTGGTAGCGAGAGAATGGAGCGTAGTTGACACGGAGTTATGGAAACTAACCCCATACTCAGCGTCTGGATCTGTACAAAGACAATTTTATCAGTTCACACCAAAGTGAATAAACACCTTTTTAAATCAAAGCAAATATCAGATGAATCTGCATCTCAGTAACTTTATCATTCACTAAGTCTGATTATTTCGTATCTATTTCTGCTATAGTTCAAATGAATCAACATGTTATAATAAACAAATAAGCATTTTAATGTGCATGACATATTTTCTTCAATATAGGTACTTAAGGTATTGTATCATTGGGATCACACACCATCAAAATGATATCTTCAAGAGAGTATGTTATACTTTTCCCCTTTGTTTTCAGTATGCTTATTTCATCTGGCAATAGTTGTTACATGATAACAAGTGGACTACGGTTAACATCAGTTAAAATCATTCAGTTATCACATTAATCGGTTCTTAATGCGTTGTACACGAAAAGAACATTATAATCAAAATATTCATGGTATGAAAAGAAATTATTAATCTTATTTCATCTATTTACTTATTTTTGATATTTATACAGGGTGAAACGTTTAACCAATCATGGTGGTCTTCCACGAGGCCCTCTTTGGTAACAAGGCTATTCAATAACAATCATCAATAAAAACAGATAACAGCAACCAAACAAAATAATAAAAAAAATACACACACATATATGTAATTATATATGTATACAAGTATGCAAATTAATAGGTATCCTCATACCAAGCGGATTATTCGAGAAATACCATTCGCATTTTTAATATCTTTATTGTATGTACAGACATTTATTAGTTTGTAAATAAGATGCTGTTACAAACTATTAGTTGAGGAATTTTTCATTTGATTATTTGTGTTGATTAATTGTTATAGATTAATTACCTTTATCTATAAATCGAAGAAATAAACACGAAGGTATCATGATTGGTTATTAATAGAAGGCCTATTGTAATCGAACCGATAGTAAAGAATAGCCATCCGTATAGAGTCAGTAATGACAACAATATCACAATTCATGTAATACATGTGTGTTTGAACCCAAAAAATTGTTTAGTTAAGATTCATTCCATGTTTACATTTAGTGAGAAGGTGGCATCATTCACCTTTAATGAGTACGGGTCTTACTTATTAATACTTTTTAGAAAAGGGCAAACATTCTAATATCTCTATCTGATGAGATAGAGATATAGGAAATTGCCAAGAAAGATCAATAAGTGATAAATACATGAAAATAGTCTACGAGAAAAACTTTGACAGGGACTGAGAAAGTGAAAGACAGCCAGCTTGAGAGAGAGAGAGAGAGAGAGAGAGAATGGAGAAGCATATGTAAGAAATAGATGGGAGGACAAGAGCAAAAAGTAAAAGCTACATAGGAAAAAAGTTGAGTTATAGAGAGACGCACTCCATCCTAATACATTAAAAAGAACTTCTCTCATATTCCTAACAAACTTTAGTTCGGATCGATTACTTATACTGGTACTTTTCGTTTACAATTAAATGACGGAAGTCTGTCCAAGCGCATCAAAATACAGAGAAATAAATGATGTTTACCATAACAAATGTATGCATTAATAATTTAATTACTTAATTTCACATAAGCTGAAGAAAAGAAGTTTTAGATCAGGAGTGTCATTTTTTCTGATGGGGGAGGGGCATTTCTGTCACAGTAAGAGAGGGGCTGGCATCAAGCATCCCTCACAAAAGGCATAGCTGGCTTGATTATATTTGTTGAGAAACTTTAATGACGAAATGCAGAACACAAAGCAGACATACAGACCTACTGAAAAGGTATTTATGTTTTTATTTCTAACTTTTTTAAATATATTTTTTTAAGTAAATCTGTTATTTTGCTGTTCTTTCTGTTTTGGGTATTTTTTTCTCCAAACGGGTGAAGAAAGGGCACATGTCCCAATTTCGCAAATTGTGAGATGATGTACCAAAACCTGTCCCCGGTCACGACGCCCCTGTCGAAAGGATATGCATTTCTATATTCACATTAATATTTGTTTTTAAAGATGTGTTTGTCTTTGCATTATAACCGATTTCACTTTGACCATTGAAGAATAAAACTGTCATCACAAGAACGAATATCTGCAGTTCCAAAGGAAAATTATTAAACGACTCAAATGACTGAAAGTGATAATCGATTGAATTTATATAATCATGACACTGAATTCCATTCAAATCAAATGATTCGTTTTCCTGATTTTCAGCATGGTCAGACTAGTGTTTTATAATGAGCGTTTTTTTTTTTACTAATGACCAAACATTAGTTCGAGGAATAAATTGCAAAATAGCGTTATGTTTAGTTTGGAGAATGCAATATATATATATATATATGTGAAGGAAATCGTTTCCAATACAAGAGAGATAGGAGAGAAAGAGACAGAGAGGGACAGAGAAAAAGTAATCTAAAGGACATTGCTGTGGTAAGAGCAAAATAAAGACGAGATGAAAAAAGACAACAAATTTCTTAAAAAGTTGAAAAGGAGATTATGTCTTGTCAAGCAAATATAAATGTTGTATCTTTCTATCTATATTGTGCATGAAATATCTTATTTTGACAATAAATGATATTTAAAGAACGCGGAATACCAGCCGGAATCTACAGGATGTCCCTTTTAAAACATTTAGATGCATGTATATCATTATGACACTCATTCTATTCACATGATTAATTGTCCTTGTTGTCAGCATAGCCAAGCTATTCTTAACATTGATAAGAGAGTGCTCGTAATTAATGAAAATTAAAGATTTCTTTTTTAAAAGTGTTACAAAGAACAGTTACCCCAAAGTTGAGTTTGAAGAATGCAAAACTATTTGGAAACAAATCTTTTCCAATACAAATCCTGTTTGGTATACCTGTGATATTGAAGCCTCAGAGGCAATGGTCGAGTAGAACTTATCACTCAGCTTCACATCGAACAGTTTCAGTGAACGAAGATTCGGCATGAAGCAGAGACCTCTCGCGTAATGAGAGGATGCAGCAGGACCGAGATCCGCGTTCGAGTGCTCTAGCTCCTCAATCTGGTGATGTGACGGAACAGGTTGAATAGAGTGAATAGTATTATCAAGTTTAGACGACACGTCTGATTTCAATAATATTTGTTATAGTCATTAATTTGGCATCATTGACCTCTCTTCAGACTTTTAATGCAAGAGAAAGGAAAAGGGAGGGGAGAGAGGAAGAGAGAGAGAGAGACAGGGAGAGACAGAGTGAAACCGATATACACAAAGAGACAGAGAGATAAAGATAGAGAGACGGGCTAAACGTACAAGGGAAGTGGGTGTGGTAAAAGCACAGAAAGACGAGATGGAGTAAGACAAATGTGACGATGTATGATTAATTTTAAAGGAGAGACCATGTCTGTTCAAGAAAAATATATACATGTTATCTTGTTATCAACAGTGTACATGTGATCTCTTATTGAGACTCTTTACAAAATATAAATAATAACAATCTTTTAAAAATGCGCAATACTATTTGTGGGATACGTGATTTTTACAATACGCTTATACATGTATTTCAATCTATTTCATTATGCCACCAAAATCCATTCAATTCACATAATTTATTTCCTCGTCAGCATGGCGAAACTATTTATTACATTGATATGAGAGTGCTCGAGACTATTAAATGAAAATAAATGATTTCTTTCCAAAAATAAATGTGAAAATACAGTTATGCCCCCTTCACATTCATAGGTTTTGCTTACGAGTCCTTACAGATCGCACAAATTCACAGAGCCTTACAATTTAGCCACTTCCACGACCAATTTAAGAGCTGTTACGAGATATTACGAGCTATTTACGGTTTATTACGAGTTATTACGAGTTACTATAATGTATTTTGGCATAGTTCCACAATTTGTTACGAGTTATCACGGATAACTACGAGCAACTTAAGGGCATTTTACGAGCTTTTTAATGATTGTTACGAGTATATTACATAATCTTACTATTCATTGAAGCTTTTACGTGTTTGTTACGACCTCTTTACGTGTTGTTATGAATAGTTACGATTATTTACCAGTCCTTACGATTTTGCAGCTTATATACCTTTCCCCAAATCGTAAACAATATATAAGAATACGTAATGTATACGTATATATTGGTAAAGTACTCGTAACTCAACGTAAAGTGCTCGTTATAACTCATAACAATTCGTAAAGCCATCGTAACACGACCCGATTGAAATCGTAAACAACACGAAAGCAATCCGTAAATAATCCATAACAGCCCCTTCACATACACAGATTTTTCTTAAGCAGGGCTCCCACTTAGCCGAGTTGAAGCCTCGAGTTGTGGCGATTTATCCCGAGTTACAAGAAGAGCTGTTCGCGAATTATTACGAGTGCCTCTTTGAGGCAACTCACCAAATCGCCAAATCGCCAAATCGTAAGAATTCGTGAAAGATCTGTGAATTTTTATAAAATGTGTATGTGAAGGGGGTATTATACAAATCGTAAACTAACCGTAACAAATCGTTTCAAAATCGTTACAAGTCATTTACGGATTCTTGTGAGCAGTTTACTGGTGGTTGTTGCGAGCGGTCTACGATACTTACTGATTGTTACGAGTTATTTACGGAAAAATCAATCCGTGGACAATCGTAAGAAGATTTTTGACACGTCTAAAAATTAGCCTCTCCTTTCTGTGAGTTGTTGCGATTTGCAACGAGTTATTCACGGATACCAGCGAGTTAATTACGGATGCCTGCGATTTACTACAAGTTGGCGATCCGTAAGGACATGTGAAGGGGGCGTTAACCCATATGTTGAGCTTGAAAAATGCAAAGTAAGTTGAAAAAGAAAAGTTGTTTGCAATATTGGGTATACCTTTAATTTTGATGCCTCAGTGGCCATCGTCGAGTAGAATTCATCTTTCAGCTTCACAGTGCTTAGATCCAGTGAACGAAGATTTGGCATAGAGAAGAGACCTCTCGCGTAATGAAAGGATGCATGAGAACCCAGGTCTGCGTGCCAGTGGTTTACCTTCTCAATCTGATGATGGGACAGGAAAGTTTTAAACGAGAGAAGAGTATTATAAAGTATAGACGACATGTCTGATTTCAATATTTTTCATTGTCATTAATGTAACATCATTAACCTATACTTTGACTTTTAAAGCAAGAGAAAGAGAAAAGGAGGAAAGAGAGAGATAGAGATAGAGAGACGGGCTAAAATCACAAGGGAAATGGATTTGGTAAGAGCACAGAAAGACGAGATGGAGTGAGACAAATGTGATTAATTATAAATAGTTGTAAAGGAGAGACCGTGTCCGTTCAAGCAGAATACAACATATGTTATTTTTGTATCTACAATGTACATGTGATATTTTATCGAGACTATTTACAAAATATAAATAATTTCTTTTTAAAAATGAGAAAAACTATAAATAGTATACGTGTTTTGAAAACACACTTTTATATGAATCTATTTTATTATGTCACCAAAGTTCATTCTATTTCTTTCCTTGTCAGCTTGGCCAAACTATAGCATTAATATGAGAGTACTCGTAACTAATGAAGATAAATGATTTCTATCCTTGTTTAATGTGAATAACAATTTCCCATATATTCAGTTTGAAGAATGCAAAACTATTGGGCAAAAAATTGTTTCTAATACAAATCGTTTTTGGGTATACATTTGATTTTGATGCCTCAGTGGCCATCGTCGAGTAGAAGTTATCACTCAGCTCCATGATGTACAGACCCAGTGATCGAAGATTTGGCATGGAGCAGAGACCTCTCACGTAATGAGAGGATGCAGCAGAACCCAGAGTGGCGGACCAGTGGTTTAGCTCCTCAATCTGGTGATGACAAGACATTTTGAATAGAGTGAATAGTAATATCAAGTATAGACGACATGTGTACTTTAAATACTTTTCCTTTGCATTAATGTAACATCATTAACCTATACCAAGACATTTAAAGCAAGAGAATGAAAAATAGAGGAAAAAGATATAGAGGAAAGAGAGAGAAAAGAGAGAGAGTGCCAAGGACAAAGAGAGAGAGGGGGAGATAGAGAGACGGGTTAAAAGTACAAGGGAAATGGGTGTGGTAAGAGCAAGGAAAGACGAGATGGAGTGAGACAAATGTGATTAATTATAAATAATTGTAAAGAAGAGACCGTGTTTGTTCAAGCAGAATACGAAATATAGATAATTTCTTTTTTTTTAATGCGAAAACCTTTCTACAGTATACGTGTCTTTATCACACACTTTTATATAAATCTTTGTAATTATGTCACTACGGGTAATTCTACTCACATGATTTATTTCTTTGTCAGCTTGGCCAAACTATGTCTTATGTTGATATGAGAGTACTCGTGACTAATGAAAATATATGATTTAATTTTTTATTTAATGTGAAAAACAGTTACCTCAAAAGTTGAGTTTGAAAAAAGCAAAACTATTGGGGGGGGATTGTTTCCAATTCAAATCGTGTTTGGGTGTACCTTTGAGTTTGATGCCTCAGTGACCATCGTTGAGTAGAACTCATCACTCAGCTTCAAACTGCCCAGCGTCAATGATCGAAGTTTTGGCATGAAGCAGAGACCTCTCGCGTAATGAGAGGATGCAGCAGAACCCAGATCCGCATGCCAGTGGCTTAGCTTCTCAATCTGGTGATGTGACAGAACAGGTTGAATAGAGTGAATAGTATTTTGAAGTATAATGTCAATATTTTCCATTGTCATTAATTTAACATCATCAATCTATACTAAGACTTTTAAAGCAAGAAAAACAGAGAGAGGGGAAAGAGAGGGGAAAAGAGAGAGACAGAGAGAGCCGGGCTATTAACGTACAATAGTTACATTGCTATAGTTTGGCCAAGCTGACAAGGAAAATGGATGTGGTAAGAGCACAGAAAGACGAGATGGGTAACACAAATGTGATTAATTATAAATAGTTGTAAAGGAGAGACCGTGTCTGTTCATGCAGAATACAAATGTGTTATTTGTTTATATATAGTGTGCATTTGGTATCTCATTGAAACTATTCACAAAATATAAATAATTTCTTTTTTTTTATGCGAAAAACTATTTATAGTATACTTGTTTTGAAAACACACTTTTATATGAATCTATTTCATTATGTCACCAACGTTCATTCTATTTACATCATTTATTTCCTTGATAGCTTGGCCGAACTATAGCATTGATACGAAAGTACTCGTAACTAATGAAAATAAATGGATTTCTATTTTATTTTTAATGTGAAAACATTCATCCACATAATCAGTTTGAAGAATGCAAACTATTGGGGAATTGTTTCTAATACAAATCGTGTTTGGGTATACATTTGATTTTGATGCCTCAGTGGCCATCGTTGAGTAGAACTCATCACTCAGCTTCATAGCACTGTACATATACAGTGATCGAAGATTTGGCATGGAGCAGAGACCTCTCGCGTAATGAGAGGATGCAGCAGAACCTAGATCCGCGTGCCAGTGGCTTAGCTCCTCGATCTGGTGATGTGACAGAACAGAACATGTTTGAAAACACACTTTTGTATGAATATATATCTTTATCCCAATTAAGTCCAGTCTATTTACATGGTTCATGCTTCTTGTCATCATGGTCAGCCCATCATATTGATATGAGCGTGCTTTTGACTCATGACGAAAAATGATTGCAAAGTACATGCGAAATACTATTTATAGGATAAGTGCTTTTAAACACGCTTTTAGATCCGAGAGGTAGTGCGTTAGATTTTTATTATGGTGATGTGACAGGACAGGTTGAATAAAGTGAATGGTAATATTAACATCTTCAATTGAAGGAATACTTATGTACAGTAATGTAACATTATGGTGGATGGTATGCCATCGATATATATACTTAGACTATCATGAGCTTTCTTCTACACTGTTGGTCATAATGGTGGAATAATTTTTTAAGAAAAAAAAATCCTCTATGTGGGCATGCCTTGACCCATAATGCATTGCCCTAGAGATGATTTTTTTTTTTTTATGTTGGGGACCGGGGGAAAATGCAATGAATTATTGAAAATATATTGCATTTTCTTTGTTTTTTATTTGTGGGGCGACGACGTACCCTAGCCCCCGCTGCGTACAGTCATGATTCAGTGGCTAAGCAATGGCCTCGTTACTGTGAGCCCCCAGGATCAAAACCGTATCGATATGCTTTATTAGTGCCCTTTCATGAGGCATTATTCCTCATTACTGTCAGTTATGACTTAAGGACGTAGGTCCCCTAGTAGATTAGCATAGTAGCATACACATGCTTCAGCAGTTACGCAAAACAAACACTCACAAATTATTATTCAGTCAAATCTGAGAATGTATACTATTATCTAGATCTAGTAAGAATAAATCATTTTTAAAATCTTTCCATAAATCGGGGTAAAAAAAAATATTCCACCATTATGACCAACAGTGTAGTTAGATTGAAAGAAACACACATATTGAGTAAACCTAATGGTAGAAGAATCAAATGGTGAACAGGGAAAATAGAGTAAAAGGTTACTTATTGCATGCCATTAGAACTTGTCGTCAACCTTTTTCAAATAGAAAGATTTAAACAAGTTTGTTCTGCCATTCAAGTATAACAACTCCATGATATAAACAGATATCAATTAAATCTAGGATAGCAGAAGAGCATAATGTGCGAGACAATGAAATATAACAAAAAGATGAGGAGAATTTATTGATAATTGATCATCATTACGTAACTGTTCTGTTGTCATATGCCATATGAAAAATAGAGCAAATTGATATATGATCATTAATAGTTTCTACTTAGCATTTTCTTTCATAAAGCAGTCACATAATAAAAGAAAATATATAAAAGTGAAGAAATAAGGCAATATGGGTAAAGATATTAAAAGAAAAAAGGAGATATTATATAATTTTGTTCATGAATGTAAACAAAATTCTTTACTTAAATTGTGAAAGAAATGGTGTGGAATCGATCAGAAAAGGTTGATCATCTAGCATATAAGTATTGGTGTGTACTGCAAGGTTCTGGAATCATCAAAATGATAAGAAATTTGGCCCAGTCTTGGTAAAGTAACAAGCACTTTACACAGAAAGATGTATAGGGACTACACAAACATGAGGCTTAAAAATCCGTCCCGATTTTTATGTTATTACATGCCATATTTAGAATATGAAGGCATTTGAAGAGCCATGCTTTTCAGGTAACATTTTGTATCTGATATTCTTCCACACTTGCATAATAACAATGATAACGCTTACAAATTATTTTTACCTCTTCCCAGAACTCAACCTTCTCTTTAAATAAGCAACAAATAGCATGCATCGATTAAGGAATAATGATAATTATGATTTAGGATTCATCAACGTAAATATAGTAATCACAAACCATGGACTGTGGAGCAGCAGCAGACATTCCTGTGTAGAATTTGTTATCCAGTTCGGTTCGAATTGTCACCTCTCGTAAGGTCTGCAATGTGAAGAGACCTACTGCTGCTGCTACATCAGACGATGATGCGGTAGCTTCAAAGGACTCGCTAACACCCAATGTTTCGCGAATCGAGGAACTTCGTCTTACCTGTACAACAAGTACATTTTAGAATTCAATCTATAAATAAATACTTTCAATAATTATAATCAATCATACCTTCTAATGGTTTAATTTGTGCAAACAATTCTTATAGCATGTATTCGTTTGTAAAAGGAATACAAAACAGACCAAGTCATTTTTCTTGATGTCTTCACGATTAGGCCAGATTCTGACGGCATGTGTTATGTAAATAGCATGGATACAAACTCACATTCTTATCATCACGAATTATGGAAGGTGATATGAACAGGACAAAACAGATTTAGATTTATCGTTTGTTTTAGTTATCTGTAATAAGCATACTTGAAAAGTGGATAGCGATTGAGGTATTTATGGAGGGCATATTGAATATAGAATGACCTATATTTTCGATATACTTTCGACGGTATAATGTGTAGTTGTCCTTTTCTTTGTAGCAAAATTTGCAAATGCAATTACTGAAAGCTCAACAGGTGACAGTATTCCCTAAATATAATACAATTTACAATTAGATGAGTGAAAATGTAATACGTCTATAATTCTATTCACGAAACTTACTACTTCCTTCCCTATTGGTTCCAGAGTGAAGAGAAATGCGGCATTTGAAAGACTAGAAGTTAACTTTAGAGTTGCCTCCGTCTTCAACAGGTTCCTGACGGGATCAATGGCTTCTGAATTATGACATTCAAATGCACACTGAATGATGAACTCCGTGTCATCAACCTTCTTGCATAGGACTTCCAGGATCGACTTTCCTACTTCACCTCCATGAGCTGCAGTGAAGTACAGGACATATCTGAATTCCTTGTAGTCTTCTAAAAGAGTGTCCGCCAGGATTCTGTTGAATTCTTGACGATCTTCGTTGAACAGCGATGCAAGGTAGAAACTCGCTATGTACTCCTGCAGTAACTTATGAGGGAAAGAAAATTCTTGAATAAATTGCTTTCGCTGACTTTCTCTGATTTGCAAGGGTGCTGGCCTTATTTCCTTACTAAGAATCCCGACCTCGCATGCAGTCATTGCAGCCTCTTTGCATGAGTCGAGCGCCTTTTCATCGAAGATGAGCTGTTTAACCAATAGACCTTGAAATGCGATACAACTAATATCTTTCATACTTTCACTAGCTTTCGCTATGCGGCTTTCATAGCCCTCTTCTAAATCATTTGGTTTGGAAAAGTATTGCTCTTGAAGTGAAAAGACAAGACGCTTCAAGAGTTGCGAGAATGTTTCCATCGTCTGAAAATTTTCCCGTCCACTTGGCGTTTTCCACAAGCTACATAGCATACTGCAGAATATCGGGAAGGGTGCCATGTACTCAGAAACCACTTGGTTTTTATCAATGAAGTTAATGAGGGTCGAAGCAGAATCAGAATCATCTTTGAAATAGTTTTTGATATATGCTGCCATGTTTTCCTTTGCGAAGCCCTTAACCTTACCAAACGTGTAATGGTCATTAATCGCCATGATGCTCTTGATCTGATCGGCTCCAAAAGGACGGGTTGTAATAACGACTGGGGTATCAATGAATCGTTCACCTCTCACGATCGATACGATAGCGTCATTGCGATGAGGCTTTTTGATGTCGATTTGTGCCTCGTCCAGTCCGTCCAATAGGATAAGGACTTTTCTCTGATTTTTCCTGATGTATGCATCAACCCATTCCCCCTTTACTTCCAAATCATCTGGGAAATGGCTCATGACAGTATCCCCAAAGAATTCGCTCTCTTTAATCTCTCGAAATGATTCAAGAAAAAGCAGATTGATTTCTTGAAGAATTTTACCCTCAGCCCAATCAAGAGCGATCTTAGCAAACAGCGTCGATTTTCCTACACCAGCTTCTCCAATGAAAGCTAAACGTGTTACAAAACCTTTCGGAGTGTCAGTTTTGATGAATTTAAACAACCCGTCGTAATCTATTGGCTTCTCCCTTTCCCCTTCCAATCCCAACATCAGAACGAGACTGACATAGATGTGCTGAAGCCATGTTCGTGACTCAGGGTTCACAGGCGATGTTTTGATCTGACCAAATTTCTTGCGATATCTACTTTTCAGTTGTTCTCTTAACTTCATAAAGTCACCTTTCATCGCCTCATCGTCACCTGAGGAAAAAGAGTAGAGCATTATTGCAAAATAATAATGTTCGTAATAAAATTAGATACAAAATTAGATAAAAACCTGGTTCAAAACTTGGCCCAATCAGCTGAGAAAATAACAAACCCTCAACGTTGACAGTAGACCTTGCCTCTCGTTCTTTTCGACGGTTGTTTTGGAAGATCGCGCGATGAATGGAGACACTGCGCTGTTAGAGGTATGGGTGTGACTGAAGAATATAAAACATATTAAAAAACGGACAGAATCTGGACTACAAAGGATAAACCCGGCCTCCGGACACAGATCTACTTGAACCCCCTTGTAAAATTTGCAGTGGGTATGCCGATCTGTCTTCGGAAGCCAAGGTTCTTGCTGTTTTTCAGTGGGGTGGAATGATCGTGAGACAAGTTTTTCCGACTGGTAAATTGAAGCTGTAAATCACATGAAGTGCGGCGGCGGGACTCGACCTTGTCATCGACAGTCCGGCGACGTATCCATTCGACCACAACACCACTACAATAATGAGTGCTGCCCCAACGCAACATTTAGATGGAAACTAATATTACAGCACATAAATGAACCTAAATGACACGTGAAAGGGCTTTAGCTCTAATGTTTATTTTGTGTACCAATTTATTGCACGTTCTCGTAATTGTGTGTGCATAAAATTGTCTTTTCTACCTATCAGAGGATACCAATGCAACACTCGTTGAACTAATTTATAATAGAAACAATTTTGGGGTGTGAATATACAATGTAGTTTGTAAAGGAAAATTTTACTCAAACTAAGGACATGGTCTTCACATATGATAATTAATCAAGTTGCTTTATAAGTACTTTCATTAATGCTATGGTCACATTACCCAAAAGTAGCCTGCTCGGCGGCCGAGCGGCGAGTTTTTAACCAATTCTGCCCGGCGGCTGCCCGGCCACCGAGCGGCGGCCGCCCAGGCACCGCTCGTTTTTAGGGCATCGCTCGGTCGCTGCTGAAGTTTTAGCGCAGAATTAAAATTTGGGCGGCGCCTGCTCATTTTTCACTCGCCGACCAAAATACGCTCGGTGCCTGGGCGGTCGCCGCCCGGGCACCGACCTAATTGCTGGGCGATGCTTAATTCCAGCAGCGACTGAGCAGGCTACTGATCGGTCGGTCGCTGCTCTGATTTGTGACCATAGCTTTACACTATCATTTATTTAAGGAAGCTTACCGCTGCAGCTTGTGAGACATGTTTCTTCCACCTCTAGAAGGCGCACCTTTTTGAGAGCTGCTCTGAGAGTTGGAAGTTGCTTGGATAGTTTGACCGTCTCCGCCCAGTTCTGAAGCATCATTACGTTACCATTACTAGTCTTTCTACCTCCAGCCCAATTCGTCTCCAATGCCCGGTTAATAGCAGCACTCTGGACTCCCAGCTCAAGACCAAGTCTCCTTATATCACCATCATCTGATATGGCGTCTGCTACTTTGATGATGACGTTATCAAATCCATTTGTTTGACTCGATGTTTGGCTACTAGAACATAAGAAGCATATAAAATAGAATTAGTGCAAATCTATATTTAAAGTTATACCACACAGTTAATCAAGCCTTCTATTCGTTGTGTATCATGAATTACATATCCCCCATTGATTAATGTAACGAAACGTCCTGGTCAATTTTCAATTCCTTCCTGCTTGATATTTTATGTCACTGGTTCGAGGATCCATTATATAACAGAGTTAACATTTTGTTCATGTCCTTAATATACCAGTATGTGAGCTAGTAGTATTCTTAGATTTAAGGACTACATATATTCCAAGACATCAAAAATACTTAGTCATGTTAGCGTTTACTTCAATTAGAAAGATGAAATATTTGAACGAAACCATTTCTTTACATTTACTTTGAGAAGTATTCTACTTTTTCAACTGCAATGTCGTTTTTTTAGAATATAGAATACGTTCCCCGTTTAGGGGCTTGCTTATACAGTATATATATATATATATATATATATACATCATTTCTAATAAACGTTTCTTTGAAATACATGTACATAAATGTTGGGTACCTGTTCAAGACATTAGTGTAGTAGACCAGCCGAACATAAACAGAGCCTCTAGAAAAAATTGCTATGTCATTTTATCGGGAATGCATGCACGGTTTGCAATTTTCCGGGAAATAAGTGTAAATACTGGGAAATACTGGGAAATAAGGGTAAATACTTGGAAATACTCATATGGGAACCAATAATATTGTAAATTTGCTTATAAGCGATTATGGCACTGATGGCCCAACTCTCCTCCAACTAAATGCCATCTTTCAATAAGACTTTACATGTCTCTTAGTTGTAAATTTCCGATAACTTCATATATTTCTTAGAACTTAAAACACATTAACTCATGACATGTTCTCCTGTAAGATGCCCATGAGCTCTCAATTTCGTAGCATTACAAACATTATGGTGGCCCCGAAGGGACATCTCAAATCAAGAATTTTGCTGTGAAATTGGCGAATTTTGCCCTGAATTTATTTTTCCGGTTCCAGGTCAATTACCCCCTGGGTAATCACCCCCCGGAAAATTACCCCCAAGGACAAAAACCCCCGGGGATAATTACCCCTAGGACAATTACCCCTCCTCCTCCCAGAAATTACCCCCTAGGACAATGACCACCCCCCCCCCCCCCGAAGAAAAAAAAATCTCCTTTTTAAACCAACTTATAATCAGGCTGGATTTCCCTTTTAACGAACAGGGGGTGATTCGGGGGAGGGGGCGGGCGGGCTAATTGTCCTAGGAGTAATTGTCCTCGGGGGGTAATTGTCCACCGGTGGGGTAATGTTCCGGAGGGTAACTGTACTCGGGGGGTAAAAGTCCTGGGGATAATTTCCCGGGAGTCAGTGTCCTTGGGGGGGGGGTAGTTTTCAAGGGGGTAATTTTCCGGGGATGATTGCCCAGGGGGTAATTGTCCGGATACGTCCGTAGATATGTTCGGGCAGTTGGGGTGGGGGGTCGCAGTTTCATTTATTGCTTTGGGCGCCATAATCCATATATACGCCATTGTTTATACAGAGTTGTGAATTGATTTCAAGATATTCAAGATAAATTTGGTTCCTTAGTTTTGATAAATCATAACCCAGAATTAAAATGATAGATTTGGGAATTTGGATGTGCAGGAGGGTTTGGGTTCAAAATTTGTACCCATCCCTCTTTTTTTCTTTAAAAAATTGACATTTCTGATACTTGATGATAGCATCCTCTGCTGCTTTGGAGCTTGCAAGAGTGTGTGTAGTTTGTAATTGATATTATCCCTTTTATAAGGCGCTCCAGCTTCTCCAGGGCATCACTGGTACTGTTCGTGAAATCAGTGATTCTTATGCGCATCAGTCATGAACAAGAAGTACTGTTTATAAATTTAACATTCGCATCTCGTATTTATGTACCATTGTCTGTTTGGAGCCACGATGGCATTGATATATATTACTTTAACATGGAGTTAACGCCCTTTCGACCCCAAACAGGGGACATGTTAAACTTGTGTATCACGTTTTCCATCATAAATAATTAGACGTATTAGCCCTGCATTGTTAATAGTAACGACACATGACCTGGGCCTTTTCTCTTTTCCATTGTTCACATTTTTGGTGTATCAATACAATTGTATTATTATTACGTCCCGTATAATGTTACTTTAGAGAAAAATGTGTTTAAAGTCCGCAGTCTATTTAAACACTGAGACTCTAAAGGTATTGTGCAAGGTAAAAAAGGGAAATTAAAATTCTATAAAGACATCTGTGGAGGTATAATCAGATTTTGATAAAATGTAGCAGAATAATTACTCCCATCCTATTCTTCGAAGTTTTTAAATTACATTAAAAAAGTATACTCTTATAGGAAATTCTAAAAGCTAAATTAGGCCTTCCTGAACAAATACACCTTCATTGAGCTCTAACTGAAAACCACACTATATGACTTTTTGGTAGTTTTGTGGAGTGGGGTCACATGTGTACTTGCTTGTTTATATAATAAAGCTTTGATTGAATTGAAAGGAGTCCGTCGTTTACGCATTTACCATTTAAAATGGTCAACTATAGGGCCTATATAATCTTATCTGTTGTTAGTGTACTGATAAAAAGATTCGTTGTATATTGGAGGTTTGATGTTTATCATTTCTTTCCCTCTGAGATGAATAACGAATAACGTCATATTTTCATTTCAACGAACGAATCTCCTTTTGTTCACAGCAGGTGTCGACCATCGTTTATATTTACTACCAAAAGTTAATTCACATGACATTTTAAAGAATAATAACCTGAAGTACTCTCAAAAGGGATAAATGGTCTTACTCAGTCATTAGCATTCTTTGACCAGTGCAAATTTAACAATTATACATGTATCACGGTGGACTTATATCTGTACCTTGTACTTGGTATGTCATCCCTCGGGGGTTCAGTCATCTGTTCAGTTTTTTTAGAAAATGTCTTTCCCATCGTGAAGGTATCCGGGCTGAGGAGAAATAGAGATACATAAATGATAAATAATCACAAACATGGGGTCCACCGATGGACATAAGTCCTAAAAATTGACCGGTTCACTAACAACAATTAAATGTCTCAGATGTTTCTTTCCTGGGGACCTACTCATGAGTTATTCCATTAACCTTTTATTAATGAATGAACTACAGTACTTAGAATCAAGTCTGCTTAAATTATGTGTTGCTATATCGGGCGAACCTCGGACAAGCTGTTAGGTTGCCAAGAGCAACTTTTATTCACAGCAGGTGTCGACCATCGTTTATAATTACTACCAAAAGTTCATTCACATGACATTTTAAAGAATAATAACCTGAAGTACTCTCAAAAGAGATAAATGGTCTTACTCAGTCATTAGCATTCTTTGACCAGTGCAAATTTAACAATTATACATGTATCACGGTGGACTTATATCTGTACCTTGTACTTGGTATGTCATCCCTCGGGGGTTCAGTCATCTGTTCAGTTGTTTTAGAAAGTTTCTTTCCCATCGTGAAGGTGTCCAGGCTGAGGAGAAATGTCAACATATAAATAGAGATACATATATGATAGTTACTCACAAACATTAAGTCCACCGTACGGCGGTTCAAGGTTTGCCTGGTGCATAAGTCTTAAACATTGGCTGGTTCACTAACAAAAATGTAATGTTTCTTTCTTATGGACCTAGTGATGAGTTATTCCATTAACGCGGTATTAATGAATGAACTACATTACTTAGAATCAAGTCTGCTTAAATTATGTGTTGCTATATCGGGCGAGCCTCGGACAAGCTGTTAAGTTGCCAAGAGCAACTTTTATTCACAGCAGGTGTCGACCATCGTTTATAATTACTACCAAAAGCTCATTCACATGACATTTTAAAGAATAATAACCTGAAGTACTCTCAAAAGAGATAAATGGTCTTACTCAGTCATTAGCATTAATTTCTTTGACCAGTGCAAGTTAAACAATTATTCATGTATTACGGTGGACTTATATCTGTACCTTGTACTTGGTATGTCATCCCTCGGGGGTTCAGTCATCTGTTCAGTTGTTTTAGAAAGTTTCTTTCCCATCGTGAAGGTGTCCAGGCTGAGGAGAAATGTCAACATATAAATAGAGATACATATATGATAGTTACTCACAAACATGGGGTCCACCGTACGTCGGTTCAAGGTTTGCCTGGTGCATAAGTCTTAAACATTGGCCGGTTCACTAACAAAAATGTAATGTTTCTTTCCTGGGGGGACCTAGTGATGAGTTATTCCATTAACCTGTTATTAATGAATTAACTACAGTACTTAGAATCAAGTCTGCTTAAATTATGTGTTGCTTTGTCAGGCCAGCCTCGGGCAAGCTTTTAGGTTGTCAAGAACAACCTTTGTGTATAAAAAAATGCATACAATTTGAATATGTTAATAAACCGGTCTATTCCAAACGAATTTCATTTTCAGAGACTTGTTAACTCTCACTGCGCCTGTCACATAAATATATGTGACACACAGTCGAGGTCATTTTAAACACACATTGCTTCATCAATAAGAACGTATAGAGCATGAGTCAAGTATTCTAGATATTTTTGAGAAAGTTGACAACGGTAAACGAATGAGGAATGATTCTTGTGTGGGGTATGAGAGGTCCCGGGTTCCAATCCCGGATAGGCCTCCATAGTTATGGCGATAGTCATCACTGACTTCGAACACTCACAAACGAATGTAAATATATATGTAACATAAGTATATACCTGGATGTACGTACCATGCTTCTTTTTTATTAGTGATCTCCGTTTCACAAAAAATTGGGCGTGTGTCCACGATTAGCATAATTATCATAAATAAGTAAATTTGTGACACGGTTATATGCAGCTATAGACATTTTTGAGAGAATTCCTAATTATGCCGCAGGATCTTTTCCAATTATAGCATTTAACAATGGTAAAAAAAATGAACAGAAAAGTAAAGGATTAAGAGTTAGCTCATCTATATTTTTAAAATAATTTGTATTCGTAAAACTAATTCTTGGTATTATTAGAAAATAAGATTCCTATAACATGTGCACACAATATTGCTTGTGTTCGGGTAAAATCTTGAACAAGCAAAAGCCCTTGTCACGGTAAGAGTTGAACGAACTTTAAAACGAAATAAATATAAATACATTTTAGCAACCTCTTTCAATGTTCCATATTTAAAGGCTACATTCTACAGGATCTACCATGTCGGTGTTGTGTGCCATGTGACAACTTTTTTGAGGATTCGATAGACTGACGACCCAAGAGACCGACATTTTCGTGTAATTCCATATTTTTTTTTTTTTTTTTTTTTTGCTTTAGTGCATTATCAGTCCATATATACTGCGATGACACATTTTACCAAGGATATTTATGCGCATGTATCATAATTGGAGATACTATTTCATCTATCTGTATATATGTGAAATACCTTTATGCCCTTTCGACTGTTCAGTAATATATACGACAAGGATGATGTTAACTATTAATTTGATGATTTTCGGGGAAATACTACTGCATTACTCCAATCCGCCAACATAATCGTTGAATCATTAAAAAATGCTCGAGACTTCCATGGAAATCAAAATCTCTTTTGAAGTGTATCAACAGAAGAAAATAAATACAGCTAAGCCGATGATGTGGCAAATTTGGTATAGGTTCGTGAAGCAAACAAGAAGAATTGTTTATTTTGAAACATCAAACTATAACAAAATCACTAGATCTTGATTTATATTACAAATATGTTCAATAATTGCACAGCCCACTCCCCCCCCCCCCAAAAAAAAAAAAAATCATAATAAAAATAATAAAGGCTTGGTTCGAGTTTGCGTACCCGGATCATTCAGGGATTAGTGATTGAAATAATTCAAGAAAAACATTATAAACTTATATGGATGTTATGATACTCTTCTACTCTACTACTCCACTAGGGTATCTTTTTTTGTACTTAACTTAACATACCTGAGTACATGATGCTGTTAATGCAAATAAAACCTGCCGGTGACTATCGCAAGTTGTATTTGATTTACAAAATCACTTTCAATCACACTTAGGCCTGTTTTTGTTATTATATTGTGTATTACACTACAGTGTACTTGATGTGAAATACACTTCATCGGAAATATGAATATTACATGGATCTCATAACTTTTATTCTAAATTGTGTTAAAACTTGCTCTCCGACTTTATTATTCCACACGTTTCCTCCTTCGAATGACAACAGATCCCCCTTCTCAACCAAACACACTAACTTGATCTGGGAGGGATTTTTCCTTTCACATATTAATATTCCAACAATTTCAAAATGATTTGAACACATTTCAATGGGAAAGGGAAAATTAACCTTCCCTTGAAAGACAAACTAACATCAACCTACCATTTTTAAAGGGATTGCTAGTTGGTCTAGCGCTCGTGTCCGGCTTCCGTGTTAGCCTACAAACTGACTTTCATCGGACCTAGGATTGATACTTTAATCTGTCCTAGATTTCAATCATCATATTTATTGACACACATCTATTTATAAAAAATAAAAAAAACGCATTCATACACATGCGTGCACACACTCCAACATACACGCACGCCTAGTAAATGAATAGAACATTATTCAGTGCGTATACAAAAAAAGTACATTCAAAAGTTATAACCTGTATAACTAATATTTTGTCTAAAGGAACCTCGTTCATATATCTGCTGCCACTTCTGTTTTCGAGAAAAATTGAATATAAAAATTTACCGGTGCTCCCGGTAAATTTTGATAAATTTAAAATAGCGCCTACGGCCGTACAATGGTAGCTGCGACCATGAAGATCCATGAATATGTAGTTGTGATATATAATTTCCAAACGGGAATAGCTAAACGGTCGATTTTAGTCAAGAAACATTGTTTCATAGCTAACTTGATATATTGACCTTGAGAGGGAGCTATACAACATAAAGAGTTTATTATTTATAATTTCATAACTTTAGACTCGATTTCAACCGGGACAACGATCAATGAACATTGTAGGAACGCATATGCTTCCAATATGTTAATTTGAACCAAATTCATGACCCCATACCAAAACTTTGTAATACCTTTAACAATGGGTAGTGAGGCGGAACATTTGGTAAGTATGGGTAGTGAGTTGAATAACTTTGCTGCTGTGTACGTTAAGGTCAGTTTTTTTAAAATCGGTTCTGGGTTTGGCAAGGTACAATTAATGCATTGAATTGATCTCGTGGGATACGGGTTAGCACTTTGAGGTAGAGCTTGTTTTAGATAAACAGGAGCAAGATTATTCAGGATTTTATACATAAGTACTTGATAGTTATATTCCAATCTGTGTTCGACGGATTGCAACTTTAAAGAATTTAACATAAATTGTACAGGCGTATAATAATCTGCATCTAATACTAAACGACAATATTTGTTTTGACATTTCTGTAGTCGATACGGTTGCGTAGGCCTGGCGTAGGGTTGCTTACGGTTGGGTAGGCCTGGCGTAGGTTTGCTTACGGTTGTGTACGGTTGCTTAATGTGCGAAAGCGCCGTGTAAAAATGCGATAGACGCTCGTAGGAGCCGCTAGTGTCGCCATTGGCGCTTTATAAACCAGTGTTATGCCCCTCAATCCACTGCTGCCTGCTGTTCAGAACACATCACTGCTGTTGGAAGTACATTTGGTTGGACCCTCGGCCTTATTTCAATCAAACAAAATTATATTACAAACATAAAACAGGACCACAATCAAACAAAATTATATTACAAACATAAAAACAGTACCACAAACGTACACACAAGCAAATAAATCCACACAAATACATACAGATTTCCACAGAACATGATAACATTTTAAGAAATTTAAGACATGTTAATATGGGTATAGTCCAATATTAATAACATTTAGTCAAATTGTTTATGATATTTACTAAGGATTAGGGTTTCTGCAATATGAATTGTAAGTTAATGTATTCCGATGAGCTAATATAGTGGCTATTGCTTGGATCAACAAAATTTAGATGTAACGAGTCAAAAATGATATATTATACTCACTGTTTCCCTAGATCCTGCTGAATGCGAAATGAATCGTGTTATGAGGCGTCGAGTCCTCTCCTCAGAAATAATTATCCAATTATAGCCGAGCTAAAAGGATTCACACATAATCTTACACAGTTCAAGTAAAAGTATTTGGCAACAAGTGACATGAGAGGTCTCTTCTAGAATGTGTTATAGAGGCATTTACAATGTCTCTTTCGCAAGATAAGAGCAGAGTTTGTCTCTGTGTCTTGAATCGAGTTTGATAGATACCAAAATATGCAGTGTGTCGAGGAAATGATCTAGAAATCAGTCTTATACAAATTCCCTTGGCACAAATGTGCTTAGTTCTATCAGATGTTCGTGTAGATGTAACTGATAATCCGTATCAAATGAAAAGCATAGGCTGCGTGAGTCTGTATTCCACAGTCTTGTGACATTGATCAGATACCTGGTGCACGTCGTCTATAACGGGCGGAACGTGCCACATTTCATGACAACTATACAACTATACATCCATCGAATGGATGCATAGTTTTAACCAATTAGAATGCAGGAAATGATACGACTATACGGCTATACAGCTATGCATCCATCGACGCACTCGTGAACGCATGTATAGTTTACAGCGTGCGGGCCGAAGTGCCATACGTTTGTACAATTATACAGCCTTAGAATGGACCTATAGATATAACCAATCAGAAAGCAAACAACTGTACGTGTTTGTAAACAAGTTTGGTCGTGTTGTAAACACTACAGTGTCGTTGTAAACACATTGTTTACAAACATATATTAAAATGCTATTTGAGGACTTTCCCATAATTCAGTTAATTTAAATATGGTATATATACTAACGAATCTAGATCATTCAAAATCTTCGGTTGCAATTCTTCGGTAATACTTGCCGTTGTTTTGAATATATCTCGTCTATCGTTAATCTGATGTCTCTCATATTTTAGTATGTTGTAGCTGAGACTTTACTTTACTTAATTTAATTTTTGATCAAAAGACGGGATCGTGTTCAAAATTCCAATTTAAAGTTTAGACTGCAAAATCTGCCATTATGGTTTATACTTGTACGTGCTATCTCCCAATGAAATGCACTGGAAATGTATAGAAACGTTTAAGTAATGATAGTTGGTCCAGATTTTTGGAAATGGCTTCATTAATAAAACTTTAAGTTATAGGGAGCATAATACCCATGCACTCCTAAGGTAAATTTCGAGGCACCCCTACCCCCTCCCCACCACCATTACTACCACTACCAGACTGTGTTTGCCGATTTCTGGATCTGCCTGGACAAAGACACCTTCACGTTATTCATCCGGTAATTGTATCGAATGGTGATAATAACCTCTGATTTCTAGTTTCGAATAGTCATTAAGCGTACTTTAGTAAAGGTTAATGTGGTTAGAGAAACAAAAGGATTGCAAAATGGACTTTCAGTTTTTATTTCCTGATACGATATTCTTCATGGAATAACGCCAAGATCAATATCTCTGGCATCCGTTATGAAAGGTATTAAATTTGTTGCGGTTATTGGGATAGATTATTATTTTTAAAGAGGATCTCTAGTATGTTTTCAGCACGCACCTGGCCTATCGGAATATGCTGTACATCCGCTTTGCTCGATCCCATGAAATCTGTACAGGAATATCACGAATAATGTGTTAAAATATTGTTTTATTTAATTGATCCGTATCTTTAAAAAATGTATAATATAGAAACGCGACGTTCACTTTCATAATGCATAAAGAGTAACATCGACACATTATAAATATGTACATTGGAAATACGAGGTCAAGGGAAAATGAAAAGAGGAGAAGAGGAGATGGCAGGAGAGAGAAAGAAAGAGAGAGAGATTTTTTTTAAAAATTAAAAAAGAGATGAGGAGGGACCGGGAGAGAAAGAGAAAGTGAGAGAATAGAGAGAAAGAGAGATAGAGAGAGACAGACAAGCAGCGAGAAGGAGATGAATAGAAAGAAGGTGAAGGGAAACAAGGTATATTCATAGTACCGGTTAATGAAATAAAATAATTATAATAAACATGCTAAATAAGATACATCATAATATAGAAATACTCACATACGGATAGCGAGAGAAAAAGTAAGGAGTGATGGAGAAAGTGGGAGATAAAAGGGGGTAGTGACGGGGGATATGGTAACATGGGAGTAGTCAGGCTTAACAGAAAAGCCATACGTGAGATGAATAGAGTAGAAGGATTTTATTAGAGACAGTTGAGAAACGGCAGGAAAGAAATATATCAAACGGCTCAGATCGAAATCGAGATAGAACGTAGGAGAGAGAGACAGAGACAGACATAAAGACATACAGAGAGAGAGATGATGGAGGTAGGGGAGGGAGAAGGGAGAGAGGGAGTGAGACAGAGAGGGTGAGGGAGGAAGAGTGAATAGAGATAGACAGAGACAGAAATAGAGAGAGAGAGAGACAAACAGACAGACGACAGACACGCAGAGAGAGAGAGAGAGGGAGAGGGGTACATAGACTATCCAGCACAAAATTATATCTAAAAAATAACATTTTAATGTTGATGTTGTTAATGATGGCGCTGGTGGTGGTGTGTTGTTGTTGTTGTTTTGTTTTTTATTTTGTTTGTTTTCTTTCACTCCTTATTATTTTTTTAATGAGCGTTGTGGTGTATATTTTTGTTATCAGTCTAGACTATTACAACAGGTTATTGCTAATTTTCAGTTGCAAGGTTCGTGCTATCTCCCATTAAGTTTGTAATGTATTTCCATCATGGCTAGTCATTTACAGTCACTATGAACATGACAGACAAAGACAGCGGACAAAATATACAGTTCCTCAGGTAGACAAAGAAACATCCCTTCACTGCTATTATGTAAAAAGGTGATTATGCATGTGACACCTGTTCTACACATGTTTACATAATAGCAGTGAAGGGATGTTCCTTTGTCTACCTGAGGAACTGTATATTTTGTCCGCTTTCTTTGTCAGTCATGTTCATAGTGAGTATAAAAGATATTTAGTAACTTGACGTCATAGGTGAACTTTTGGTCACACCCATGTCCGTGGTTGCGTCATGGAGGACTGAATTTGTTGATATGCGTGTAGTATAAATGGAAGGTGGGATCTTTTTTTTTTAGGGCAAATCTCTTCTTTGTTTCTTCATTCCATACTAACCGTAACACACCCAGTACCCCCGTCTCTACCTTACCTATTATGCAATCTGTTTGTTATCCTCATCCAGCAAGTATTGGCTTTCAGCCCGAATTGTCAGGTGAAGAGTGCAAATATATGGTGGCCATAAGGGGACATCGCCAAGGGCGGATCCAGGGGGCCCGCTCCCCCTCCCCCCCTCCCCGGACTCCACTTCACTTTTCACGTTAATTTTACCTTTTTTTGGAGATGACCCCCCCCCCCCCCTGGCGCTCAAGGGGGTTGCGGTTTTTCAAATTTTCGAGGGCCAAAAAAACAAACTTATTGCTCACTTCCTATAAGTGAAAACCCTAAAACGTTAATACGGCTACATTTATTCATTTATCTATGGTATTGTATACTTGAACCTAAGATTTCTTTTAACCGTTAAGCTGATTTTGAATACTAGACGGAGGGCCAAAGACAGAAAAGAGGGGTTTGCCTGCCATGCTACCACCCAAACTCAGTACCCCTTGTTTATTTGAAGAATTTACTATTATACACAATATTCAGAGGTGTTTTTTTCTAATATTTGTAGCGGTCACCTCTTAAAGATAAACTCCAGTTCTGGTAAAAAAAAAAAAATAATAAAATAAAATTCTCACAGAATCAAACGAAAATTACACTGAATGTTCAAGATTACAAATAAATGACATATGTCTAACAATTTTGGAAAAAATGTCTACTGGCTGAGTAATGTGCATAGAAAGACAAGGAATCAAGATAGTACTAGCCCCGACACCATGCGTGTTGTCCCATATATAGCTTTCTGTGTACAGTGCTTGTTACTTTACCAAGACTCGGTCAAATTTATTATGATTTTGATGACTCCAGAACCTTGCAGTGCACATCAATACTTACATGCTACATGATCAACTGTTTCTGATCCTTTCCACACCTTTTCTTTCACAATGCAATCGCATTACCAGTAGTAAAGTTTATCTTTAATCAGAGGGGGCGTCCAAAAAAACAGCCCTTTCGACGAAAAAATAATATTTGTAAATGATATTTTAGGCATTGCTTGAAATAGCATAAATCTGATGTCATATGAAAGAAAAATAAATTGTCTACAATTTAACATGAATTTTTGACAAAATTGGGATTAATTAGCCTCGTGATTTTGTGTAAGAAACGTGATTTTTCGTGATTTAAAATATACAACTTTTTTTTCCATCTATCAAAATCGGAGGGGTGTCTTTTTTCGTAACTTCTCGAGACTTTGTTGTCCATGTACAAGGACAATATCTAGTGCAAAGGAGAGGATTATATCTCTTAAAAATTCGCTAGGTTATATTTTTCGTTTTTCTTTGTTAAATTGTTATGTTTTTTTTTTTTTTAAGTGTTATTACAGGTGGAAAATTATATATACTGGAATTTTCTCTTTTGGAACTCAAGAATGCTTTTGCCCATAGAGGGCTGGGGTGTTTGGTCATTTAAACAATTAAAAATTAAAAAAATTAAAAAATTATAAAAGTGAAAAAATAAAAAATAACATTTTTTAATTGAAGGAGGGAATTGAAGCCCCTCCTAAAAGGGATTAGAGGACAGTGAAAGGGAATACCCCCATCCTGATCAAATGGATGATAATAATGGCAAAATGCATCAAAATTTTACCCCTCCCCTTTATAACTGAACACAACAGATTTGGAGGAGCATCAATCAAGTGCTCCTCGCAGTATCCGTTGTAAGCTAGAAGGGGAGGAGAAACACAGAAGCTCGTCTACAAATGGGTCCCTCCCCTGCATACCCTTCCATGACAGGGATGAGCCTAGCTAGTGGTATATTTAAGCAGTGCTCCGAAATTGGTGAGCTCCTCCCATTTTACAATATAGGGGAGGGCAGGCACGTGGCCACGGGGGGCACGGGGAGCACGTGCCCCAAACAAAATTCCAGGATCGGTTGAACTTTTTTAGACCCCTTCCCAGGACGTCGATCGATTACTTGTATGTGCCCCCCCCCCCCCCCCCCAACATCAAAATCTGGCTAATTGCCTGGGGGAGGGGCAATATAGTACCTCATCCGAAATATACCACCTTCGACTCATATGAGAGGGGCAAAGAATCTACTACCTCTACTACTACCCTACCTCTATTATACCACCCTACTACATCTAACCACCCTACCTCTATTACCATCCTACTACATCTAACCACCCTACCTCATTTACAATGTCTCTTTCGCAAGATAAGAGCAGAGTTTGTCTCTGTGTCTTGAATCCAGTTTGATAAATACCAAAACATGCAGTGTGTCGAGGAAAATGATCTAGAAATCATTCTTATACAAATTCCCTTGGCACAAATGTGCTTAGTTCTATCAGATGTTCATGTAGATGTGACTGATATCCCGTATCAAATGAAAAGCATAGGCTGCATGAGTCTGTATTTCACAGTCTTGTGACATTGATCAGGTACCCGGTGCATGTCTATAATGGGCGGAACGTGTCACATTTCATGACAACTATACAACTATACATCCATCGAATGGATGCATAGTTTTAACCAATTAGAACGCAGGAAATGATACGACTATACGGCTATACAGATAGCATCCACCGACGCACTCGTGAACGCATGTATAGTTTACAGTGTGCGGGCCGAAGTGCCATACGTTTGTACAACTATACAGCCATCGAATGGACCTATAGATTTAACCAATCAGAAAGCAGAAAACTGTACGTGTTTGTAAACAAGTTTGGTCGTGTTGTAAACACTACAGTGTCGTTGTAAACACTTTGTTTACAAACATATATTAAAATTCTATTTGAGGACTTTCCCATAATTCAGTTAATTGAAATCTGGTATATATACTAGCGAATCTAGATAATTCAAAATCTTCGGTTGCGATTCTTCGGTAATACTTGCCGTTGTTTTGAATATATCTCGTCTATTCTTAATCTGATGTCTCTCATATTTTAGTATGTTGTAGCTGAGAGTTTACTTCACTCAATTTAATTTTTGATCAAAGATGGGATCGTGTCCAAAATTCCAATTTAAGGTTAAGATCTGCCATTTTGGTTTCTACTTGTACGTGCTATCTCCCAATGAAATGCACTGGAAATGTATAGAAACGTTTAAGTAATGATAGTTGGTCCAGATTTTAGGAAATGGCTTCATTAATCAAACTTTAAGTTATACTTATAGGTAGCATAATACCCATGCGCTCCTAAGGTAAAATTTTGAGGAACCCCTACCCCCTCCCCACCACCATTACCACCACTACCAGCGTTTGCCGATTTCTGGATCTGCCTGGACAAAGACACCTTCATGTTATTCATCCGGCAATTGTATCGAATGATGATAATAACCTCTGAGATCTAGTTTCGAATAGTCATTAAGTGTACTTTAGTAAAGGTTAATGTGGTTAGAGAAACAAAAGGATTGCAAAATGGACTTTCAGTTTTTATTTCCTGATACGATATTCTTCATGGAATAACGCCAAGATCAATATCTCTGGCTTCCGTTATGAAAGGTATTAAATTTGTTGCGGTTATTGGGATAGATTATTATTTTTAAAGAGGATCTCTAGTATGTTTTCAGCACGCACCTGGCCTATCGGAATATGCTGTACATCCGCTTTGCTCGATCCCATGAAATCTGTACAGGAATATCACGAATAATGTGTTAAAATATTGTTTTATTTAATTGATCCGTATCTTTAAAAAATGTATAATATAGAAACGCGACGTTCACTTTCATAATGCATAAAGAGTAACATCGACACATTATAAATATGTACATTGGAAATACGAGGTCAAGGGAAAATGAAAAGAGGAGAAGAGGAGAAGGCAGGAGAGAGAAAGAAGAGAGAGAGATTTTTTTTTTTAAATTAAAAAAGAGATGAGGAGGGACCGGGAGAGAAAGAGAAAGTGAGAGAATAGAGAGAAAGAGAGATAGAGAGAGACAGACAAGCAGCGAGAAGGAGATGAATAGAAAGAAGGTGAAGGGAAACAAGGTATATTCATAGTACCGGTTAATGAAATAAAATAATTATAATAAACATGCTAAATAAGATACATCATAATATAGAAATACTCACATACGGATAGCGAGAGAAAAAGTAAGGAGAGATGGAGAAAGTGGGAGATAAAAGGGGGTAGTGACGGGGGATATGGTAACATGGGAGTAGTCAGGCTTAACAGAAAAGCCATACGTGAGATGAATAGAGTAGAATGATTTTAAGAGACAGACGAGAAACGGCAAGAAAGAAATATATTAAACGGCTCAGATCGAAATCGAGATAGAACGTAGGAGAGAGAGACAGAGACAGACATAAAGACATACAGAAAGAGAGAGAGAGAGAGATGATGGAGGTAGGGGAGGGAGAAGGGAGAGAGGGAGTGAGGAAGTGAGACAGAGAGGGTGAGAGAGAAAGAGTGAATGGAGAGAGATAGACAGAGAAAAAAATAGAGAGAGAGAGAGAGAGAGAGAGAGAGGGGGGAGACAAACAGACAGACGACAGACACGCAGAGAGAGAGAGAGAGGAGTACATAGACTATCCAGCACAAAATTATATCTAAAAATAACATTTTAATGTTGATGTTGTTAATGATGGCGCTGGTGGTGGTGTGTTGTTGTTGTTGTTGTTTTTTATTTTGTTTGTTTTCTTTCACTCATTATTTATTAAATGAGCGTTGTGGTGTATATTTTTGTTATCAGTCTAGACTATTACAACAGGTAATTGCTAATTTTCAGTTGCAAGGTTCGTGCTATCTCCCATTAAGTTTGTAATGTATTTCCATCATGGATAGTCATTTACAGTATTAATGATATTTAGTATGCATGCACTTGACGTCATGGGTGAACTTTTGGTCACACCCATGTCCGTGGTTGCGTCATGGAGGACTGAATTTGTTGATATGCGTGCAGTATAAATGGAAGGTGGGATCTTTTTTTTTAGGGCAAATCTCTTCTTTGTTTCTTCATTCCATACTAACCGTAACACACCCAGTCCCGTCGTCTCTACCTTATCTATTATGCAATCTGTTTGTTATCCTCATCCAGCAAGTATAGGCTTTCAGCCCGAAGTTTCAGGTGAAGAGTGCAAATATATGGTGGCCATAAGGGGACATCGCCAAGGGCGGATCCAGGGGCCCCCCCCCCCCGGACTCCACTTCACTTTCCACGTTAATTTTACCTTTTTTTGGAGATGACCCCCCCCCCCCCCCTGGCGCTCAAGGGGGTTGCGATTTTTCAAATTTTCGAGGGCCAAAAAAAAACTTATTGCTCACTACCTATAAGTGAAAACCCTAAAACGTTAATACGGCTACATTTATACATTTATCTATGGTATTGTATACTTGAACCTATAAGATTTCTATTAACCGTTAAGCTGATTTTGAATACTAGATGGAGGGCAAAGTCAGAAAAGAGGGGTTTGCCTGCCATGCTACCACCCAAACTAAAGTACCCCTTGTTTATTTGAAAGAATTTACTATTATACACAATATTCAGAGGTGTTTTTTCTAATATTTGTAGCGGTCACCTCTTAAAGATAAACTCCAGTTCTGGTAAAAAAAAATATGAAAAAAAAATTCTCACTGAATCAAACGAAACTTACACTGAATGTTCAAGATTACAAATAAATGACATTTGTCTAACAATTTTGGAAAAATTTCTACTGGCTGAGTAATGTGCATAGAAAGACAAGGAATCAAGATAGTACTAGCCCCGACACCATGCGTGTTGTCCCATATATAGCTTTCTGTGTACAGTGCTTGTTACTTTACCAAGACTCGGTCAAATTTATTATGATTTTGATGACTCCAGAACCTTGCAGTGCTCAAAAATACTTACATGCTACATGATCAACTGTTTCTGATCCTTTCCACACCTTTTCTTTCACAATGCAATCGCATTACCAGTAGTAAAGTTTATCTTTAATCAGAGGGGGCGTCCAAAAAAACAGCCCTTTCGACGAAAAAATAATATTTGTAAATGAGTATTTTAGGGATTGCTTGAAATAGCATAAATCTGATGTCATATGAAAGAAAAATAAATTGTTTACATTTTAACATCAATTTTTGACAAAATTGGGATTAATTAGCATCGTAATTTTGTGTAAGTAACGTGATTTTTTTGTGATTTAAAAAATACAACTTTTTTTCCATATATTTAAATCGGAGGGGTGTCTTTTTTTGTAACTTCCCGATATTTTTTTGTCCATGTACAAGGACAATATCTAGTGCGAAGGTGAGGATTTTATCTCTTTAAAATTTGCTAGGTTATATTTTTCGTTTTTCTTTGTTAAATTGTTATGTTTATTTTTTTATTTTGTTAAGTGTTATTACAGGTGGAAAATTATATATACTGGGATTCTCTTTTGGAACTCAAGAATGCTTTTGCCCATAGAGGGCTGGGGTGTTTGGTCATTTAAACAATTAAAAATTTAAAAATTAAAAAATTATTTTAAGAGTGAAAAAAATAAGAAATAACATTTTTTAATTGAAGGAAGGAATTGAAGCCCCTCCTAAAAGGGATTAGAGGACAGTGAAAGGAAATACCCCCACCCTGATCAAATGGATGATAATAATGGCAAAATGCATCCAAATTTTACCCCTCCCCTGTATAACTGAACACAACAGATTTGGAAGGGGAGGAGAAACACAGAAGCTCGTCTACAAATGGGTCCCTCCCCTGCATACCCTTCCATGACTTAAGACAGGAATGAGCCTAGCTAGTGGTATATTTAAGCAGTGCTCCGAAATTGATGAGCTCCTCCCATAATATAGGGGAGGGCAGGCACGTGGCCACGGGGAGCACGGGGAGCACGTGCCCCAAACAAAATTCCAGGATCGGTTGAACTTTTTTAGACCCCTTCCCAGGACGTCGATCGATTACATGTATGTGCCCCCCCCCCCCCCCCAACATCAAACTCTGGCTACGTGCCTGGGGGAGGGGCAATATAGTACCTCATCCGAAATATACCACCTTCGACTCATATGAGAGGGGCAAAGAATCACATGAGAAATAACATTACCTTCCCCATTCATATACCCAGGCACGTAGCCACGGGGGGGGGGGGGGGGGACGGGGGGCACGTGCCCCCCAAAAATTTCCAAGATCGGTTGAACTTTTTTAGACCCCTTTTTTGACCTCGATCGATTACATGTATGTGCCCCCCCCCCCCCCCCGACATCAACCTCTGGCTACGTGCCTGCATATACCCCCCCCCCCCCCCTTCTAATTTCATCAATAGTTACAAATCCTCATCCTATCAAAGTCGGTTGATAATAGATGAAATAGTTTTTAAGTTCCATTCTTTTCAATTTGTATTAGGGTGTTTATTTCATAGGTCAACCATTATTACTATTTACTATTTTTTTTTTTGTGTGTAAAATAACCATTTCAGGTCTTCTTTATTTTTTCTTCATAATGATATAAACATATTCACATTTTTAGCATTTTCCTCCATTACTGGAGGGATATACATGGTTTTCTAATATTTTCTTCTATTTGTAAACGATAACTTAATAGGTAAATAAAAATATGAAGAAGTCTCTTTTTAGTTGTTTTCTTTTTAAATTCTTTTCCAACAAAACTTTTGTCAATAGTAAAAAGTGCATAATTCAAAATGATATCAACATCTTTTTCCTTCTTTGAATTAAAATCAATACCAAACAATAGATGACGTGGTTTGAAATTAAAATTAGACATGAAATATTTCTTTATAGTTCTTTCAACTTCATTCCAAAACATACCGACTTCGTTACAAAAAAAGAACATGTGCATACAATCACCTGTTTGATTACAATAATAACATTTATCATTGGCATTAACTTTCCATTTAAAAAAATTATATGGTATTGCTAAAATATTATACATGAATTTGAAATTGAAATTAATTAGTAAGCTGTCTTTTATACTTTTTAACTTAAATAACTAAACATCTGACCAAACAGGTATATATTCAAGTTCCAAAGTATTACGTCAAAATTCCTCCGCTCTAGATTTTTCGATTTTTGTTTTAATTAACTCTTGATATATTCTTTTAACTGTCAACTGTCTAACTGAAATCATATCCTCAATCAATTTTATATCATTATATACAAACGCTGTGGATCTAAATTTCATATACTTATGTTCTGCATTCATATCTGCAAGTACTAACATATTCCCGAGTGATTGAATCGCTCTTCTAATACGTGCATATTGACTATACCACCTTCCACCCTACAGTCGTATATCTATTTCAAATATCATTCTAGCTAAGCCGTCCTGCATCTACTACCGTCCTTCTTCTACTAACATCCTACCTCTTCTACCACCTTACCACCCCTTCCCTCTTACGTCCTAACCTTACTTCCATCCTACATCTAGTACATTGATACCTCTACTAATAATACCCTATCTCTACTACTACCCTACCTCTACTACTACCCTGTGTCTATTACCATCCTACCTCTAAATTCAATTCAAATGGATCGTAAAATTGAAAATGCTTTATTATATCATAAATAAATAAATAAATTAATAAATAATTATTTTTAAAAAATGGATGTCACAAAGTGTAACCACAACCCGAAGCAAGACTAAGCCCGGATCCATAGCAATCATGACGTCAGAGGTACGCTAAAGTACATAGCTATACTAGAGAAGTGCACGATTGCGATATACAATGTACTGGTTATCTGTATAATAGCTGTACGTACGGGGCGGTACGGTGCAGTGAACAGGTGTATTGTAAAACGTACATGTATATCAGAAACGCAATTTTGCTCAACAGAAATCGACTGAATATTGAAAATGTGACCAATTTACTGCTGTAGATCCTGCCTTGGAATATGACCAACATGACAATAGAGTAAGCTGACTTTAACGTACTACTAGTACTACTTGAATATAAATAATCATGATAGTCTATATATATTATTATAACGGCATAGTCTATGCATAATGTATATGTCTGGTACATGTACGTGTGCATGGCGAATGAAAATGTAATGATTGTTGTTGCTGGGTTTTTAAAGCTGACCAATCTGAAATGAGATTTTCCTGTAAGTTCTTTAATTAAATTTCAAGAATTCATCATCGTATGTACCGAAGCCAATTCAATTTAAGATTGAAGAAGGGGTATAAAAGTAGAAAAAATTAACAATTTAGTAGATTTTTAAAAAATTGTATTGAGATTGAGGTGTTCACTCAAAATGCGTACAACAATTAATGAAAAGAAACAAAATAGGGTCGTGTATTTTGTGACATAATCTACGAAAAAGGTTTTCTCTAAATAATCACACGTGATTGTGTGATCAAGACATGGGCGTAAATCCTTACGTAATACCTATTGTTCAGGGGGGATGAATGAATAGATCATCCCCCCTGAACAATAGGTATTACGTAAGGATTACGCCCATGGATCAAGAGGGAAAAAGTGGGGATACCTTTTCCGACCACTTCATTTTTTGGGCCTGACAGAGATACATTAGAATAATATATTAATTTGTGTAATGATGTCTCTTTCATGAAAATGCAATGATTGTGATATTCAAAATGAGAACAAAAATTGAAACCCCAATCCATATGATCCATTTCATTGCCCATGTTATTTTATAGTTATAGACCATGAAAATGATGAAACTTAGATCTATATTCTTTTGAATATGATAGCTTGTTTTCTCACTCAACTGTTAAGTCTATAGGAATAGGTTAAGCCAAGGAAAAACATTTTCGCTAGATTCCGGCAAAATCGGCTTGTAAATACGTGTTAGGTTGACAAATGTCAGCTTTATCAAGAAATCCCCATACCAGATGGTTATACTCCGTCTATAGGGAGGGGGCCGGGGGATAATTACCGGGTATGTAAAAATGTCATTTTCCTTCTCAATATGGGGGTCATTTTGAAATTCTGTATTGATAGGGTACTCCTTACATATCATGTATTGGATACTAAATTATAATGAAATCATGATTACCATAGTCACACTACTAACATTTGCATGGGATAAAATATATATACTTAATAAACCTGCTATTTTAGTCGTTATCACATTCAACTTACCTGAAAGATAACATTTTTTCAGAATACAACCCCTGAGTGGAGAGTGTCAAATGTGGAAATGAATGCATCGTTTTTTAATCTTTATTGCATTCTTTACCTGGGCAACAACATCAAACAAACCAATACTGAGATCTGGAATATATTGAATAACATGTTTGAATGCACGTTTGATGGCATTGAAATATTTGAATGCATGTTTGATGGCATTGGAATATTTGAATGCATGTTTGATTGCACTGGAAATATTTGAATACATATTTCTAACCCTTGTTGCATTCTTTCTTACAGTCCTCCAGCCTACCCAGGCAACAACGGCAAGCAGACAGATAGCAACTGGAACACGGTCCCTATCATCACGGTCAGCTCACCTAAAAATGCTGAACAATCTGGGAATAAACTTGTCAAATTACCCAAGGTAAGGAACGTATGGCATATGGTGCTTTAAAGTGGTGATGAGTCATGTACTTTTTATATTTGTATTCATTGAAAATTTGTCATAGAATATGTGCATCATTCCATATCTCTTCTCTCTCCCTCTCTCTCTCTCTCTTGCCTTCTCTCTCTCTCCTGACTGCCTCTCTCTCTCTCTCTCTCTCTCTGACTTTAATATTCACCTTTTGATCGATTAGCAAGGCCTGTGAACACATCTTCCATTTTCCGTCCTTCCGCTTGCAAACAATTACTGTTGTTGTATATCACGTTGTATCACCTTAAAACTATTGTTTATTTGCCTTGTAAACACAAATCCTTGTAATTGTGCCTACATGTACATGTAGATACATCACAAGATTTTACTTTGTTTCTGGGGGTGTATTTTCTTAAAGTAAAATAGGCTGAGTTGAAAATGACACATAATTCATCATCAATCACTTTGGCAATTAAGACATTGATCTACATTTCCCACGCTCAACCCAGGTGATGTAAATGGGTACCTGGGAGGAATTTATTCTTTGAAATGCTAGAGCGCCGCAATGGCAGCACAGCTAAAGCTGGGGTAATAATCTCCAAGTTTGGAAACGCTTAGTGATTCTAATAAGCGCTATATTAAATCTGAGTATTATTGATATTGTTATTATCATTATCCCCTTATTTTCCAATTATCCAGCTCCCATCAGAGCGATTCCGGTACACCCTGTGGCACGAGCTGCGCTCCAATGACCTGAAGGGGAGTGACCTTCACTTCCCCCGGGTGCGTAAGGCACCAGAGGTCAAGGAGAAGATCTTTAAGAAGGTCCAGGATGATCAGGGTAGAAAGATTCATCATGGCAAGATGGGCCAGGAGAGAAAGGCGCATCAGAAACAGGTGGAGGACTGGGAAAATACAAAGGTACAATTAAAGACATCTTAAAATAGTCATTGCAGTGAAGGCATCATTTTAAGAAAATTTTGTAAAGAATTGTGAATTGTTCCACAAGGGGGAAGGGGGAAGGGGTACAAGGGGGCACATTTGAAAATGCCTCCTGTACACTCCCTTAATCAATAGCCTGGTTAAATCACATTTTATATGCTGAGTAAGACTGGTACATGTAATACTTTCCTCCCTCCTCCCCCAAGGACTGATACCAAATGATCAATTAAATATTTCCATTACTTTTTCTACAGCATGCGAATCTGTCGTTTCAAGATCTCCACCATGACTACCAGAAGGAGAACCATCACCGCATCATGAAGAGATTGATCAGAGCGGAGACCGTTCAGATTAGAGATGATAATATCATCAACCTTTCAGACATCTCATTCAACTGGTTAGAACATAATAATGCTCATAGTCTGTTCTTGTAGCACTTATCATATTATTTGATGATATATAGTTCAAGTTCAAGTTCATTTTATTCAAAACATGATCTTTTACATAAAAAATAAAGTGCAGGGATTACATTAATCAACATATATTTACTTGATTACATCATAAAATGAATGGTTTTAGGACCCCGTTAGAAGCTAAGCTTGTGAGCGGGGCCCTATATAGAGTCAACAAAATAATACATTAACAATATGGCAAGGTGAATAAAAAGAATGTCATCTACAATGGATGGAAATTCTAAGCTACAGAATATAGAACACACACAAATAGCCTATAGCATATATGCATTTTTAGAGAGTTTTGAAAGATCATTGTTTTTGTTTGTTCAAGTGTATATGGGCCATTTTAGCTCACTTTTGCTCTATTTCAACTTAAACACTGGTTGTATGTATTCTAGTTATGTACCGGTATGTATTTAAGGCCGATTGTTGTAAAAAAATTATTATTCTCTTTGCTCTTATTCTGTAGCTGTAGAGAACTGAATGCAAGCAAGAACTTCATCACATCATTCAAGGTGAGAAAACTGTGGCATAGTGTGAGTCCTGTCATGGGGGGGGGGGGGGGGGGGGGGGGGGCACTGACATCATAGAATGGGGTGGTGGTGGCCGGGGCACCAGTAATACTCTGAAAATGAAACAGAAATTTACAAGGCCTCTGATTGAGGGAAGGTGCAGGGGGGGGGGGTTGTTTCATCTTCTTTTTTTTCTAGACCTCTTCCCCCATTGTGTTCATCTTTTGATAGGGAGGGGGTACGTGCCCCCTGTAGCCATGCCACTGGCTGATGGCAAGGTCAAGTGCCTTTTTATGTCAGTGTCTAGTAGAGGACCTTGAAAATAGAAAGATTGAAATACCCACTGGTTTGATTCACTAGTTCATCAGAGAAGAAAAAAAAATCTGTCTTTTACCTGTTGCTACCTGAATACCACCAATTTGGAATTTTGTCACAGATTGTGCAAAAAGCCTGCGTCAGAGAATATGTTCCTTTGTAGGCAGTTTTATTGAAAACATATGTTTGTTGAATTTATGAATTAAAATAGTTTTCATTATTATATTGAATTTGAATTTAAGAGATATCAAACGTGAGGACTGGTTTTCATATTGATCCTACTAATTTGATTTATATAGGCTCTGTCCCTTACGCTGTAAACAAATTCAGTAGAATTGTAGATGTATATTTTTCAGATGTTTTTTTTTAAGCCAAGTGAATTATTATTTCTTAGAAATGCAGGTAGTTTGTTCTATAGGTATGGGGCAATGGATTAAAAGGATAGGAAGCCTCCTTTTTAGGATTTGAGAATGAGAAGTGAAAGAGCTGTGAAGTAGATCAAAGTGAATATGATGTTCTATGATGTTGTGAAACAAATTTGAAATTGAAGTGTGAGGCTTACTCTCAATTTTAAACTCTTCTCTATATTTTCCCCTGCTTTTATTTTAGAAATTACCAAGATGTCCCGTTTTAGAAGTACTTAACCTCAGCGACAACTCGATCAACTCATTCGATAGCATCAGTGTCTTGAGGAAGACAAGACTGGAGACATTAGACCTGAGACGGAATCCTATCTGCTTCATGGAGAACTACAGACAGAGGTATATATATATACACCCAACCTCTGTAATGAGAAATAGACTAGTGAAAGTTTATTATATGTAATCCAACAAGAAAATAAGAAAGTTATGAATTTTTGAAAGTTGTAATCACTATAGGCCTAATTTCCTTTTTGTTCCAACTCACAAAATGACTTAAATATCAATATTTCAATATATAGAAACTTAAAATACTTGTTGAACTCAAGAAATGGGAGGGTTGTCAATGACTATAACCATGACCAAAGTTTCTATTTTAGACTCACATAGATTTAGCTATGTCGTATTTCAAACATTCATTCCGTTCTTCTGATTTGTCTGATTGTTTCAAACTTTCGTCATTTTGTTTCTCTCATTTTTTCTGCCTTCATACAAATAAACTTGTTACAAAGGTTAGATTGTCCATGAAGTAGTTGGTAGAGCAGGTAGTTAATTGCCCTCGTGAGCATAGATACTGTTCTCTCTGAGCATCTTGCAATCAGCGCACAGTGCATTTCAAAGAATAATCCTACCAGGTACCCATTTACCTCACCTGGGTCGAGTGTGGCAAATGTAGATTAATGTCTTGCCAAAGGACATTAGTGCCGCAGCCGGTGGATATGCCGATGACATATCCACTAGACCATGACACCTGATATATGACAATGCTTTTGAAAAAGCCTCACCCCTCTTCCTCCTCCAGCCCATTTGAAATATCTGCTCCCATATTTGACTCTCCAACTTTCAACATTTTCTTTTCTTTTCTTTCTATCATCCAGGATATTTCAGGCTCTACCCAACTTGAGAGTGCTTGATGGCGTCTCCCGGTTACCCACGGATGATGGAGAGGGTCTGTCCTCGACCGGTGGCTGCATTGTAATGTGATCCAGAGCAATGGAAACTTGACACTCTCCGGGGCTCATGAAGTCCTATCCCGCCCCCCCCCCCCCCCCCCACTCCGGGAATGGAGGGACCGCATGCGTGTTCCCAAAATCTCTGGCTCATTGACTTTACCCGTATTGACTTTACACACCGGACTTTGTGCTGAAAAGGTACACACCAGACTTGTGCTGAAAAGGGGGGGGGGGGTGCTGGGAACACGCATATGTGTACCCTAAATAACACTGAGTGGGGGGGCCGAGAGTCCTATACTCCCGATTGGATCCGGGTGTGATTTAGGGCCCTTCCCCACGTAAATACCGGTAGTATGATGTCTCTCGGTTACCTCCAGGTTCTGCAGAGGCTCTCTCTCAACTGGTAGCTGCATCATCATGAGATGCAGGTCAAAGTTACAGAGGCATTCTTCTGTACTCCTACACTCTTCGGCTGATCCAGGGATGATACAGAGCCCCTAGCCCAGGGAAAAAAAATACTTAACAAATTTGGGGGGCTACTTTTCAAGCTTGCTTGCATGAAAATAACACTCTTTAATTTGTTTTGCATTGAACTCTGCAAATTTTTGGGGCTCTTTTAAACATTTTGGGGACTAATTCGCCCTGAGCCCTCATGTATTTTTTCATTGCCCTAGCCCCACCCAACTTGAGATTGCTGGATCTCGCTTGAACCCTTAGATTTCGCAGAGTGTCTCTACTCTGCTGGTAGCTGCTTCCTTATGTGATCAAGATGAACTGTAAATGAGGAGCAATCTTCTGGGCCTAAGTTCAAGAAGGTTCATCTTAATCTGTGGTCTAAACCCTTCACTGGTGCCTTAAGCTCATGTCCCATATTCAGTCAAAGGGAAATACAGTCAAATCTGCTTTAGTGACCACCTGTCTACAACAAGCGCATGTTTTGTTTCCCTTGAAAATGGTTTCTCATTGAAACATGTACTAAAGGAACCTGTCTATAAAAGACCACTTTTTGTGTTTCCCTTGGGTGGTCGCTGTAGACAGGTTTGACTGTACATGATTTTGGGTGATTATGCGACATGTGCCCTGTATCATATATGTCTCTTTTTTCACATACTTCATTAAAAATATTATAAGTCTTTTGATATGTCTGTGAAATATTGATGCTTTCTAGTATCAATACCATTAGTCATAGTCGTAACAAGAGATTTATTATTCATAGATGAGATATATGGATAAACGTTATACATGTTCCTACAGAACATATTGCATGGAGTCGCTGTCAAATTCTGTATGGATATATAGTTAAATGTGTATTTTAAGTGATTTATAATTATATAACCATTCATCCGTCCAATTTTTGTAATCATGCATTTCCTCCTTTTTCCAAGTAGGTGCTTAATAGAATATGATTCACATTCATTTGAAATCTGAACAATTACTTTATTTAGTGTGAATAGTGTGCTTTAGTTGAATTGTTTTTATAAGTGTTTGTTGTTGTTGTAAGCAGATAACTGGTAAGACTATTCTCACATGATATTCAAGGATGAATTTTTTGCAAAAACCACTACTTTAGTCACTTTTGAATTATTTGGCACTTTGTAAACTCTCCCAATTATGGACCATCCATCTATCCATCCAAAAGGTATTTGGTATAGCGTCTTTTCGTCGCAGTTACAAAGCGCTGCACACACGCTCCACAATGTTTGGGCCACTTAAAAACAAATGTTAGACACTTCTCAGAGATCAGCAAAGTATATGTAGGCTGGTAATAAAGTAAGTAGTAAAGTAAGTAGCAGAATAGATGTGACTTAAGTAGTTTCTTGAATAGGTCAACAGATGAGGCCGTCTGCACAGCAGTAGATAGCTGGTTCCACAGTTTTGCAGCATATATGTATATCAAGAAACTCTGAATGATTATTTTCAATAAACTATACTTTCAAATACCAGTGTGATGGATATCTCAGATTTGTTACAGCAGGACTTTTAAAGTGAGTTAACGAATTGTTTAAAGGAGAAAGTGATGTTCCGAGGGACAGAGAGAAAGAGAAAGAAAGACGAGAATGGAGGAAGCGTATGGTCGTGTAATTGGCCATTTCTTAATGTAAACAAATGATGCATACCCCTTTGCGAAGTGCCTCCTTACAAATTATTTCATTCACCTGTTACAAATAATTCTACTGTCAAAATAGTCGGAATGTATATTGCATATCTTACTTTTTGTGAGGTTGCATGATCGATGAGCAAGCCAGGTTTGTCCCATCAGGCAAACACTAATGTATACAACTTGCATTCTGACTATTCAAGTACAATACAAGAGTGCGCATACGCTGACCATGGCGCCATTTTAAATTACGAGTAAACAAAAAACAAAGTTGTTTACTTGTAATTCACAATGGCGCCCATGTCAATATGATGTGAGCGCACAGCACAGGCAGTGACGCAACAATACATGCGCATCTGAAAACATTGATGACGCAATGTTTACTCGCAAATCAAAATAGCGGCCTTAAAGATGAAGTTGAGTTCTGGTCATGCGATTGCATTGTGAAAGAAACGGTGTGGAACCGACCAGAAAAGGTTGATTATTTAGCATATAAGAGTTTGTGTGTATTGCAAGGTTCTGGAATCATCAAAATGATAAGAAATGTGGCCAAGTCTTGGTAAAGTTACAAACACTTGCACAGAAAGATGTATATGGGACTACACGAACACGTGGCGTAAAAAGCCGGCCCCCCCCCCCCCCCGATTTTTACGATGTTACATGCATATTTAAAATATGAAGGCATTTGAAGAGCCATGCTTTTCAGGGAACATGTCTTAACTAATGTTCCTCCACACTTGCATAATAAGAATGAGTAACGCTCACAATTTATTTTTCACCTCTTCCCAGAACTCAACCTTCTCTTTAACCGTGAAAGGGTGTATTATTTCTAACAAGTGAATTAAGTAATTCATATAGATAGAGTCACTTCACAAAGACATAACTGACATGACTGAATCACTGTTATCTTTTGTCATTTAGAAGTTATTTTCAAAAAGTTCCATCCTGCAAAATAATCAAATCATCGGTCTGAATTTTGCCGATTTAAAAGTTTCTGGTTAAACAGTATACGACATTAATATGACAAAAAAACATGTCGGGTAAATTATTATTATTATAACGTTCTAGTAAAAATATATAAAAAATCTGTTGTATTGGGTAAACATCGACATGTATTATTCTAAAGAGATTCAATATACTTCAAAACTCAGAAAAACAAAAGACTTGGATGGAGACGTATTTAATTTCATAGATTTGTTCAATTTATTCATATATAATATGTACATTTATTTGCTTATAAATAATCATAAAATAAAATATATTCTTCAATGAATGACTCGTAATTAACATCTCGATTTTGACAGAATACTACTTGAAAATGTCAGAAATTCTAAAATGATTTCAAATAGAGTTAATATCTCTGCACAACAATAGCACATATTGCAATCAAACAAAATTTAGCTCCTACCTTAAGGTATATAATTATCAGTTTTGGTACAGAGATCCAAACACATATGTTTCTAAGAAATGTAGGTATTCTTGAACAAGCCTTAAAGCCCCACTATCCTACTTGTAGCTACTTGCTCCCTCCATATAGAAAACTTCCCAAATCGGTGCCTGTTGGTCCCCCATGATCCTCTTTTTCTTATGTTAGTTGAGAGCTGAGTTAATGAGATAGCCACCTGTCAGTGACCTCGCTGTGTGGTCTAATCCCTTCTGGCCCAGTAGTATTGACGGTTTAAAAATAAATTTATGGGAAAGGAGGGGCAATGAGGTTAGTGATTCTTTAACAATGTGTGACCCATTGACTCAAAACCACCAATTAGTCACTAGACTTTGTCATTGTTTCATTTTGCGTATTTTCTGACACAAGATTCCTATAAACTTTCCATTGAAATATTACACTCGTAGTTTACTGCAGTAGAATCCACTTCAATTTCACAAAGAGCATTCAGTAAATTTATTCAGAAAAATTATGACCTTTTTCTTATACTGTGTGAATACATGCAGTTACAGATTAAATGAACAATCGTGAATGTCGATGACACCTTAACAAAGAAATTCAGTGGCATACTAACAAGCAACAAACTACAATGATGGCTCAGTTAAAAGTTAGGAAAGCAGCTATAAAGGATTTCAGTACAACTGTCATTAAAAAAAATCAATAATACATATATTTCTTTAATTTCACCTTTGATTGAATTGTGCATTAATCTACAGGAAAATGCTGGATACAAGATGTAGAGGGTTAGGGTTAGGGTTAGGTAGAAGTGAACAACGAGCATCAATCTTCAACATCACCTGACAAATCACCATCCTTGTGCGTCACAAACATTCTTTGTACGTGTAACCCCCATAAAAATTGCAATTACTAACGTCATCATCTGTTATTAGTCGTTGTTATTCCTAATTTAGACAAAGATAGAATGCCTGATAGCATATGTTCACATTATTGTATGTGATGTCTATAATATATGATGCAATAATTTAATTGCATACAATCATTGACGTCGGACCTGTGTCCGCAAGGGTTTCATATATTATTACGCTGTATATACGAATAATACCTTTAAGACCATGCTGTAGAGAACTGGCTGGGAGTATTGGGTTTGAGACAAAGGATGGATAGTTTTAGTTAAGGGTGCAAGCTTGGTCCTATCACATGATGTTAGGTAACCAATAAGAGGTCTAGTTGGAAGGAAGGGTGATGTGGGTCTGGACAGTTTAGTAAAACTTTGACAATTGAAGTTTCCAGCTCATTCTCTGCCCAGCTGCCATTGCTTCGAACACTGCCCTGTATATATTCAATCTCCATATTCGAGCATGTGTTACAAAATATATATGTAGCCTCTACCTGATTTTCTTCTTCGAAACATATACAAAATGTATATATCAACTTAACATTCTTCAAGTTTCTCTAAGTTTTGAGAGAGTTTCCTGTTTTATATTTGATTGGGCATTTCATCCAACTTCAACCTTTATGAGTATGAGTTGGGTATCATCTTTTACTAGGTCTTGTACTAAGTCTTTTACTAGGGTCTTTAATTTGATGAATGTCATCAAGCTTCATGCGCTATCGTTCGACTTGTTCCTGTTTTCTACGTGCTGCGACGTCCTCTTCGAATGACCAGTGGATACACTTTCTCCTTTGTTTTGGGGATAGGGGACGGTGGGTTTGTTTGCCTGGTTTGCAAGAAGATTGGCTTTCTTGTTGAGAGCAAGTTTAGACTTCAAGGTAGATGGACGTGTAATGTAACTTCCCCCAGAAGTTAACTATGTTGCAGCTTTCTACGACCTGCCTTGATTTTGTATTTTAACAGAGTTCCACCATGGTTCCACTTCCATTTCCCTCGGGACAAGAATTGGGACTCATGTTTTATCATTTGTACTTTATATGAATCTATTCTTTTCTTCTATTCCTTTTTTGTTACTGTGCAGTGTAGTTTACTTTGCTACTTCTCTATCATTATTGTACCTGTACAACACATTGTAAAGCTTTGCATGTAAGCTATTTTGTAAGAATTGTTGTTTGAATATCGAAAGTACCAGTTGTCACACGGGGAATTTATTATCGGTGTACCTTTGACACTGAATACTAATAAATACCTCTTTGGAATCATTTGCACAAAATATATGTTTTAGACTTATGTATTTTAATAGATCTCTGTGTTTACTAATCTTTAATTAATTGATTCGGAGCAGGCATAGAAGGCCTGTGCAACATACATTCATGCACAGCCCATGTTATGAAAGACGTAAAAAACAGTATGCCAAGAGTTTTATATCAAGATCTAGGGGATGAATCTAGAAAATTGTGTCATGTCCTTTTTTCCAGACTGTCTCTCGATTGGCCAGTTGTTGTAAAGGTACAAAAACATCTACTAGGGTACAGTAGTGAAGGTATTTCAACAACAGGTGAGCTTGCCTGATTTATATTCTATTGATCGAGTCAAAATGTTGAGTAGGCTGACCAGCAGTGAACAAAAGAGATGATTTCAAAAGGGAATGCTTGTCTGTCGATTATGAAAAGCAATTGATGGTTGTGTAGTAAAATCAGCTGACAATTGTAAACAAATTGTGATGAAGTGCAAATGTTTAGAACTCATGATAATATTTTGCTACAATGTGGTTACTTATTATTTCCCCCATTTATCAATTAGTTGTGTGTTTCTTTGTGTATTTCTTGTATTTGATGAAAAGAACATTATTTTGTAAGTGTATGGTTATTTTTGGTGGAATGTGGAAAATAAATAAATGAAATAAAATGTGCATGTTCTTCTTAATTCCTGGATATGGACTGAAAATGTTGCATGTATCAAGAGTTGTATACTAATAATAATAATAATAATTAACCGTTCTTGTATAGCGCATAACACATAGTATTAAAACATGTTCCTAAGAGGGTACAGAAAGACATTGTACATCAGTAGATGGACTTCTTAAATCACGAACATGGACTGAATTTATGGACGTATTGAAAAACATAATCATTGTGACAATGTGTTATAAGGAGGTGCCTCTCATTACAGATGCCCCGCCAGTATTGGAGCTAAAGATAGTGAAGACAAGGAAAGGACCTCAAAGAAACAGTAACTAATCTTTATGAGTCACCTACAATTGGAAATGAATCACAAGACAATTCACTATGCAAGCGGAACTCGAAGGAAACTTGTTTTGGCTATAACATGGTGGGATATTAGTCATGTACCTGTTATCCTTCTCTCTTCTTCTTGTATTCTCTCTCTCTCTCTCTCTCTCTCTCTCTCTGTCTCTTTTGGCTGTAGCTTTCTTTGTCTTTATTGATTATAGATGTATTTATAAGATGTGCTGGCATGTCTCCATAAATTAAAGCTAGCCCGTTCCCACACTGGGGTATAGCCTTTATGACCCTATTGCCATTCACAGTCTTAATCCATCCCATTCGATACAATACTAGCTACTAGTACTAGACTTTAATGCCATTCATAAATCTGTAATCCACTAGCATACTTAATGGTGATACAGCTCTATGAAAGGGGATTTAGATATAAGACATGCCCTTTGTGTTCATTCATGCTTTGTGACTATTCTGTCATGAGTGGTGACCTTGAACCAATAACAGTAAAGTCTTAGATTAGACCCCTTCCCCCTTTTAAAGTAATGACCAATAAGATGATCGGAGGAAAAGCCAAGTATGAATGAGGTATAAAAGTAGTTTGCATGAATGTTTCGTCACTTGGTTCCACCCCAACTTGGTCTCCCCTACTTGTGTCCTCCCATCTCCCTCAAGCTGTCCCTGGACTAACTACTAATTGCTGGATGTGAAAATCAACAATTTTTTTCCAACCAGATCGGTTCGATGGGAGTAACCCGTGGAGAGACTACCGGGCACATTTTGAATCATGTGCACTTATCAATGTCTGGGATTCGAGACAGAAAGCTCAGTTTTGGGCGGCAAGCTTACGTGGCCCGGCTCAGGAAATCTCGACAGACTTAGAACCACATGCCCTGCAGAACTACAGTTCACTCTGCCAGAGACTAGAACAGAGGTTCGGACCAGGGAAAGAGGCGGAAATTTTTCTGACAGAGCTGAGGGCCCGGACAAGGAAATCAGGAGAAAACTTGTAAGAATTGGAACAAGCAGTGCGGCGCCTTACCTCATTGGCATACCCGGAGCTGAAACGAGATGTGCATGAAAGACTAGCATAAGGACATTTTTCTGACGCAATCTCAGACCCGGAGATTAGGGCAGGGATCTTTCTCGCTCATCCTAAGAACTTAAATGAGGCCATCAGGGCAGCAATCGAGACAGAAGCATACATTACGGCGGAGAGGCAGCGACAAGGTATCAGGAAGCCAGCAGCCAAATTCACAAGGAAAATTCAGGAAGTTAGGTCAAACGAGAACACCTATGAGGGGAGGACGCTGCCAACCCCTGAATGGGCCAAGGAGTTAGGGAAGCTGATGAGAGAACTGGTGGCAGAAAGGAGGGAACCACTCCAAGCTGGTGGACCTGGACGAGGACGACAGCAAGGGTCACCCTCAGTTTGCTTTTATTGTGGTCAGGAAGGACACTGGAAGAGGTCGGAAAATGGGAAAGGGGCTTCCCAGCTGGCCAGGGGGAGGTCAGGGCCACAGGGAAGAATAGGAAGAAGATGGTTTAGAAAAATTTGAATTGTAGTGTCAAACATTATTTGATCATCCATTGAACCTATCTTAACTGGGAGGAGGGTCAATCCCCCTCGACTTTTCGCACGTTAATTTTGCAACGCACATAGATAATGCTGCTCCACTTCATTTTTCATTGAAGCCTTGCGCAACTTATGAGACCAAATTTGCGACTAACAGATATACTGTTCTTAAGTCATGTGACCTTTCTCAAGTGATCATCGGCCCCTAAATCGCTAAATTTTGTGGTTTGTGTACAAACCTATGGAAAATGATTTTTTCCTAGAATACACAAAACCTTCAAAGTCAGGGTCAATATTTGAAAAAAATGCTTTACAATATTTTGTGTTTTATTTCTATGTTTAATTATCTATTTCTGGACCTCTAGAAAGAACAGAGCCATTTTGATAATGACCCAGAATAGAGCATTCCAGTAGTTTTTTAATTCTCGATATGTATTATATCTGTAAATTGTACTCTTGTATATATTTGAATTTTTATACGGAAAATATAACCAAACCAAACCAAAACAATGTATTTTTTTTTTAAAGGCTGGCTCAGATCCATCCATAAAACATGTTTGTTACACTCTGGTAATGTTGGAATTGAGTTTGCTTTCTCTTTTCAAAATACTCCACTTTTCTAGTAATTACGTATAGATTCACACAGATTAATGCACAATTCAATTAAGGAGATGCTCCCACTTGACTACAAGACAAATGTTGTACTTGTAATGTATACTTATTGTTGTTCATCCTTCTTTCATAGTACCATGTCAATGATACTTAAAGAACTTAAATGAGGCCATCAGGGCAGCAATCGAGACAGAAGCATACATTACGGCGGAGAGGCAGCGACAAGGTATCAGGAAGCCAGCAGCCAAATTCACAAGGAAAATTCAGGAAGTTAGGTCAAACGAGAACACCTATGAGGGGAGGACGCTGCCAACCCCTGAATGGGCCAAGGAGTTAGGGAAGCTGATGAGAGAAGTGGTGGCAGAAAGGAGGGAACCACTCCAAGCTGGTGGACCTGGACGAGGACGACAGCAAGGGTCACCCTCAGTTTACTTTTATTGTGGTCAGGAAGGACACTGGAAGAGGTCGGAAAACGGGAAAGGGGCTTCCCAGCTGGCCAGGGGGAGGTCAGGGCCACAGGGCTATGGACATCAACAACGGAAAACGTACTAGATCATGATCCAGGACAAAGATTATATGAAACGTGGAGATAGGGAATGGACACTGGAAGTATGGGAGCAGGTAACCTTAAGACAGAGCCAATATGAAAGGGTTGCATATCCCAGGAAAAGTCATACCTCCCAAACCTATTACTACAATATTAAGTCCGTACAGTGCCTGAAATGTTCAAGGACGTATCCGTCAACGAAATCGCTCCAGAGGCATCAAAGAGAAAGGCACGGTTCTGGCTTGGAGTTCCATTGCACAAGGTGCTTGAACACCTATCCCAAGAGGTGAACCTGAGCAGCCACTATAGAGACAATCACCAGGAACATGTAAGTGAAGCAGAGGCAATCCATGGCTCCATCACCAAGGAGGCAGTATGCACCGATACTGTCGGAAAAGTGAAAAGAGCTCCCAGAGAGGAGGACACCACAAAGAAACAAAGAGGGGAAGAAGCTGGGAGCTCGAGTCAAAGTCCCAGAAAGAAAACTGAAGCTCGGAAGAGGGCGGTGGGTCTGAAAGGGCCCGATCTGGTCCACTGCAAAAGAAAGCAGGAGACTAGTGACTACGAGAGTAATAGCCGTCACTCCAGTGACACCGATGCGAAGTTAGCTACTCTACTCTTAGAAGTAAGCAACTTACAGATAGCAGCGACAACGAGGATGAGTGGGGACAATCACCGACGGAAAGGGTGCTGCCTGGGGCACCCGAATATGAATCAAGAAGACTATCACTGTTTGGGCCCCTCTCACTCCCCACAGTGATCAACAACCACTGCATGGAGATTATCGAGAAAACATGGCAGGAAACATTCAGTAATAAGGGCCAACTGCATCGTCGGCTCACCTTCAATAGACATTACACCCTCAAAGACATCAACAGAGAGAAATTTGAAAGACGATTCAAAGACATAACGGGACAAGAAGAACATTAATACGCTCACATACAACAAGTGTCGACTGGAGAGGCTGGAAGAAGGGCAGCAGCAGCTGACGCAGTTGGTACAACAACTGCTTTTGTCCAAATCAGGAGTGGCCGTTGATGTGTAAGACCTGAGGGAGCCATTTACAGAACCAGTGAACACCAAGGACGAGTTTGACGCTCTTGCATCAAAGCTCGTTGACGTGGAGTATAGGAAGAAGATGGTGAATTTAGAAAAATTTGAATTGTAGTGTCAAACATTACTTGATCATCCATTAACCCCATCTTAACTGGGAGGAGGGTCAATCCCCCCTCGACTTTTCGCGCGTTCATTCTGCAACGCACACAGATATTGATGCTCCACTTCATTTTTCATTGAAGTCTTGCGCAACTTTCGAGACCAATTTTGCGACTAACAGATATACTGTTCTTAAGTCATGTGACCTTTCTCAAGTGATCCTCGGAAAATCCTATGGAAAATGATTTTTTCCTAGAATACACAAAACCTTCGAAGTCAAGGTCAATATTGGAAAAAAATGCTTTACAATATTTTGTGTTTTATTTCTATGTTTAAATATCTATTTCTGGACCTCTAGGAAAAACAGAGCCATTTTGATAATGGCCCAGAATAGAGCATTCCAGTAGTTTTTTAATTCTCGATATGTACTATATCTGTAAATTGTACTCTTGTATATATTTGAATTTTTATACGGAAAATATAACCAAACCAAACCAAAACAATATATCTTTTTTTTTAAAGGCTGGCTCAGATCCATCCATAAAACATGTTTGTTACACTCTGGTAATGTTGGAATTGAGTTTGCTTTCTCTTTTCAAAATACTCCACTTTTCTAGTAATTACGTATAGATTTACACAGATTAATGCACAATTCAATTAAGGAGATGGTCCCATTTGACTTCCAAGACAAATGTTGTACTGGTAATGTATACTTATTCTTGTTATTGTTTATATGTCCTTTTTGCAATATTCAGTGATGATAGTTGTTTGATATTTTAACTTCTGTAACCTATTTATTTATTCGTTACTGCCATTTTATTATGTATACTTGATGTTATATTGTACCCAAGACAGGTGTCAGTCTTCAGACTGTTTGTTCTTGGATTTTTTTGTGTGATTTGATTTGATTTCAATAAATCCTATATATAAAATATTTCTAGAAAAATGTCTCTGAATATTCTGTACTCTGATCTGCATACTGACAATCAGTGAGTATGCATAGAGGGCTACATTTATTTTCATGAATATGATTTATCTTTATGTAATATTAGGAATGATTCATACAAGGAAAGATGTTTCTTTGGTGTTGACAAAATACCAAAATCCTTAGTTTAAGGTTGGCAAGAAATATGTCTCAATGATATAAAGACTAAAGCAGATAAAACTTGACTTCATACATACATTTGAAATGCGTTTTCATGAAAATCAACAAAACTTAGACAAATGACAAGTTTGTCCGAAATATTCTTCCATTAACTCAATACAATATATATCTTACTTTGGTCTCAAAATCTTAAATCTTACACTGCAGCATTTGTGCTATTAAATTTGGGCGTAGGAGCCAAATAATTTAGCCCAAATAGTCTGCCCTCCGTAACAAGACCTGATTACTTGGCACCGAGTATGGAATACTGGATGGTTATATTGGCGTGACTCCTCCAGTCTCCTGTCGTCATCTCCTGTCGTAGTTTTGCAAACGGACTAGCCTTGAAGCCTGGAAGCCGTCTCTGCATATTGGGCACTCCGGCTGGAAATGGATAAAATGTAAAAACGATAATTAATTTTCTGCAAAACATAATCAGCAATAATTTAGAAGAAACAAACTATTTTGATATAATAGACACTATATAAATACATTTTATAAGAGCTATGGAAAAAACAACCCAGACTTTAGCCAGAGTTCCAAACTTACTTTTTTCCTGGGGTCCAGATCAAAATATTGGGGGTTCTAGGATCACCAGCCCTGTTTACATTTGGATTCTTTTGGGGGAGGGGGCAGGTCTGTTTGTACTAAACACTTGTTAAGCTGGATGCTCTCCGCCCCCCCCCCCCCCAACAAAGAATATTCAAATAAATTATAATAATAATAATAATTAATAATACAAACTTAAATTATTTTTTTTTTAAACGTATAAATAAATCAAATTATTTAAAAATTGCTCTAAAAAAGTTATAAATCATCAAAAGTTAAATCATCAAAAGTATGAAATTGGCAGGTTTTGTGGACTTTTTTTCTCCATTAGTTATCAGGTAAGGAGGAATTCATTCCAGGTACTACTGAAAGTGCCCAACCCCTCTTCCTACAATCTTAAAGGCATCTTTGATCGTGAAGAGTCTTAAAACATCCCCAAATGGATTGTGCTGACAGCCTGTCAAGAATCTCAACAAATCTCCCCAAATTGCGTAAAGAGTATGCAGCGTAGAGATTTTTTTTCTTGTCCTTAATTTTGGTGTAAATAGTCACAACTGAATAAATGATACAAGCCGTTAAAATTAAAACAACAACAACAACAGGCAAGGAAATATCATGACCGGCTCACCTTTGTCCTGCACCATTCCATGATACACCCCCAGCAATAAAGATGGCCACATGGAGGGCAAGTCGTGTGCTGACGTCGTTCCAGGCAAAGTGAACAGCGCCATCTGGGGTCCACAACTTGAGTATCGAGGGTTACACTTCTGCAAGTACAGCCAGCAATATGTTTTTAATGGATTTGGATAGAGCAAGGTTATTGGTCAGGCCAAGAAACTGAATCGTCTTAAATAGGTGTAAGCTTGAGATACAGATACAGATACATGTAATAATTCAAGGCTTCAGAACAGTCAATGTGCTAGTGCCCTCAAGTTAGAAACTCATCATCAATTTAAAATTAGATCCTTCAGACAGTTCTTGAAACCATATATAAAAGCCCTGGAGCTTACCTACTTGAATTTGCTTTTTAATAGCATTCAATGCAAGTTTTGTTTAAAAGTCATTAGGAACTAGATGGATCTTTGACTGCGCGCGGTCGAAAATGATGCCTCCGCCATAGAGCAATTTTACAAACCAAAACAGAAGCAATTTTTAAAATTCAAGTTTGGTTGTAATCCATCAACAGGTTCTCAGAATATCATGATTACAGTAAAAGCTATTTTTCATATACATGTATGACCCTTTGATCATTGACCTCATGACCCTAAGTTCATTGGCTCAGCAAGATACATACATGTCTTGAGTTTGGTAATCTGTCAATTTGTTCTAATGATAATGCGATCACGAGAATGGAACGTACGGACGGACGGACAACCCAAAAAACATAATCCCTCTGGCTCCTTCTTTGCGGGGGCATAAAAATAGCCCAAATAATCATGCAGTGAACTAAAGAAAGACAACTTCATGGGCAATATGAACAAGCTTTTGGCATTCTCAAAAAAATGTTTTACCTCTCCTTCTCCTCAGTTGCTTCAGAAGACTGGTAAATCACCATTTTTCTGAGTTGTAGGGCATGCCATAGTAGACTGACACTAAGCTGAATACCTGATAACCAGCCCAGAATGTGAAAGCTTTTCTGCAGGGCCTGAGATACTGCTGTCCTTCTGACTTGGATCTAAGGGATGGGGATAGAACATGAAAGGAAAATTTGCATCTTAACAGCAGTAGGCTTTTATAAAGTGGCATTTGATTAGAAAAATCTGTTGAAGTAGAATAAATAAAGAAATTTCTTTGCTACTGATTTTTCTACACATGGGTTGAGAGAGACAAAAATAAGAAAAGGGGAAAAATGTGTCTTTGGACATAAGAAGGCTCCAAAGTAAGGATTTAAAGCCACACTGTACTACTTGTACCTACTTGCTCCCTCTATATAGAAAACTTCCCCAATCGGTGCCTGCTGGTCCCCCATGATCCTCTTTTTCTTATGTTAATTGAGAGCTGAGTTAATGAGATAGCCACCTGTCACAGTGACCTCGCTGGCTAGCTTGGTTGTCTAACCCCTTCTGGCTGAACTAGTACAGCCGGCCTTTAAACCAATCAAAGTTAAGCAATGATAAGTGATCTCTTCGCTCATTTTCTTTTTGAAAACTTTTTGAAATGAAATACCTTGGAAAGGCAATGATAGGGTTCTAGAAAATCATTTATATTTTTTCCTTCAGTTTTAGAGATTTTTTTTTTTTAAAGCTCCCTTCAGTGTGCTTAGGATAGCGAAGAAAACTTACATAATTGACTCCAGAAAATCTCTTTGCGATATGATAGAAGAGGCCACGCAGGTAGAAAGCAGCCATGTGGACACGGTTCACAAAGGTCAACGCTCGTCTGACGGAGGGCAGCCAGAGGCGGAGCCTGTTGTTAGCCTCCTCGGAGAGATTAGACAACCTGTAGCCAGCCTCTAGGTGAAACGAGAGACGGGAGAGCGTCTTGTCCAGGAGGTAGGGGGCACCGATGTGGAGCGCTACTAGAGCAATGCGTCTCTGCAGGAAGAGATCATCGTAAATATGATGATAAAATGATGAGGAGGAGGTAGAGTAAGAGGGAGAAGAGGAGGAGAGGAGGAAGAAGAAGAGAAAAGAGGAAGAGAAGGAGGAGAAGGAGGAGAAGGAGGAGAAGGAGGAGAAGGAAAAGAAACAGAAGAAGACAAAGTGAAGAAAAAGAGGAAAACAATAATAATACAGTCCTGGGTGGGGATTGGTATCAATTCAGGTAACAAATTAAATGGTGTCAAATTTGTTGTAATGAATGAATTCAATCTTTTTAATAGGACAAAGATTTCTAAGTCAGTAGTAGGACTCAGCAAATGATTAAATTCGAAGAAAAGTTGCAATATACTGTCAAAACGGTAGAGTTGGCATATAATATGAGAGAAATGTGAGAGAAAAGAGAGAGAGAGTGCAGACTCAAAGGGAAAAAGAGAAAGTTAGTTTTCATGCCATACCTGTAACGATGGAACTGCTCTCTTTGTTCCATCAACTTGAAGTATGTTGACATACTCTTCACCAAGGGTCTGGAAACCTGTGGAGATTCACCAATTCATATGGGTTATATTAAAGTAGAAGTGTTTTCAACAAACATTAGCTGATTATCTTACTCAACATAGGGTGCATTTATCAACTCTTTTCTAGCCTATAATTAGCATTTTCAAACGTGTTTCAGGCAAATTGGCATGTTGATAAACGTGACATCCTGCAGATCACGTTCGTATACTGAACATTTTTGTTCAATAATCCCCTATGAAAAGTAAGTACATACCTGCAATTGTTGTTAGACCGAAGTACAAGACATCTGACACTACATCAAGTTCCTTTCTCCATCTGGCCCAAAATCTTGTACCTAAATGTAGACAGTAGAGAAAGACTGGAAATAAATAAAATTTATCTATCGTTTTCTCTCTTGGTTTTCTCTGTAGTAAACTAGTAACAATCTTGATAATCTAAAGTCTGGTTTTAAAAAATGGAAAGGGGGGGGGGCGGTTGATAAGCCCTGCACATTTGCTTCAGACTTCCTTCCCTTTGGCATGCTATGTGATTATTATAACAAGGCCACAATTCTACATTGTTGAAATGGTACTTGGTACTTGGTTGGGTAATCCCTTTGGCAGCTCACTCAGGAAGCTATACTGGGATGGAAGGTGAGGTGAGTAACTACAAGGAGTGTCATGAATTGCTGGAATGGTGTGGAGAAAGCACTCGTTAATTTACAGTAAAATATGCTGAGTCCAGTGCAAGTAAAAACCAAGCTAGTAAGCTTATATGATGTGGGAACCAACAGGGGGGCTGCATCATTCTGATGGAGGGTAGAGCAGCCTCCTTGAAGTTGGTTATTCATGTTGCATTGACTGCTGATCCTGGCAGATGATTCTAGTTACTTATTGCTCTTATGGTCTTATTGCTCTTATGGTCATCCCCAGCATCTCACAGGAACACAAGAAATTAAAAATAGTACAATGATGGAAAAATTCATTTCATTTTACCCATACTTGGTGCTTTAAGGTAATTGATTTCCCATTCAAGCCTGCCTACTGCTCATTGGAGCACATTGTGTTTACACGGAGAAGTTGGTTTTAATCATGAAGGAGATATTAAGGTTCCTTGTACAGTCAACTATCAGACCTGCAGGGGGGGGGGTTCACAAAGACTAAGATCGAATTAAGTTGGACTCGAACTAAAGCAGGCCATTCACGCCACTGGTTGCTCTCACCGTTGGTATCACAAGGGATGTCGCACATGTATCTACAGAATTTACTTTTTTGATAGTTCACTGTTGAAGAAAAAAAGTTACTTACATTGTAAACTTAAGTTACATTTAAGACTTGGATTCATATTAGGTATGCGATTTATGCCCCCAAAAAGTCTTGAACCAGATGTAAAATTAGAGGGGGAAAACCTTAGAAATTATTATCATTAGATAATATTTTTCCCTTCAATAATGAACTATCAAAATATGTGAATTCTGCAGATTGTACGTCCTTTGAGAGACCAATGCCACAAATGGTTAGAGGAACTAATGCCATGAACTGCCTGCCATAGTTCAAGTCCAACTTAAGTCGATCTGAGTCTTGTGAAACACCCCCCTGGTTGTATCTCCTTTTTCGCATCAAACTGATAAAGCTTAGCTCATTCAGACAGACAACAGAAGTCAAGAGTATACATGTAGAAAAATGTCTCTACTGATGAAAGTGAAAGAGGTGACATACCTATTAATGACTGGACGACATCATGGATACTGCCTCTAAGCTGAGTTTGGTACGCTTCATCCTTTTGACTGCTTCTGATAATCTCGGCTTGACCTGCCGACTGAAAGGTCGCCATTGAAGATCTGTAATATGAAATGACAATAATTGCATTCATGATTCATCTCCACAACCCTGTACTTATATGTTATAAAAATACAAAATGGTGAAAATATGTACAACCACAACTTCACAAGAATTATACAATTTTGTGAGTGGTAACAACTTTGCTTTTCCAGTTCCATGCCACAAATTAGTTGAATATTACTGGTAAGTAGAATTTTTTTTTTTCCAAACACGCCTTCATAATATGGTTAAAAGAACTGATCATGATTTGACTCCGGCAAAATATATATTTAGCCTTGTCGATTACTAAAACAAAATTTTAATAAATCTTAGAATCAGTCTGGGAAATCGACAGCCACCCAAATTGAACAATAAAATATGGGGACAGTGAGAAATATATGTTGTGCATGACCCAAATTCAAACATACATGTACGTCGAGGTCAAAATCTCAACAACCACCATTATTGTAGGAGTAACTTCAAATTACCAAAATATGAAGAAAAAAAATTGAAATTGGGTTGTTTTTTATGAAAATGCCGTTAAAAAGAAATATCAGCAAAGTTTATTGTTTTTTTACTTTAAATTAAAGACGAAGCCCAATGGTCTGAAAATATTTTTTTTGAGAGAAAAAAAGTGCCTTCAAATTTGTATGTAAAAGTTGATACTGCTGTGGAATCATTCTTACCTTTTCTTTAAACTCTCATACTCACAGTTTGCACTTATTGTTTTTATGACTTTTTTTGTCAATTGCAGCAAGTTATGATCCGACCATGAATTCTGAGATATCAGATATCTCTCCACAATTCTTTTGCTATAAATTTTCTAGTTGCAACCATTTCACTTGTCATCTAAAATGTTGGTATTAATCGATCTGAATAATTTTTTTATTATTATTATTATTATTATTTATTTGACCAATCGGAAAACATACAATGAGTATAACAATCAGATAATACATAGACATTTCATACAACATTCAACAGCTTTATGAAAGTGGAGAGGGGATAGAGAGAAGGATGCAGTCTGCTGGTCAGAAGGATTGACTAGCATGAGTCATGGCATGACCCTGAAATCTGAATATCACACTCTTAAATTGATAGTTGATACAAAAAATGTTTCTTGTTAGACTTTTCTAGTCTAGGCGATGTCGAATATAAAAATGTAAACAGTCGAGACACCGTCAGAATCAAAACATCTCATCACACATACACAATTATACATGTAGTCTATGTAGGGTCTAGGCCTATAATCTTTTTGGCAGTAACATTTTTAAGACTACATATACAACCACACACACCACTTCCACTGATACTGAACAACGAGAACAAAGGGGAATCTACTCTTGATCTTGTCACAAGTCACAAATCTAAACTGATGCGGGACCGCCAAACGTTCTCAACATTATTAACACGGCTCAGCTCAGCCTGCGCGGCATGCAAGGACTAGATCTAGCCCGAGCCGCTCCGGCAAGAGCGTGTGACGCATTGACCATTTTTCTGTCTGGCTGCCCCAACTTCGCCACAAAAGATTAAGTAGAAATTTAATGTAGAAGGTTAATTTATTCACTTTAGGGAAATGAAGTCGGAGTAAAATTCATGACAAATGTTAAAAATGAACCATATTTCACCTCAAAGGCTCAGACGATGTAGAATTGTGCAATTTGTTGATAGAGTTCGTTAAAACTGTTATCTCCCGAAACGCAGATATTGAACAAACAAATAAAAAAGGAAAAATATTATGCACTGTTCCAGCGTACCGTACCCTGCCCGGTTTCCGCCCGATGGGCAGTTTTTCTCAGATAACTTCTCCGAAAATGAATTATACAGGCGCTAATGTATACCAATTTGTTGCCGAAATTCTAGCAAATCTAGCGTTGCCATTCTTACGCCCGAAATCATAAGCGATTGTCCGTAGCGCGCCGTCTGCGTGAGGCATTTTCCTTGCCTAATTCCGCCTAGACCCGCCCTAATTCCGCCCGATGGTGGGCGCGCATCAAAAGTATAGAAAAAGGAAACATCTCGGGTACACGTTAGGCCAAATCAAATTGCTTCCCAGTAGAATTCGATCTACATGTTATTTTGATAATTGATATTTCTTTCTTTATTTCTTCTCTTGCCTCTGTAGGCCTAATGCAAGTGCACTGTTATTTATCAGTTTCTGATCTGGAAAAACAATTTTGTACTGCCTTTGGAAAATCCTGCGACTTGTCTAATAATAATAATAATAAAAACGTTACTTATAAAGCGCTTACCACCGAAGTCTCTAAGCGCTATACACACAAAATAGACTGATATACAATTACATCTTATACAAAACTAAAAATGCAAATAAACCTACAAATAACAATACATATGGAATACACATCAAAGTGAACAGAGATAATTAATCATCGAACGCAATTTTGAATAAATGTGTCTTGAGACTAATTTTGAATAGGTTAACGGTTTGACAGTTTTTTACATTTAAAGGTAATTTGTTCCAAAGTTCAGCAGAAGCTTTGCGAAAGGAGCGATTACCATAAGAGAGAGTTGACACAGAAGTAGATACGAGGTTTAATTGTGAAGATGACCGTAAATTGCGTGAGGGTTTGTATTCCTCGATTAATTCTTGCAGATAAATTGGTGCCAATTCATGAATGCATTTATAAGTTAAAACTAAGATTTTGTACATAATGCGGTACGTCACCGGCAACCAATGCAATTCGCGAAGTACTGGGGTGATGTGTTCACAAGAACGTGTGCGTGTTACAAGCCTGGCAGCAGAGTTTTGGATTCTCTGGAGTTTTGCAATGTGCGACTCCGGAAGGCCATAAAGAAGGCTGTTGCATTGATCAAGACGGCATGTAATAAATGCATGTATAAGCGTTTCGGTAGATTTTTTATCAAGAAAATTTCTAATATGACCTATCTTGTACAAGGCATATGAAGCTGAGCGACAAATATTTTTTATATAATCATCCATCCTAAGATCATTTTCAAAGATGACACCAAGGTTACGTGCACTTTTGACAGGTTGTATCGGAACATTAGCAATTTCGACAGATGGTAAATGGGAGGACTTTCTGAATCGAGATGTTACATGTATAACCTCGGTTTTATCCTCATTTAACTTCAAATCATTAGCAGTGGACCAAGCTTTGATATCATTTATACATCTTTCAAGTTTAGTAATAACAGAATGGTCGGAATCACGTTTCAAAACAACATAAACTTGGGTGTCATCTGCATATATCATTCGGCCTAAACCATGCGCTTCAATGATATCTTCAAGTGGTGCAGTGTACAGAGTAAATGATAAAGGGCCGATGACGGATCCCTGAGGAACACCTTCAAGTGGAACATGAGGTTTGGATAATGAGTCATTAATGACAATAGATTGTGAACGATTCATAAAGTAGGTTTTAAACCAATTCAAGGCAGTACCTGATACACCATATCTATTACGTAAGCGATCAAGAAAAACATCATGACTGATAGTATCGAAAGCCGCAGAATAGTCTAAAAGTATTAAAACAGCTTCATCACCTTGGTCCACAGCTAGAGTCTATGATGTTTTAATAATGTGTTCAGTCAAATCTTCAGTGTTCTATCGCTAATCGAGAGAGGGGAAGAAAAAAAAATCCACAATAACAACATTTTGTCAAAAAAAAAACTACCACTATTAAAGTAAACACTTTGGTAAGAGAGTAATGGCACTTCATTTTTTAATTTTTTTCTTAAACTGCAAATTATTCTCGACATCTCTCAAATCTTGATTAAAAAATAAATTAGCGTATATTTTTAGGATATTGGTTGGAAAAGCATAGCATTTTCGTCATAGGAATTATCATCATCGCCGACATCGTCTTAATCATCATCATTACAATTTTAGGGTAGGCCTATGTGACGCAAATGTGGTTTCCTGTTTGATTATTTGTTCAAGACTTCAAGTTGTTGTGTTTTTTGTTTTCTAGTTGTTCTAAATTATGCAGTATTTTATGCATTCAATAATAATAGTTCAACTTGAAAGATAAAACTTTCCGAAATGATCTTGAAAACGAAGTCGTCGATTCACTTCCATGGGGGGGGGGGGGGGGGGGTAGTGAGCACATTTTTTTTTTTGATCCTCAAAAAAATTTCAATTTGCACCCCCCCCCCCCCCCCTTGAGCGCCAGGGGGGGGGGGGGCCCAACCCCCAAAAAGGGTAAAAATCACGTGATTTTACATGATTTTTTTCTCAAGGGGGGGAGGGGGCCCGGGCCCCCCGGGATCCGCCACTGCCCCCACCCCCCCCCCCCACATTTTCTACATAATGCTACATGTTAAATTCATCCATTCATCTATTTATTTATTCAATATTCATTCATTTTATTGCCGAGAGATATTTATGTTATGGATAGAGATGAAAAATGTTCACCTTTTATTCGCCATAAAACTTTCGCAAAACTAACAACGTAAGAATCACCTTAGCAATTTGAAAGGCCTGACAGGCGTATGCCCTTAATGTATTATTTATACTACTCTTTCGATAGCCATTCATATAGGTTTATTTCACATGAAACAACAGACTGGGATTTTAGTTTCTACCCCTATATTTATTTTATTCACAGTCAACTGAGGGAAATTTATGGCAGCGAAAATGTCATGATTCATGTTGGTCATGTTGGTAAAATTAGATAACACACAAACAATTGAAAAAAAATTGAAAAATAATTATAGCCTAAAGCATAGAAGTATTAAGAAAGAAGGATATAAAATTGAAGAGGGAGACTAAAAGAAAAATGGGGAAAAGGAGGGGTGTAATCGAAGAAACATCCTGTATCGTATTATAAACAAGCACTCTTTTCGCTACAAAGCCACGACGCTGGATTAAAAGGCGACACAACATGAATACAAACTTTTTGCAAATCTATACCAACCCTGGCAACTTTTTTAAAAGCCGGACCTATTTTTTGTCATTGGGATCACTGTCGGAGAACCGAACTTCAAGCATTTCTTAATATCAATCATATCTAATTTTGTCACAAAATTTAACTTCATGACTAGTAGGCCTACATTAAATTACAAATCAATAGACCACATCGTTACCCGAAATTGTCGGTTGCTCGAACGAACGGCCAAACATCATTGCAACATTCTTCGGGGGAGGGGGGGGGGGGCTTCAATCCCGGCCTCCCACCTTATTCGCCTATCATAATAAGGACAATTACACCCCAGAAAACTACTCCCAAGGATAATTACCCAAATGACAATTACCCCTCGACGACTCAAACTACGCCCAGAAAATTACCCCCGATGACGATTACCCCCATCTCTGAAACTTAACCCCTGTATAGGACATTGACCCCCCCCCCCCCCCGGACAACCAAGAACAATACCCCCTGTTCATTAAAGGGGAAGTCAACCCCGATAATAAGTTGGGTAATTTTTAGGGGGAGATCATTTTCAGGGTGGGGGGGGGTAAAATTATTATCTATCCCAACATCGTATAAACGATGTTCACACAGGGAAAATTTTCTATAAACATGTTTAAAACTGTTGAGTTAAACACGTTTATACTAATCATCTCTAGATACGATGAATTTTAGCTGTGTGTGAAAAGGCTGCATGTTATTGCAATGACGACCTTCGTCATTGCCTTGTTTTCGTTCACATTCTGCCCCATAAATATTCTTCTTATCTTCGTCAGAAAATCGCATTCGTTTTGCACGTAGTGCTTGTTATTCCTAGTTAGGTGCTTTTCTCATGTCCATTTCCTTTCAAATTTCGTATGGTCAAGGGTGAGTTTATGTTACCCCTGGGGGCAATATGTCTTTCTACACAGCCATTCTCAATGTTTTCAAAGTAGTAGGCGTCATGATTCTCAGTATCATTATATGGCTGTATTCCTCTTTTGTTATGTACATAACAAAAGAGGAATACACCCTTGACCATTTTATTATTGTTTTGGTTTCGGCCAGGAATACAGACTGGTCAAATGGCCTAATCCATCAAAGTTATGAGTCATGTTTCGGGCTATACTGTAGGACTGGTAGGATTTCCCTGAATTCAAGTTCGGGGGGAACATGAAAGAAAGTGGACCTGTTGACCAATGGGAATTTAATATTGTATGACCCTTCCCACTTTCTCAAACTGTTGCCCACTGGCGTACCTCTGGGGGGCAGGGGGCAGAGTGCCCCCCCCCCCTGACGGGCTCCAGGGGGGGAAAAAGAAAAAGGGGAAAGAAAAGAAAAGAAAGGAAAGGAAAGAAAAAGAAAAAAGGAAAAGGGAAGAAAAAAGGAAAGAAAGAGAAAAAGGGAAAAAAAGGAAAGAAAAAAGGAAGAAGAAGAGAAAAGAAAGAAAAAGGGAAAAGAAAAGGAAACGAATAAAAATGGGGAATTTTTTTTAAAAAAGACCATGGTCGTACGCACCAGGGGGGGGGGCAGTTGACCCCAGATATTTTGAAAACGTACAGTTTTTTTCCTGAAAATGTAGTGTAGGCCTATACCAAATCCTTCAATTCTACTTTTGAAAATGCAAAAGTACCCTCTTGACCAGTTCGGTCGCTCGAACTCCCTTCACTCCTTTTGCTTTTGAGATTCTTCGAAAACTTTTAACGCATCTTTCCCCCTCCCCCACCAGAAAAATATTCCGCATACGGCCCTGAAAAATTAAAACAAATGAAAATAGGAAAATATAAGTGATATAACAAATTCGAAACTCTTCGCTGGCGCGAACTGCTTGCTAGCCTATTTTGTATTAAATGTTTTCACTTGCTCGTCCCCCTGAAAAAAGAAAAGGATTAGTATTGCCTAGAATACAATTGTGCCTGCCCCGACCTGCAACCATGGCAACAATAACACACAATACAGTGCGTCCCAGAAAAAGCGAAACCGAGAAGTATCGATGTTTTATCATAACTTAATCACAACCATAATGAATGAATGATACATATTTGGAAAGCTTAGAGTCTCCTCTTTTAGTTGATGCTACTCCGATGATGCATATTTCACGCATGAGTGATTAAAAGCAATTTGAAGGAAGGAAACCAAAAAGACATTTGGCGGGCGGTATCTGAATTTCGAAGAAAAATTCACATTTCTAGAAAGTTGAGTTTCTGCCGTTTCATATGACACCTCAATCAGGAAAAATGAGCGAGGAATAACAAAGTTCTGTTTGTTTAAAGTAGCCCTTACATGTTCATAATTTTAACAAACGAATTCGTTTTCACTAGGTGTTTGCCGTAGCAAAGAGCAGATTTGACAAAAGACTTAACTCCGTTTCGTTGACAATCAGCCATGCATGAAGACTCTCGTCTACGGCTGATTGTCAATGAAACGGAGTTAAGTCTTTTGTTAATTTCGTTTATTGATACGGCAGGCAGCCAGTGAAAACGAATTCGTTTAATAAAATTATGGAAATGCAAGCACTACTTTAAACAAACAGAACTTTGTCATTCCTCGCTCATTTTTCCTGATTGAGGTGTCATATAAAAGGGCAGAAACTCAACTTTCTAGAAATGTGAATTTTTTCTCGAAATCTAGATACCGCCCGCCAAATGTCTTTCATATGGCTCCGTTTAGTCTCATTTCACAACGCCCCCTATCGTCAGAGCATGGTCAGATTCAGCAGCCTAACATGTTAGCCTATGGACGTTGTTTTTTTTAAATCGTTAAAAATTCATTTTTTGTTTAAACGAAAAGCACATCCACCCCGACGTACGTTATCACTAGCTCTTTCATTGGAGCCCTCATGTCTAATTGACTTTTGAAAGTTCACCCACCGTAATTTTTCAAAATAGGTTGCAAGCTCGTCATTGCCTATAAAACACATGTGAAACAAGTCTAACTTTGGACTCAGTTTACCAAGCGATTTGAAGATTATAGGTCAAGCACACGAAACATAAAAAGCATGAATTATCATAGATCACTTCTGCCTATTTCGTTTTGTCCATTTCATCCAACCCCCCACCGTAATTTTTCCATTTAGTAAAAGCAAACATTTTGCCGAGTTTAGCAAAAACATGAATATTCATGAACGGTCAGACAATACAGCCTTTTAGTACGTAACGTATAGTGAATGGGAATGTGCGATGATCCGTGTAGGAGGTAGAGGTCAGTGGTTTGTGCTGGCAATGTTCACGCGAGCGAAAATGAGACAATCGGAGCAATATGTTGGTTTCCTTCCTTCAAACTGCTTTTAATCACTCATGCGTGAAATATGCATCATCTGAGTAGCATCACATGAAAGACGAGACTCTAAGCTTTCCAAATATGTATCATTCATTAATTATAGTTGTGATTAAGTTATGATAGAACATCGATACTTCTCGGTTTCGTTTTTTTCTGGGACGCACTGTATATGTAAATGTTGCTAAAAGAGATTAATTCATTTTTCTAGCTCGCTACACTCGCTCGCAAATAAAATGAATAGACATTGCTTTGGAAACAATTGTGCCCACCCTTGACCTGCAACAATATCATTAAAAATGGAAGAGTTTTTTCGCCCTCTCGCCAAAAAGGAATTGAATCGCGTTAAACGCGATTGCGTCCATCCTGACCTGCCCCAATAAAAACAAGTTTATTTATTAATTTCTATTAAAAGAGAATTTGTTTTGTTTTGCTTGCTCGCTATGCTCGCTCGCCAAAATGGAGTTGCCACCGCTAACGTGTCCGCCCCAACCTGCAACAACCAGTTAATAATTATGTACCAAACGTTATTCAAAGAAGTTTTGGTGTGCTCGTGCTCGCCAAAACGGAATTAACATCACCTTAGACATGGTTGTGTAAGCCCTGCCCTGCAAAACAAAACAAAAAACACAAAAAAATCTGAAATTTATGAACCAATTATCATTACAAAAATTTTGCTCGCTCGCCAAAATAGAAATAACACCGCTTTTAATAATCACGTCCCTGACATGGAACAATGAACCCAAGTTTAAATACCATATTTTCCCTATAAAAGAGAAGTGATTTTTTTTGCTTGCTCGCTACGCTCGCTCGCAAAAATAGAAATAACACCGCTTTTAATAATCACGTCCCTGACATGGAACAATGAACCCAAGTTTTATGTACCATATTTTCCCTATAAAAGAGAAGTGATTTTTTTTTTTCGCTCGCTACGCTCGCTAGCTCGTGGAATTATGTGCCCACCACTAACCTGCTACAATATCATTAAAAAGAGAAATGTAGGGGGTTGCCTGCCCGCCAAAATAGGATTGACATTGCCTTAAACATGATTGTGCCCGCCCCCTACCTGCAACAATGAAACAAATTTTATATAGCAATTCATTGAGAGAAAGATGTATTTTCGCTCGCTAGCTAAAATGGGTATAAAATCACCCTAAACACAATATTGTTCCCGCGCACTGCATGGGACAATTGAACCAAGTTTAAGTGGCAATTATTAAAAAAGAAGTGATTTTTTTCTTGCTCGCTACACTCGTTTGCAAAGAAATGAAATTAACGTCGCTAACAAGTGAATGTTCCCACCCCAACTTGCAACAATACCCGTTTATATACCAAACGTTACTTAAAGATTTTTTTTTTGCTCGCTCGCTCGCCAGAAGTGAAAATTAGCATCGCCTTTTTTGTTTGTTTCGGTCGCTTGCCCCCCCCCCCCCCCTGACGGAGTACCCCAGGTACGCCACTGCTGTTGTCCAATAACATGTTAGGAAAGTCCTACACTGGTCCATGTATTGTAAATGTGGTATAAGTGCGTGTAAGGAGGAGAGCTCAGAAGAAGAATGATCGGCGAAGAATAATCGACGGAGAAGAGTTGACAAGAATAATTGTTAGAGTCGGGTTGAGAATCGAAATGTAGAACTCAGACTTTTAGAAGAATTGAGAAGAACTATATATATCAGTCAGATTGAGAATCAATACCGAGAATAGTGACAGAGCCCAGAACTAAGAACTCAGATTCCGAAGCGGAATCAGAATGGGAACATTGAGACTCTAAATCAGAATACAACTACAAAACATCGTTCTTCGCTAGTCGATATAAAGGGGTGTTGACGGCCACAGAATGCTGAACGAAACTTCATAAGTCAATGACAGAACTTCATTGATTCAACAAGTTGCAGTGACGGTGTTCGTGGTGATTGCCTAATCATCTGAAGCATGACTGACGTAGCTAGGGAGTTGCAACTGGACATCCAGAGGACGACAACCACGATCGCACTTCGAATCGGATCCAGTTCGTTGTTGAACTTTTAGAGAGCTCTCGCGCGCACCCCCTCGCTTGATTTAAGTAGCGGTACCGTGAGTAGATTTAAAATGAGATTGATATTTTGCTGTTTGATTTGTTGTTGATGATGATGAATGTTATACTTATATATTTTTTAAAGGACCATGTATTAAGTAAATATAATTATACTTCCTATCGACCATTATTTAAAAGTCTACTTACCTCAACATAAGACGTGAGAATGTGTGGTGGTCTATGTGAGTAAAGCCAGTCAATCCTTTGATAATTATTATTACCTGAACCCTGGCATAATAATTTAAAAGTGGTTTCCCCTGCCACTATGCCACGGGTTACATATCAATAGTCATATCTATCAATAATTCTATAAATTCAAATTATGAAGTCATTGACAGTTCCATATTATCTTTTGGATATATAGGCTTGTGCAATGCTGGATTAAGAACAATGACTAAACTTCTAGACAAGGAAACATATTTCAGTAAATACATAGGACTGCTACAAAGCTACTGAACCGCAGTGCAGTGCACAGCGCAAGTTGAGCAATGCCGATGACGTATCATGACGTCATATAATCATGTTTATTCATGTTCATACGCTACCATAGATATATATACTTAGTATATTAGTTCAACTCCGCTTCTGCATCCGTCTAGCCATGGGGAGATTTTGGAGGGTCAAAAGTACACACTGCTTCCACTTTTCATGTATTAGCCTATGAAGACGACAAATTTTTAGTGCACCAGCGAAATGGGGATTTTGGACTGCGCGTAGCGCGCAAAATATTTAAATTAAAATTTTGAATATTCATGACTCTTTTCCACTTATTAGCATATTATCGCAATGAAAAAAAGACAATGCGCATGCGTTACTATATCGACATAATCCTTAATTGGGCTAGCCTTTGGACAAGGCCTCGCGCGCTGCTTGTCTGCCGAGCAGGGTCTGAAAATAGACTAACGCAGTGTGGCTTTACAGCAGTGATCGCTGGACCGAGCCGCTTCAGCGGCTTGGCCTTTGCTAAATTGCGGAGCTCATCATTATGTGCATATGCATGAGGGTCTTACATATACAGCAGCTAGTGATGATCGTGGCCAATCCTAATTGTTTTAACCGCGCGGTGTTTAAAATGGCTTCGTCCATGAAATTGTGGGGGAATCGGTATTCAAATGTACTAAAAAAAAAAAAATAATATCTAGTTCTATTTCGAATAAAATATGAATTTATCAAAAACAATATTCTACTTATTGACTAGGGTATTTATTATTTTGCTACTTTAGTAGATTTATAGTAAAATTTTGTTCCCTTGTTTTTCATTTTAACCTACGCATAGTGGTTCGCACGATCAGCTGGTCGGAATTGTTATTGTACAACACTCGAATCTGTGTACGTGTGAAAACGATGCGTTCATGGAGCTTTGAATTTGCAGGGCTAGCTGCTGAGCTAGCTGCATGCAAGTGAATTAAAATAATGAAAAGGACATCAAATTCTGTTAATTCTGCTTAGGTCTATAATGTAATAGATGTGCAAAAAGGGTAGATATCTTCTATGCAGTACATTCTGCATGGTTCCTGTGCAAGAGTTTTCCTAGCTATTTCTTATACTGAATATATCATTTTATTGTGTGTGACAAGTTTGGTTCACATTCCTTCATTAAAGAAATAAGAGGTGAAACGATAACTTCAATGGACAGTGCAGTGCGGTGTGAGTAGTACCTCCCGACCTCCGAACTCTGGGCAGCTTCGGGAGTAGACGCCGATGGGGATGGTGTGCTGGCAGCGACTGTGGTCGTCCGCACAAAGAAGTCCTTGCACAGTGAAATGGCTTGAAAATCGCAGATTTGCCATAACCCGTTGGAAGATTAACAAATACATCTTCCCCTTTCACTGCTGATTTTATAGCTTTTGATTGTAACTCCTTAAAAGATGATAATTTCAACCTTTCGACCGCATATTCAAGGCTCTTTGATAAGAGATCTCCTTCGTCGTTCTGTAACCGCTCAAAAATGTATTTATGATTATACATGTTGATAATGAATATGCATGAAGTTTTCTCGAATCGTCTACTCTGATTGGTGCGTCGGATTGGAAGGGGCGGTTTGGCCGGTTTTCTGGGTAAGATACTTTGCATCTAATTATCTCCTGATTCGGGAGCGGAAATATAATACAAAACAAAAGAAATAAACTACAACAACCACTCAGGTTAGTAAAGGCCGAGCTGCTGACGCACCTCGTCCCACAGATCACAGTCGTCGCGCGATTAGTCTATGTATTCAGGCGCGTTTAGGGAAATACAGCACGAGTGCCTTGACTAAAGGCTATAATTGGGCCGGATAAATGTAGAACAAAGGTCATGCAGAGTTGTGGAGGTGTGTGTGTTGGGGGGGGGGTAATAAACTTTTAAATGGTTGACTTAGTTAGGGCCACAAACTTCACTGTCACCAGGATGGAAAGTACATTTTTTTAAATTCAGTTCAGTTAAAAGGCAAAAATAATGACCCCATTTCACTGTTGTACCTCAATTCATTTTTTACCCCTTTTTTTTGTTTGTTTATTAACTTAAATAGTTTTTAAATCAGAAAAACTGCACTGATCATTTAGCCGACTTAACAAGTGATATATTAATATTTTAAGTGTCCAAATAATGAATCATTCTCACCTCGACTTCAATGTTCTTCATATTGTGCCCCATCCCCAATGAAATTTAAATGTTTGCATTCGTCGTCACTGATTTTGGGGAAATATGCCCCCCCCCCCCCAACAGTAACATTTTCAATACAGGGACCCCTTCCAATATTGACATTTCCATAGGCTCTATTAACCTCCCTCCCCCATCCACACCCCAATTACCTATATGCTTTCATCATTTTGGCATTGACTTATTCTTTATTTAACCCCCCCCCCCCCCCTCATCTTTATTGTAAACCATTTTTTATACTGTATTTATACATTAGTCTTGCCCACTCTCTTGTTACATTTCCACTTTCTCTCATTAGGAAAGATGGTTAAATCTATCTCGCTGATACCAGATATAAACAAACATCAAAAGGTCGAACACCATACTCAATTCTACACAAGACTGCATCAGACCCCATCTCACCTCAGTCATACAGCATTATCATTACAGAGTGCCTACATCATCATAATCACCAGCATCATCACATATATTTCACAAAATAAGAAAATGAAAAGAACAGAATTAAGCAGTATCAACTAATTTATTAACATTTATGAACTCATTTATTTTTTTTATTTTTTTTGTTTCTATAAAGATCTTTTTAAATCCAACATGACATCAACAAAAGGATGGCAAATGGATGGGGGGGGGGGCTGTCTCTTGAATTCAAATTTTTCAGTTGTAAAAGTTGACTGTAGATTTTGAAAAAAATATTCAATAATATCAACATGCTATTTTATTATGTAAAGAACAGGTATATACTGAGTTTTATGAGTACTTTATCTTACATTGGACATTATTGTTGTTGTTTTTACTACTATCTGTATTATCATTATTATTACTACTATTATCATGATCATTGTCATTATTGTTACTATTAGTTGGAATATTTTTGTTTTACCCCAATTTATGGAATTATTTTATAAATAATTTAAAAATAAGATCTGAGAATGTATATTATTATCTAGATCTATTATTTTTAAATTATATTTAAAATAATTCCATAAATTAGGGTAAAACAAAAATATTCCAACTTTATGAGCGACAGTGTATAATTATATTACTACAGTATTACTATTGAACTACATAATTTTATAACCCCCCCCCCCCCCCTTCAATTTACTATCCAGTACAGCATCCCTAATATTTTTGTCAGAACTTGACTTAAGATTAAATATCAAAAAACTATATTCCATGTACACGCATTTAAAAGAAGATATGATTACTTTCATGATCCTCGATATATCTTCTTCTTATTCTTCTGGTAATCTTCAAAAGGCGTTGTAGCCTTTCACGAAGATGAACTAATACTAAAGATTACAAGTGGTGTTGCATTTTAATTTTATTAAAAAATGATAAACTTATGTCTATCTGATAGGGCCTTTTTTGAAGAGAAGAGTAAAGGTTTAAATGTATTTCCAATTATTTTAAAAGTAATTTCCAATTTATTTTAAGTTATTATTTGCTAGACTTTTGTGAACAAAAGTTTGTTAGATATAATGTAATATTTAGGAAAAGTACCTTTGAGTACATCTTTTAATATGCTGAGAGAATAAACTGTAGCAACACCATAGTTTGTCACCTAAATAAAAAGCTAGAGAATAATTGAGAATTACAAGATATAATGCAACACAAGATGACAGTTCCCCAAATCTTTGTATATAGTCCAAGTCGAGTGTGGTGTTCGCATGGGCTTAGATTTATATACAGCCTGAATATTTTCGAACTTCATACAAACATACCTTGCCAAAGTTCAACTTAGGTCTTAGGTGTCCTGTTCCTGATTAGATACATTTGTTGATCAGGTCCTGGTGCTCTTTGTTGCACTTCTGTGATCATTATCTGCTTCTTTGTTCCATAGCATCTACAATTAAAAGAAAACAGAAACTTAGTAAGGTTCCTGCTAATATCATAATGCATGCATAAGTTATCTGTTTATAACTTTGTTCATGTCCTTTAGAGAAAGAAATATCCATGTCATATGTAGGGTTGGATCCAGAATTCTCACCAACATAAAACTAAGGAGTGGCATAAAATCCTGAAAATAAACTAATTATTTCAAACAAGGCACAATGACATAACTAAGAGCGAAATCAGGGGAAGTGGGAGGTGGGGAGGGGGGGGGAGAGACACCTTTTTTGTTTTGTTTTTGTTGTCGTTGGTAGATCTAGCCTAGATCTACATTCAAACTAAGCTGAATCTGGACCTGGATCACAATAATGACACATGTGCACGACTAGTCTAGTCTAGTGAATCAAAAACGAGCCTAGACCCATGGCTTTGGAAGTCTTTGCTACAAGCTATAGATCTAGATCTAATTGCCTATTTTTAATATTATTAGTAGGTGGCTCTGGACCTAGATCTAAACCCGTCCCTATGGCTATGCCACATCTTAAAAAGGGGGCACAGAATGATTGTGCACCCCCCCCCCCCCTCCATATTAAACTTCCACATTGATCCACCTAGATCTAGAGGAAATCTACATCAGGCATTTAGATCTAGGTCTAGATCTATTTAGAATTTTTTGTTAGAGTACATTAGGCCTAGAATCTAGCCCTAGATCTAGGCCTAGATCTATACTAAATTCGGGGTTAAATGCTGTTTAGGTCTAGAATTCTATAGACTTCTAGATCTACTTAAGACAGTGCAACTGCTAGATCTAAAGTTCGGGCTATGCTGTCTAGATGGGACCCCCCTGGCGATTAATGTGGGGGGGGGGGGTGATTTTTTCAAATTTTCGAGGGCCAAACAAAAAATAGTGCTCTCTACTCCTACCCCCCCCCCCCCCCCCCTCCCCCTTCCCCCTCTACCACTGAGTGAAATATCGGCCGGCACGATTTTTTTTTATTTCAGCACATTAAATTTCAAATTGATTTCAAGTTAGGGCCCCCCTAAGAATCCTGAATCCGCGCCGATACCCACCCCCCCCCAAATAAAAATCCCAAGGCTCCCCTGTAGTTTTTTTCTACATTGCTCCCCCCCCCCCGCAAAAGGTCCCTATTTTCTCATTGTTTTACATCAACAACAACAACAACAATAATATTTATTATAAACTCCAAAATTGGTTTGTTTTTATAAATAATAATATCTGCCCGGCAAAATATTTGAAGTAAGTATGTAGATTAAGATCATCAGACTTTATTACACTGATGAGGTGTATTGGGTTCTCTTCACTTGTCTCTTTCTGGCTCTCTTTCTCTTTCTCTCTCTCTCTCTCTCTCTCATTGGGACTGAAAAAGTATTGAATGTAATAATGTTTGATAAATAGATAAAACAGGATTCCTGTCCTTCTTGTACTTCGTAAATATAATACTTTACCTTGCTTACAAGTTAATTGCAAGCTCATTGTATAGATCAATTAAGAGAATAGCAATAATATGGACTTTGAGTGAGATCAAAATGGGTTTGACATCAGTTTTTCTTTTTCAAAGATTAAAAAAAAAGCAACAGCTGGGTGTCGAACCCGATACCTTCCAGTTACCAGGCGATTGCCTACCCACTAGACTAAAGTGTCACATTGCTAATCTCCATGTTTTTTTTTCATACTTATACTTATTGTTGTAGATGTAGCAAAAGAAAAAAACGCAACAGCTGGGGGTCGAACCCGATACCTTCCAGTTACCAGGCGATTGCCTACCCACTAGACTAAAGTGTCACATTGCTAATCTCCATGGTTTTTTTTCATACTTATACTTATTGTTGTAGATGTAGCAAAAGAAAAAAACGCAACAGCTGGGGGTCGAACCCGATACCTTCCAGTTATCAGACGATTGCCTACCCACTAGACTAAAGTGTCACATTGCTAATCTTCATGTATTCTTCATACTTACACTAATTGTTGTAGATGTAGCAAAAGATGTTTTCTGACTAATTCAGAGAGTCGCTTGTTAAAGAAAAAGTATTACATGCTATTTTTTCTTTGTTGAGGGGGGGGGGGTGTCCCCTTTAAAAAAGAGATGACAAGTCAATATTATGGAGTGAAGAAAAAAAAATAACATGGGTTTATATAAAGGAGAAACTGAGACTCGAACCGAGTACATTGCATTGTGAAGTGATCACTTTTATCCACAAGACCATTTTGCCTCACCGTGATAACTGGTTCGCTTTTTGTTGTTAACACTTTCTGCATGCTAATGACTTTACAAAATGTGCCGATTTACTGATTTGACGCTTTCGGGATGCATTATTATCATCATTTTTGTAGTCCGATGTTGTCAAGATTGCCCGTATTTTTTTTCTTTCAGTTACTGATATTACTGATATAATAGTGAGGTTTTATGTTTATTTCATTTAATTTGCAAACTGCTGACTTAAACTTAAAGTGATATGACAAGAGGCCACTGCCCTCACATAGTATAATGAATAGAACACGGGTCTATTCAATTCAGTATATGCTACGAATTCTATAACAGGGCACCAATGAATAGGGAAGCTTGGCTATTCGATTCTGTTTTCAATAGCTTGCACCTGCAATTTTTGAATAGTTACGTAACAAACTACTCAGCTCTTTCTGACATGGCATCAATAATATTAGTGAATTGAAAACAAACCTGACCCTCCCTTCACTGAGTGACTTTTGTTTGGTCAAATGCGAGGATTACCAAAGAGGAGGTAATAATAGCATTCCTGACATTGCAACAATGACCGCGTTATTTTGATGCATTGTCCCTAAACCTACCGAAGAGGCTCTTTGTCCTTGTCTGGGAGGACAAGCACTTTAGACTGGGACTGTAGTCTGATTTCAAGAAAGGAAAACAATTTCGGGACAGTTCAAATAATGCTTGGAAATGGAAATTCAATGATACCGTTTTAAAAACCAGAAAGATATGGTTTGAGGACAAGAAGCAGGATGTAATTCATTGCTCGGCAATCTTGACTGTATTTAAAACAGAGCATCCAATATACCTGATATTTAATAGTACTGTACAATGTCAATTAAATAAAATAACTAAATAAACAAACAAATAATGGACCTCTTTAGCCAAGACTGTGGATTTTTATTGTTGAGCACTAAATGATTCTGCTCGGTCATACAGGCTAGGTGGGGGAATGCTTTCAATAGACTTAAATTTGAAAGGCCCTTTGTATCACTTCGTGCAAAATGACATAGGGCACTTCTAATAAATTTATACGAGAAGTAAAACCCTGTTCATCATTGTTTTCGTGTTGCAAAGTTGTTTACAGACTGAAAAGGGATAGTACGGGACTGTAGAGAGTGAATAAAACTAGGAAATTATAATTGCAAATGTAAAACAACGTTGTAAACCTAGCAATAAGAGGCTCTTGAATGCAGTTTTTAAATGGACATGGCTTTGGGGCTACCCGCTACCGCCGCCAGGCTACGCTGTCGATTGCCAGCTAGCTGTCGATTGCCAGCTAGCTGTCGATTGCCAGCTAGCTGTCGATTGCCAGCTAGCTGTCGATTGCCAGCTAGCTGTCGATTGCCAGCTAGCTGTCGATTGCCAGCTAGCTGTCGATTGCCAGCTAGCTGTCGATTGCCAGCTAGCTGTCGATTGCCAGCTAGCTGTCGATTGCCAGCTAGCTGTCGATTGCCAGCTAGCTGTCGATTGCCAGCTAGCTGTCGATTGCCAGCTAGCTGTCTAGATGGGACCCCCCTGGCGATTAATGTGGGGGGGGGTGATTTTTCAAATTTTCGAGGGCCAAACAAAAAAATAGTGCTCTCTACCCCCCCCCCCCCCCCCCCCCCTCCCCCTTCCCCCTCTACCACTGAGTGAAATATCGGCCGGCACGATTTTTTTTTATTTCAGCACATTAAATTTCAAATTGATTTCAAGTTTGGGCCCCCCTAAGAAATCCTGAATCCGCGCCGATACCCACCCCCCCCCCCAAATAAAAATCCCAAGGCTCCCCTGTAGTTTTTTTCTACATTGCTCCCCCCCCCCCCGCAAAAGGTCCCTATTTTCTCATTGTTTTACATCAACAACAACAACAACAATAATATTTATTATAAAACTCCAAAATTGGTTTGTTTTTATAAATAATAATATCTGCCCGGCAAAATATTTGAAGTAAGTATGTAGATTAAGATCATCAGACTTTATTACACTGATGAGGTGTATTGGGTTCTCTTCACTTGTCTCTTTCTGGCTCTCTTTCTCTTTCTCTCTCTCTCTCTCTCTCATTGGGACTGAAAAGTATTGAATGTAATAATGTTTGATAAATAGATAAAACAGGATTCCTGTCCTTCTTGTACTTCGTAAATATAATACTTTACCTTGCTTACAAGTTAATTGCAAGCTCATTGTATAGATCAATTAAGAGAATAGCAATAAATATGGACTTTGAGTGAGATCAAAATGGGTTTGACATCAATTATTTCAAACAAGGCACAATGACATAACTAAGAGCGAAATCAGGGGAAGTGGGAGGTGGGGAGGGGGGGGGAGAGACACCTTTTTTGTTTTGTTTTTGTTGTCGTTGGTAGATCTAGCCTAGATCTACATTCAAACTAAGCTGAATCTGGACCTGGATCACAATAATGACACATGTGCACGACTAGTCTAGTCTAGTGAATCAAAACGAGCCTAGACCCATGGCTTTGGAAGTCTTTGCTACAAGCTATAGATCTAGATCTAATTGCCTATTTTTAATATTATTAGTAGGTGGCTCTGGACCTAGATCTAAACCCGTCCCTATGGCTATGCCACATCTTAAAAAGGGGGCACAGAATGATTGTGCACCCCCCCCCCCCCTCCATATTAAACTTCCACATTGATCCACCTAGATCTAGAGGAAATCTACATCAGGCATTTAGATCTAGGTCTAGATCTATTTAGAATTTTTTGTTAGAGTACATTAGGCCTAGAATCTAGCCCTAGATCTAGGCCTAGATCTATACTAAATTCGGGGTTAAATGCTGTTTAGGTCTAGAATTCTATAGACTTCTAGATCTACTTAAGACAGTGCAACTGCTAGATCTAAAGTTCGGGCTATGCTGTCTAGATGGGACCCCCCTGGCGATTAATGTGGGGGGGGGGTGATTTTTCAAATTTTCGAGGGCCAAACAAAAAAATAGTGCTCTCTACCCCCCCCCCCCCCCCCCCCTCCCCCTTCCCCCTCTACCACTGAGTGAAATATCGGCCGGCACGATTTTTTTTTATTTCAGCACATTAAATTTCAAATTGATTTCAAGTTTGGGCCCCCCTAAGAAATCCTGAATCCGCGCCGATACCCACCCCCCCCCCCAAATAAAAATCCCAAGGCTCCCCTGTAGTTTTTTTCTACATTGCTCCCCCCCCCCCCCCCGCAAAAGGTCCCTATTTTCTCATTGTTTTACATCAACAACAACAACAACAATAATATTTATTATAAAACTCCAAAATTGGTTTGTTTTTATAAATAATAATATCTGCCCGGCAAAATATTTGAAGTAAGTATGTAGATTAAGATCATCAGACTTTATTACACTGATGAGGTGTATTGGGTTCTCTTCACTTGTCTCTTTCTGGCTCTCTTTCTCTTTCTCTCTCTCTCTCTCTCTCTCTCATTGGGACTGAAAAAGTATTGAATGTAATAATGTTTGATAAATAGATAAAACAGGATTCCTGTCCTTCTTGTACTTCGTAAATATAATACTTTACCTTGCTTACAAGTTAATTGCAAGCTCATTGTATAGATCAATTAAGAGAATAGCAATAAATATGGACTTTGAGTGAGATCAAAATGGGTTTGACATCAGTTTTTTCTTTTTCAAAGATTAAAAAAAAAGCAACAGCTGGGTGTCGAACCCGATACCTTCCAGTTACCAGGCGATTGCCTACCCACTAGACTAAAGTGTCACATTGCTAATCTCCATGTTTTTTTTTCATACTTATACTTATTGTTGTAGATGTAGCAAAAGAAAAAACGCAACAGCTGGGGGTCGAACCCGATACCTTCCAGTTACCAGGCGATTGCCTACCCACTAGACTAAAGTGTCACATTGCTAATCTCCATGGTTTTTTTTCATACTTATACTTATTGTTGTAGATGTAGCAAAAGAAAAAAACGCAACAGCTGGGGGTCGAACCCGATACCTTCCAGTTATCAGACGATTGCCTACCCACTAGACTAAAGTGTCACATTGCTAATCTTCATGTATTCTTCATACTTACACTAATTGTTGTAGATGTAGCAAAAGATGTTTTCTGACTAATTCAGAGAGTCGCTTGTTAAAGAAAAAGTATTACATGCTATTTTTTCTTTGTTGAGGGGGGGGGTGTCCCCTTTAAAAAAGAGATGACAAGTCAATATTATGGAGTGAAGAAAAAAAAATAACATGGGTTTATATAAAGGAGAAACTGAGACTCGAACCGAGTACATTGCATTGTGAAGTGATCACTTTTATCCACAAGACCATTTTGCCTCACCGTGATAACTGGTTCGCTTTTTGTTGTTAACACTTTCTGCATGCTAATGACTTTACAAAATGTGCCGATTTACTGATTTGACGCTTTCGGGATGCATTATTATCATCATTTTTGTAGTCCGATGTTGTCAAGATTGCCCGTATTTTTTTTCTTTCAGTTACTGATATTACTGATATAATAGTGAGGTTTTATGTTTATTTCATTTAATTTGCAAACTGCTGACTTAAACTTAAAGTGATATGACAAGAGGCCACTGCCCTCACATAGTATAATGAATAGAACACGGGTCTTTCAATTCAGTATATGCTACGAATTCTATAACAGGGCACCAATGAATAGGGAAGCTTGGCTATTCGATTCTGTTTTCAATAGCTTGCACCTGCAATTTTTGAATAGTTACGTAACAAACTACTCAGCTCTTTCTGACATGGCATCAATAATATTAGTGAATTGAAAACAAACCTGACCCTCCCTTCACTGAGTGACTTTTGTTTGGTCAAATGCGAGGATTACCAAAGAGGAGGTAATAATAGCATTCCTGACATTGCAACAATGACCGCGTTATTTTGATGCATTGTCCCTAAACCTACCGAAGAGGCTCTTTGTCCTTGTCTGGGAGGACAAGCACTTTAGACTGGGACTGTAGTCTGATTTCAAGAAAGGAAAACAATTTCGGGACAGTTCAAAATAATGCTTGGAAATGGAAATTCAAATGATACCGTTTTAAAAACCAGAAAGATATGGTTTGAGGACAAGAAGCAGGATGTAATTCATTGCTCGGCAATCTTGACTGTATTTAAAACAGAGCATCCAATATACCTGATATTTAATAGTACTGTACAATGTCAATTAAATAAAATAACTAAATAAACAAACAAATAATGGACCTCTTTAGCCAAGACTGTGGATTTTTATTGTTGAGCACTAAATGATTCTGCTCGGTCATACAGGCTAGGTGGGGGAATGCTTTCAATAGACTTAAATTTGAAAGGCCCTTTGTATCACTTCGTGCAAAATGACATAGGGCACTTCTAATAAATTTATACGAGAAGTAAAACCCTGTTCATCATTGTTTTCGTGTTGCAAAGTTGTTTACAGACTGAAAAAGGGATAGTACGGGACTGTAGAGAGTGAATAAAACTAGGAAATTATAATTGCAAATGTAAAACAACGTTGTAAACCTAGCAATAAGAGGCTCTTGAATGCAGTTTTTAAATGGACATGGCTTTGGGGCTACCCGCTACCGCCGCCAGGCTACGCTGTCGATTGCCAGCTAGCTGTCGATTGCCAGCTAGCTGTCGATTGCCAGCTAGCTGTCGATTGCCAGCTAGCTGTCGATTGCCAGCTAGCTGTCGATTGCCAGCTAGCTGTCGATTGCCAGCTAGCTGTCGATTGCCAGCTAGCTGTCGATTGCCAGCTAGCTGTCGATTGCCAGCTAGCTGTCGATTGCCAGCTAGCTGTCGATTGCCAGCTAGCTGTCGATTGCCAGCTAGCTGTCGATTGCCAGCTAGCTGTCGATTGCCAGCTAGCTGTCGATTGCCAGCTAGCTGTCGATTAATGTGGGGGGGGGGTGATTTTTCAAATTTTCGAGGGCCAAACAAAAAAATAGTGCTCTCTACCCCCCCCCCCCCCCCCCCTCCCCCTTCCCCCTCTACCACTGAGTGAAATATCGGCCGGCACGATTTTTTTTTATTTCAGCACATTAAATTTCAAATTGATTTCAAGTTTGGGCCCCCCTAAGAAATCCTGAATCCGCGCCGATACCCACCCCCCCCCCCCAAATAAAAATCCCAAGGCTCCCCTGTAGTTTTTTTCTACATTGCTCCCCCCCCCCCGCAAAAGGTCCCTATTTTCTCATTGTTTTACATCAACAACAACAACAACAATAATATTTATTATAAAACTCCAAAATTGGTTTGTTTTTATAAATAATAATATCTGCCCGGCAAAATATTTGAAGTAAGTATGTAGATTAAGATCATCAGACTTTATTACACTGATGAGGTGTATTGGGTTCTCTTCACTTGTCTCTTTCTGGCTCTCTTTCTCTTTCTCTCTCTCTCTCTCTCTCTCATTGGGACTGAAAAAGTATTGAATGTAATAATGTTTGATAAATAGATAAAACAGGATTCCTGTCCTTCTTGTACTTCGTAAATATAATACTTTACCTTGCTTACAAGTTAATTGCAAGCTCATTGTATAGATCAATTAAGAGAATAGCAATAAATATGGACTTTGAGTGAGATCAAAATGGGTTTGACATCAGTTTTTCTTTTTCAAAGATTAAAAAAAAAGCAACAGCTGGGTGTCGAACCCGATACCTTCCAGTTACCAGGCGATTGCCTACCCACTAGACTAAAGTGTCACATTGCTAATCTCCATGTTTTTTTTTCATACTTATACTTATTGTTGTAGATGTAGCAAAAGAAAAAAACGCAACAGCTGGGGTCGAACCCGATACCTTCCAGTTACCAGGCGATTGCCTACCCACTAGACTAAAGTGTCACATTGCTAATCTCCATGGTTTTTTTTCATACTTATACTTATTGTTGTAGATGTAGCAAAAGAAAAAAACGCAACAGCTGAGGGTCGAACCCGATACCTTCCAGTTATCAGACGATTGCCTACCCACTAGACTAAAGTGTCACATTGCTAATCTTCATGTATTCTTCATACTTACACTAATTGTTGTAGATGTAGCAAAAGATGTTTTCTGACTAATTCAGAGAGTCGCTTGTTAAAGAAAAAGTATTACATGCTATTTTTTCTTTGTTGAGGGGGGGGGGGGTGTCCCCTTTAAAAAAGAGATGACAAGTCAATATTATGGAGTGAAGAAAAAAAAATAACATGGGTTTATATAAAGGAGAAACTGAGACTCGAACCGAGTACATTGCATTGTGAAGTGATCACTTTTATCCACAAGACCATTTTGCCTCACCGTGATAACTGGTTCGCTTTTTGTTGTTAACACTTTCTGCATGCTAATGACTTTACAAAATGTGCCGATTTACTGATTTGACGCTTTCGGGATGCATTATTATCATCATTTTTGTAGTCCGATGTTGTCAAGATTGCCCGTATTTTTTTTCTTTCAGTTACTGATATTACTGATATAATAGTGAGGTTTTATGTTTATTTCATTTAATTTGCAAACTGCTGACTTAAACTTAAAGTGATATGACAAGAGGCCACTGCCCTCACATAGTATAATGAATAGAACACGGGTCTATTCAATTCAGTATATGCTACGAATTCTATAACAGGGCACCAATGAATAGGGAAGCTTGGCTATTCGATTCTGTTTTCAATAGCTTGCACCTGCAATTTTTGAATAGTTACGTAACAAACTACTCAGCTCTTTCTGACATGGCATCAATAATATTAGTGAATTGAAAACAAACCTGACCCTCCCTTCACTGAGTGACTTTTGTTTGGTCAAATGCGAGGATTACCAAAGAGGAGGTAATAATAGCATTCCTGACATTGCAACAATGACCGCGTTATTTTGATGCATTGTCCCTAAACCTACCGAAGAGGCTCTTTGTCCTTGTCTGGGAGGACAAGCACTTTAGACTGGGACTGTAGTCTGATTTCAAGAAAGGAAAACAATTTCGGGACAGTTCAAAATAATGCTTGGAAATGGAAATTCAAATGATACCGTTTTAAAAACCAGAAAGATATGGTTTGAGGACAAGAAGCAGGATGTAATTCATTGCTCGGCAATCTTGACTGTATTTAAAACAGAGCATCCAATATACCTGATATTTAATAGTACTGTACAATGTCAATTAAATAAAATAACTAAATAAACAAACAAATAATGGACCTCTTTAGCCAAGACTGTGGATTTTTATTGTTGAGCACTAAATGATTCTGCTCGGTCATACAGGCTAGGTGGGGGAATGCTTTCAATAGACTTAAATTTGAAAGGCCCTTTGTATCACTTCGTGCAAAATGACATAGGGCACTTCTAATAAATTTATACGAGAAGTAAAACCCTGTTCATCATTGTTTTCGTGTTGCAAAGTTGTTTACAGACTGAAAAAGGGATAGTACGGGACTGTAGAGAGTGAATAAAACTAGGAAATTATAATTGCAAATGTAAAACAACGTTGTAAACCTAGCAATAAGAGGCTCTTGAATGCAGTTTTTAAATGGACATGGCTTTGGGGCTACCCGCTACCGCCGCCAGGCTACGCTGTCGATTGCCAGCTAGCTGTCGATTGCCAGCTAGCTGTCGATTGCCAGCTAGCTGTCGATTGCCAGCTAGCTGTCGATTGCCAGCTAGCTGTCGATTGCCAGCTAGCTGTCGATTGCCAGCTAGCTGTCGATTGCCAGCTAGCTGTCGATTGCCAGCTAGCTGTCGATTGCCAGCTAGCTGTCGATTGCCAGCTAGCTGTCGATTGCCAGCTAGCTGTCGATTGCCAGCTAGCTGTCGATTGCCAGCTAGCTGTCTAGATGGGACCCCCCTGGCGATTAATGTGGGGGGGGGGGGTGATTTTTCAAATTTTCGAGGGCCAAACAAAAAAATAGTGCTCTCTACCCCCCCCCCCCCCCCTCCCCCTTCCCCCTCTACCACTGAGTGAAATATCGGCCGGCACGATTTTTTTTTATTTCAGCACATTAAATTTCAAATTGATTTCAAGTTTGGGCCCCCCTAAGAAATCCTGAATCCGCGCCGATACCCACCCCCCCCCCCCCCCCAAATAAAAATCCCAAGGCTCCCCTGTAGTTTTTTTCTACATTGCTCCCCCCCCCCCCGCAAAAGGTCCCTATTTTCTCATTGTTTTACATCAACAACAACAACAACAATAATATTTATTATAAAACTCCAAAATTGGTTTGTTTTTATAAATAATAATATCTGCCCGGCAAAATATTTGAAGTAAGTATGTAGATTAAGATCATCAGACTTTATTACACTGATGAGGTGTATTGGGTTCTCTTCACTTGTCTCTTTCTGGCTCTCTTTCTCTTTCTCTCTCTCTCTCTCTCTCTCATTGGGACTGAAAAAGTATTGAATGTAATAATGTTTGATAAATAGATAAAACAGGATTCCTGTCCTTCTTGTACTTCGTAAATATAATACTTTACCTTGCTTACAAGTTAATTGCAAGCTCATTGTATAGATCAATTAAGAGAATAGCAATAAATATGGACTTTGAGTGAGATCAAAATGGGTTTGACATCAGTTTTTCTTTTTCAAAGATTAAAAAAAAGCAACAGCTGGGTGTCGAACCCGATACCTTCCAGTTACCAGGCGATTGCCTACCCACTAGACTAAAGTGTCACATTGCTAATCTCCATGTTTTTTTTTCATACTTATACTTATTGTTGTAGATGTAGCAAAAGAAAAAAACGCAACAGCTGGGGGTCGAACCCGATACCTTCCAGTTACCAGGCGATTGCCTACCCACTAGACTAAAGTGTCACATTGCTAATCTCCATGGTTTTTTTTCATACTTATACTTATTGTTGTAGATGTAGCAAAAGAAAAAAACGCAACAGCTGGGGGTCGAACCCGATACCTTCCAGTTATCAGACGATTGCCTACCCACTAGACTAAAGTGTCACATTGCTAATCTTCATGTATTCTTCATACTTACACTAATTGTTGTAGATGTAGCAAAAGATGTTTTCTGACTAATTCAGAGAGTCGCTTGTTAAAGAAAAAGTATTACATGCTATTTTTTCTTTGTTGAGGGGGGGGGTGTCCCCTTTAAAAAGAGATGACAAGTCAATATTATGGAGTGAAGAAAAAAAATAACATGGGTTTATATAAAGGAGAAACTGAGACTCGAACCGAGTACATTGCATTGTGAAGTGATCACTTTTATCCACAAGACCATTTTGCCTCACCGTGATAACTGGTTCGCTTTTTGTTGTTAACACTTTCTGCATGCTAATGACTTTACAAAATGTGCCGATTTACTGATTTGACGCTTTCGGGATGCATTATTATCATCATTTTTGTAGTCCGATGTTGTCAAGATTGCCCGTATTTTTTTTCATTCAGTTACTGATATTACTGATATAATAGTGAGGTTTTATGTTTATTTCATTTAATTTGCAAACTGCTGACTTAAACTTAAAGTGATATGACAAGAGGCCACTGCCCTCACATAGTATAATGAATAGAACACGGGTCTATTCAATTCAGTATATGCTACGAATTCTATAACAGGGCACCAATGAATAGGGAAGCTTGGCTATTCGATTCTGTTTTCAATAGCTTGCACCTGCAATTTTTGAATAGTTACGTAACAAACTACTCAGCTCTTTCTGACATGGCATCAATAATATTAGTGAATTGAAAACAAACCTGACCCTCCCTTCACTGAGTGACTTTTGTTTGGTCAAATGCGAGGATTACCAAAGAGGAGGTAATAATAGCATTCCTGACATTGCAACAATGACCGCGTTATTTTGATGCATTGTCCCTAAACCTACCGAAGAGGCTCTTTGTCCTTGTCTGGGAGGACAAGCACTTTAGACTGGGACTGTAGTCTGATTTCAAGAAAGGAAAACAATTTCGGGACAGTTCAAAATAATGCTTGGAAATGGAAATTCAAATGATACCGTTTTAAAAACCAGAAAGATATGGTTTGAGGACAAGAAGCAGGATGTAATTCATTGCTCGGCAATCTTGACTGTATTTAAAACAGAGCATCCAATATACCTGATATTTAATAGTACTGTACAATGTCAATTAAATAAAATAACTAAATAAACAAACAAATAATGGACCTCTTTAGCCAAGACTGTGGATTTTTATTGTTGAGCACTAAATGATTCTGCTCGGTCATACAGGCTAGGTGGGGGAATGCTTTCAATAGACTTAAATTTGAAAGGCCCTTTGTATCACTTCGTGCAAAATGACATAGGGCACTTCTAATAAATTTATACGAGAAGTAAAACCCTGTTCATCATTGTTTTCGTGTTGCAAAGTTGTTTACAGACTGAAAAAGGGATAGTACGGGACTGTAGAGAGTGAATAAAACTAGGAAATTATAATTGCAAATGTAAAACAACGTTGTAAACCTAGCAATAAGAGGCTCTTGAATGCAGTTTTTAAATGGACATGGCTTTGGGGCCCGCTAGCTGTCGATTGCCAGCTAGCTGTCGATTGCCAATGACTTTACATGTTAATGTTAACATGTTAATGTTAACATGTTAATGTTAACATGTTAATGTTAACATGTTAATGTTAACATGTTAATGTTTTACATGTTAATGTTACATGTTAATGTTAATGACTTTACAAAATATGCCGATTTACTGATTTCACGCTTTCGGGAGGCATATTTATTATTATTTTTGTAGTCCGATGTTGTCAAGATTGCCCCTAATTTTTTTCTTTCAGTTACTGATATATTAGGGAGGTTTTATGTTATTTTCATTTATTCTGCAAACTACTGACTTTAACTTAAAGTGATATGACAATAGGTTACTGCCCTGACATTGCATAATGAATAGAACACGGGTCTATTGAATTTAGTATACGCTACGAATTCTATAAAAGGGCACCAATGAATAAAGGAAGCTTGGCTTTTCAATAGCTTGCACCTGCAATTTTTGAATAGTTACGTAACAAACTACTCAGCTCTTTCAGACATGGCATCAATTAATGAATTGAAGAAAAAAAATCCGACCCTCCCTTCATTGAGCGAATACTTTTGGCAAATACGTGGATTACCAAAGAGGTAATAATAGCATTCCTGACATTGCAACAATGACAGCATTATTTTAAAGTATTGTCCCTAAAGGTAGCCTGCTGAATAAGCTATTTATCCTTGTCTGAGAGGACAAGGCCTTTCAATATCCCCATGCATAAGAAAAGAATAGGCTGGGGCTGTAGTCTGATTTCAAGAAAGGAAAACAATTTCGGGACAGTTCAAAATAATGCTGGGAAATGGAAATTCAAATGATACCGTTTTAAAAACCAGTAATTAGATATGATTTTAGGACGAGAATCAGAAGATAATTCATTGCTCGACAGTCTATTTGATTGTATTTAAAACAGAGTATCTAATATACCTGATATGTAATAGTACACTGTCAATTAAAACAAATAACTAAATAAACAAACAAATATAGACCTCTTGACCCAAGACTGGGGGTTTTTATTGTTGAGCACTATTTAATTTTGCTCGGGTATACAGGCGAGGTGGGGTGAATGCTTTCAAATGTAAAAGGCCCTTTGTCTCACCTCGTGCAAGATTAGGGCGCTTTTATTAAATTTATAGGAGGAGTAAAACACCGTTCATTGCATGCATGCTACAAATAAGTTGTATACAGACTGGAAAAGGATAGTACGGGACAGTAGAGAGTGATTTAAACGAGGAAATTAGGATTGAAAATGTAAAAAAACGTTGTTGACCTGGCAATAAGAGCTAGGCTCTTGAATCTTGTTTTAAAAATGAACATGGCTCTGTGGCTACCGCTACCGACCGCCAGCTACCCCCCCCCCCTCGGCCCCCCCCCAAAAAAAAAATAAAAAATAAAATAAAAAATAAAAAAAATAAAAAATAAAAAAATTGTATCAATCAATTAAAAGAATAGCAATAAGTATGGACTTTAAGTGAGATAAAAAAAAGGGGTTTAACATAAGTTTTTCTATTACAAAGATTTTTTTTTAAAGCACTTGCTGTGTGTCGAACCCGATACCTTCCAGTTACCAGGCAATTGCCTATCCACTAGACTAAATTAAATGTGTCACACTGCCAATCTCTATGTATTTTTTCATATTGATACTTATTGTTGTAGATGTAGCAAAAGATGTATTCTAACGACTAAGTAATTCAAAAAGTCGCCCTTAAAAAAAAAAAAAAGAGTATCACATGTTATTTACTCCTTTGTTTAGAAGGTGGGGGGTGACCCCTTTAAAAAAGAGATGGAAAGTCAGTATCATGGGGTGAAGAAAAATAATAATAAAAAAATAAAGGAGAAGCTGGGAGTCGAACCGGATACATTACATTGTGATGCGATCAGTCTTATCCACAAGACCACTTTGCCTCAGTGCCATTCTCTGGTTCGTTTGTTGTTAACACTTTCTGCATGTTAATGACTTTACAAAATATGCCGATTTACTGATTTCACGCTTTCGGGAGGCATATTTATTATTATTTTTGTAGTCCGATGTTGTCAAGATTGCCCCTAATTTTTTTCTTTCAGTTACTGATATATTAGGGATGTTTTATGTTATTTTCATTTATTCTGCAAACTACTGACTTTAACTTAAAGTGATATGACAATAGGTTACTGCCCTGACATAGCATGATGAATAGAACACGGGTCTATTAATTTAGTATACGCTACGAATTCTATAAAAGGGCACCAATGAATAAAGGAAGCTTGGCTTTTCAATAGCTTGCACCTGCAATTTTTGAATAGTTACGTACCAAACTACTCAGCTCTTTCAGATATGGCATCAATTAATGAATTGAAGAAAACAAATCCGACCCTCCCTTCATTGAGCGAATACTTTTGGCAAATACGTGGATTACCAAAGAGGTAATAATAGCATTCCTGACATTGCAACAATGACAGCATTATTTTAAAGTATTGTCTCTAAAGGTAGCATACTGAATAAGCTATTTATCCTTGTCTGGGAGGACAAGGCCTTTCAATATCCCCATGCATAAGAAAAGAATAGGCTGGGGCTGTAGTCTGATTTCAAGAAAGGAAAACAATTTCGGGACAGTTCAAAATAATGCTTGGAAATGGAAATTCAAATGATACCGTTTTAAAAACCATCAATTATATATGATTTTAGGACAAGAATCAGAAGATTCGTAAATATTCATAATTGAATGACACACGCCCTTAAAACTAAAACAACAACAACAACAACATGATTTTTCCGTAGAGATCAGTGGGTTGTATTTAATACTATAGGAGCAGCAGCAGCTACAGTACCGTACCTGCCCGGTATCCGCCCGATAGGCAGTTTTTCTTAGATAACTTTTCTGAAAATGAATTATACAGGCGCTAATGTATATCAATTTGTAGCCGAAATTCTAGCGAATCCAACCATGCCATTCTTATGCCTGAAATCGTAAGCAATTGTCCGTAGTACGCCGTCTGCGTGAGGCATTTTCCTTGCCTATTTCCGCCTAGACCTGCCCTAATTCGTCCCGATGGTGGACGCGCATCAAAAGTATAGAAAAGGGAGACATCTCGGGTAAACGTTAGGCCAAATAAAATTGCTTCCCAGTAGAATTTGATCTACATGATATTTTGATAATTGATATTTCTTTCTTTATTTCTTCTTTTGCCTCTGTAGGCCTACTAATAATGTCTGTTCACTGTTATTCACCACTTTCTGATCTGGGAAAATTCTGTAACTGCCTTTCCGGGAAAATCCTGTGACTTGTCTTTAATGTTTTAATAATGGTAATCAGACAAATCTGACTAAAGTCACTTAACATATCGCTAATCATTTTTAAATTAACCACTAGGGTGAAAGAATTTAATTTAAAAAAAAAACTATAACCACTATCAAAGTGAACATATTGTAAAAGAAAGTAATGGTGCTTCATTTTTATTTATTTTTAAATGCAAACTATTCTCGACATCTCTCAAATCTTGATTCAAAAATAAATTAGCGTATATTTTTAGGCATAATAATTGGTTGGAAAAAGCATCTAGCAATATTGTCATTAGAATTATCATCATCGCCGACATCGTCTAAATCATCATCATTACAATTTTAGGGTATATAGGTCTATAACGCAAATGTGGTTTCCTTTTTGATTATTTGTTTAAGACTTCAAGTTGTTGTGTTTTTTGTTTTCCACTTGTTCTAAATTATGCAGTATTATATTTTGATAATGCATTCAATAATAATTATAGCCAACTTGAAAGACAAAACTTTCCGAAATGATCTTAAAAACGAAGTTGTCGATTCACTTCCATAGAAAGTCAGTGTTTTTTTTTTTGCAAAATAATGTAGTATAATAATTAATGCAAAAGGAGTGGTGGTAGGGGGGGGTCACCAGTCACGTTTTTGCCACTTCAACATCCAAAGAGGGTTGAAAGCTATTGTATAAGTATTTTGTTGACATTACCGAGAACAACTCAAATCATGTCCTGCAATGTATTGCCCTTCTCTAAATTTGGCACTATACCCCCTCCCCCACATCTTCTACATAATTCATCTATTTATTTATTCATTCAATATTCATTCATTTTATTGCCGAGAGATATTAATTTGATGGATAGAGATAAAAAAATGTTCACCTTTTATTCGCCATAAAACTTTAGCAAACTAACAACGTATATAAGAATTACCCTAGCCATTTGAAAGGCTGACAGGCGTATAGGCCCTTGTGAAATGTATCATTTATAGTTTTATACTACTCTTTCGATAGCCATTCATATAGGTTTATTTCACATAAAACAACATTTATTTTATTCACAGTCAGCTGACGGAAATTTGATAGCAGCGAAAATGTCATGGTCCGTGTTGGCAAAAATATATAACACACAAACATTTGAAAAAAGATATTATAGCCTAATGTATAGAAGCACTAAGAAAAAGGATGTAAAAGTGAAGAGGGAGACTAAAAGAAAAATCGGGGAAAGGAGGGGTGTAATCGAAGAAAATTGAGGGAATAAATTAAACTAAATTAATTAAAACAAAAACTAATACATCAATCCTCTGCCTGCATCCTGTATCGTATCAGAAACAAGCACTCTTTTCGCTACAAAGCCACGACGCTGGATTGAAAGGCGACACAAGCTTCAGCGACATAGAACATAAATACAAACTTTTTGCAAATCTACCAAACCTGGCAACTTTTTTAAAAGCCGGACTTAGTTGTCATCGGGATCACTTTTGGAGAACCGAACTTCAAGCATTTTTTGCAACATTAATCAATCATATATAATTTTGTCACAAAATTTAACTGCATGATTATCAAATTACCACATCGTTACCAGAAATTGTCGGTTGCTCGATCGAACGAACGGCCAAACATCATTGCAACATTCTTCGGGGGGGGGGTTCAATCTCAGCCTCCCACCTTATTCGCCTACCATTACCCCCCGGAAAACTACCCCCAAAGATAATTACCCCTAAGGACAATTACCGTGCCTCGACGAGCTACCCCCGGAAAAGAGTCCCCCCCCCCCCCCCCACCCCCTGAAACTTAACCCCTATATAGGACAATGCCCCCCTGGGACAACCAAGGACAACCGCCCCGAGGACTACCCCCTGTTCAGTATGAACAGGGGGAAGTCAACCTCGATAATTAGTTGGGTAATTTTTAGGGGGAGATCATTAATTTCAGGGGGTGGTAATTGTCCTCTGGGGGTTTAATTGTCCACGGGGGGGGTAATAATTGTCCTAGAGGGTAATTTTTCGGGGGGGAGTAACTTCCTCGGGGTGGTTGTCCTCGGGGGGGGGGTAATCGTCCTTGGGGTAATTATTGTACCGCTAATTGGCCGGGGGTGACATGCCCAAGGGTAATTGACCTAGAACCTTCAAAGGGCAATAAATAAACAGCTACTCAATTTACACTGAATCTTATTTTCTGGTTGTAAACTCAACAAAAAATGAATGGCCACCTCTAAATGATTATTTTGTAGACCATGCAAGTGAGCCTGCAAAATGTTAAGTTTAGTAGCACGGTTATGATTGCTCATCAAAAAGTGAAACAACATTCCGTCTGGCAGATTTTGACAACTGCATGGCTGTAATACCAGTAAAGAGTTTTATGCCTGGTGACCATGTTATCTCATTTATGATCTTTCTTTTATTTGCAAAATGTAGGTCAACATATACGGGGGGGGGGGTGAATTCCCAATTTACAAACTGTTTATAGGTCGAATCAGGGAGGTGTTCCCTGGTCGAATGTAGTTTTATAGTATTTGTGTATTCTTCACCTTCTTCATACTCTCGAGTTGCGATTTTATGGAGTAAACCGAGTGTTTTATCATGGAAAAAAGACAATGAAGTGTGCACTTTCAAAAAACCAACCGCAGACCTAAAAACACACAAATAGACTAAAAAACCACGGGCAGATAACCTTTTCTCTGTTAGAGCATAAACAACGCACGGTACATACACTGAACTAGCGCGTGTGTTTGAGTGGGCGGAAATAGGGCAGGGGCATCACAGGGCGACATGGCCGAGTTCAAGCCTCGATAACTTTTTTATAAATAATAATTTTCGCAAGAAATTTGCTCAGGTAAAACATCAGGAATTTAAACTTCCATATCTCTTTAAACAAAAGTAAAATTTCCACCATATTTTTTTTCTGATCGTTTTGAATAGGAACTTGATGTTTTTTAAAAAGGTTGATTCACACCTAAATAAGCGCATAGCTGACTGCTGCACAGTGACGTCATTCGCGTATCTCCGTTAAATGGGCGATCGACAGTGTACCATATTTCGTGCACATGTTCCTTACAACGTGTATGCTGCTATAGGCAAGTTAGTCGCACGCCTTCATTGCGCACCGTAGAAACTCGGGCGATGGAAGACGGCCGTTGTGTCTAATAAGCCACTGGTAACAGGGGGGCGGTAACTGGGCAGGGTACGGTACGTACACTGTCGCTCATATAGTTGGAATATTTTTGTTTTACCCCAATTTACGGAATTATTTTGACAATGATTAATTCCTAATAGATCATGATAATAGTATACATTCTCAGATTTTATTGAATAATAATTTGCCATTGTTTTTTTTTTGCGTGACTGCTAAAGCATGTGTATGCTACTATGCTTATCAACTAGGGGACCTATACGCCCTTAAGTCATAAATGACAGTATAATGAGGATATAATGCCCCACAAAAGGGCTCTAATATGGCACATCGATTGACACGGTTTTGATCCTTGGGCCTCACAGTTACGAGGCCATTGCTTGGCCACTGAACCATGACTGTACGCATACAGCGGGGGCTAGGGTAGGGGGCAGTTCTCACAAATTAAACAAAAACATAGAAAATGCAATAAATTCATTGAATTTCCTCCCGGTCCCCAACAGAAGAAAAAAATCTGTGTGCCCATGCCTTGAGCCATAATGCATGGTCGTACAGAGGTTTTTTTAATGTTGGGGGCCGGGGTAAAATGCAATGAATTATTGAAAAAAAATTCTAAGTAAAAAATGTACCCCTGGACAATCATCCCGCAAAATTACCCCCAAGAACATCCACCCCCCCCCCGACGGCAATTACCCTCCTGAAAATAACCCCCTTAGACAATCCCCCCCCCCCCCCTGTTCATTATTAAAGTGACTCGGTAACATTGTTGAAGGTTGATGAATAAACTGTGTAATTTTTGTATAAAATGTTACTTATTATTTTCCTTTTACTGTACTTACCCTCTAACAGGCAAAAAAATCCTGGAAAATTTCTCAAACCACAAGGACATAAGACAGGCTTTTAAAAATCTTTCAACACTTTAATGTCTGGAATGGCATATAGGCCGAAAGCCAATTCATTGCTTTATGACGATTTACATTCGCCTATAGTGTTCATGTTCATTAATTTCAAATGAAAGCTACGATATAATATAGCGAATAAACAAAGTTTTTTATTGACGAAGCACAAAGAATTTTTCAAGAAATGTTATTGGTTATAACTTTTTATTTAATTGTCTTTTTTATTGTGTTAAAATGCAAATCGATGTAAGCATATATGAAATGTGAAATATGAAATATGTGAAATAAAGCACCTCGGAAAGAGGACAAGAAGAAAAAAATCACCTATAATGTAATTAAACTGTAATAATATAGTTGGGAGAATTAAGGAATCGATCAGATCAATTTTCCCAATTTTTAGCATTAGTAATGGTACGTTTTCACTCAAACTTTCAGATTATCTTTAATTGTACATCTAGCATTAAAGTCACTACCTAAGCACCATGTATTTTCTCTCATCTGAATAATGTTACCAAGTCCCTTAAAAGGGGTATAGTCCACCCTGATAATAAGTTGGTAAAAATAAAAGCAGAATTTTTGGCGGGGTGTATAAAGGGGGTAATTTTCAGGGGGTAATTGTGCACAGGGGGGTTATTGTCCTAGGGAGTAACTTTCTAGGGGCAATTTTCCTTGATCAGGGGTGACATGTCCTTGGGGGTGGTTGTCTTCGGGGGTAATTTTCCGGGGGTAAAAGAAGAAGAAGAAGAAGAAGAAGAAGAAGAAGAAGAAGAAGATGAAGAAGAAGGAGGAGGAGGAAGAAGAGGAGAAAGAGAAGAAGAAGAAGAAGAAGAAGAAGAAGAAGAAGATGAAGAAGAAGGAGGAGGAGGAGGAAGAGGAGAAAGAGAAGAAGAAGAAGAAGAAGAAGAAGAAGATGAAGAAGAAGGAGGAGGAGGAGGAGGAAGAGGAGAAAGAGAAGAAGAAGAAGAAGAAGAAGAAGAAGAAAAAGAAGGTGAAAATAAAAAGAATGGGAAAGAAAAAGAAGAAAAAGAAAAAGAAGGGGAGGAGGAGGAGGAGGAGCTAAGAGGGTCGAGGAGGAAGAAGAAGTTACACTGAAAATGCTAGAAGCATTATTAACGTAATCACCTAACAGTACATTGTAGACGTATATATCAGGAAGGTACGAATTTTTAAATGACCTTAAAATGAAATCTAATACAAAGTTTTGATATGGGGTCATTAATTTGGTTCAAATGAAAATATTGGAAGCATATTCAGTGATCGTTGTCGCGATTAAAATCGAGTGTTAAGTTATGAAATTGTAAATTATAAACTCTTTATGTTAACTCCCTCTCAAGGTCAATATATTAATTCAGCTATAAAACAATATTTCTTGACTAAAATCGACCGATTAGCTAGTCCCGTTTGGTAATTATATATCACAACTATACTCTGAGATTTTCAGGGTCGCAGCTACCAGGCGCGGATCCAGGATTTCTTAGGGGGGGGGGCCCAAATTTGAAATTATGCAAACCAAATATTGGTACGTAATGGTGACAAGCAGTGACGTAATAGGGGGGTTGAGTGCAGGGAGGGGCTAGTTTTCCCCCTCCCTCCTCCGCGAAGCGCGGAAGCTTTGACGTTTCATTAAATCATTAGAGAAAGAAAATGACTCGCAGTACCTTTCTCGACTTTTAACCCCCTTATAAATTCAATCCCCCCCCCCCTCCCCTACCATTGTACGGCCGTAGGCGCTATTTGAAAGTTATCAAAATTTACCGGGAGCACCGGAACATTTTTTATATTCAGTTTTTCTCGAAAGCAGAAGCGTTTTAGGGGCTAAATTTTCTAGTGATCCACAGGGGCATCCAATATCAAAATTGTAAAGAATTACTATCCACCCAATTTTCAAAATTACCCCCAAACGTGGTAGTATACCTATTTAACAGACAACTACTCTAAAGAATGATGACAGTTTGAATTATAATTCGGACATGAAATAAAAGATCGCGAGTTTTCACTATCAATTAGTTGGTAACACTGTCACTGCATTGCGAAGTGCCGGACTATACTTTCCCATTTGTTTAACACACAAAATGATTAAAATTTCAAGTTTTCAAATTGTATGATTCGGGAAGGTCTTTTCTTTTTTTAGAGCCAGGATACTAGAGGTATAATATATTTTTAGAAGTAATCAATGATTTGGGGTTTTTTTGCACGCGACAAAGTGCCTATACGGGAGATCGGGAGTTGTCCCATATGATGATATTCCATTGACCAAATTATCCATTTTTATTTGAGATTCGCATAGAATATTAGTGATCTCATATTATTTCAAATATTTCTGACACACTTATTATTGGTCTGATATATTTCAAACTTTTGCCATTCTGTTTCTCTTATTTTTCTGCTTCCATACAAATGAAGTTATTACAAGGGTTGGGTTAATTGCCCTTTAAATAATGCTACAAATGTAAAGGCGTATTAAAGCCAAGTTAGTTGAAATATACTAAAAGTAATAGTTGAGCATAAATTTATCAAATACATGTAATATTTTCACTTCATCAATTAAATTGGTAGTTCTTTGTCTTTTAAAAGTGTTATTATCTTATTTTGTCATTACGTTATAGGCAACCGCTGTCAATTAATACAAGCCAAATCTATTTTGTGGATATGGCCGGGTAGCGGACATCACTTGCAAAAACACCCCAAAAAAGAGAAAGTTTTCACACTTTAAGGATGAACTTTCCACACACATACCCACGCACAAAAATAAAATATGAACAACTGTACCAACAAAAAGTGATATCACATTTTATAGATGATTGGCTAATTGGTACGTAATAAAGAAGAAAACGAAAAATCTGTGTAATATTTTCGGGAGAACTGTTCCAAATGGACGCATATATTATATATTACCTTTATATGCAGTTAAATGCAACCTCGGTTGATGGCATGAACCGATTGTGTCCCCCCCCCCCCCCCCCCCCCCCCAAAAAAAAAAAAAAAAAAAAAAAACATGAAGCATGTACAGCGGGATGGCTGTTGATTAATTTGAGATGATAATACTTACCGACTTTAGTTATGAATCTCCCGATACCATAGTTCCCCTTTCAAGATATGAATTATAAAATAAATCATCACACAACTATACTTGGGTAGCACGAACGAGCGAGATCTTAGAGTATTCTCGGAGTGAGTGAATTGCCGAGCAATAATATAGATGTAGTTTCTCAAGCTGAAGGTCGAAGTTATCAAGATTTAAGAAATTTGCTTCAAGTGATATGACGAGGCTAGGAGACAATTTCAGAAACGTAGAGAGCGGACGTTCTTGTAGTATCGTGTTATCTCAATGAGAAAACTTTGAGAAGTGTCTGAAGTTATAGGATCGAAGGATGTATGATCTCTTTGTTGGCGAGGCAGGGTGAACAAAGGAAGTTCTTGATGCTAACAAAAGTGACCAACGATTGTGTGTGGCCTGTAAACCAAACGATCAGTATTTAATCCGGTTGATAAATAACGGGATAAATAAACTGCCATTATAACGACCAAGTGGTATTGGCAATGTCGCTACTGATGTATAGTGTGTTGACTGATTCTATTGTTCTAGTCCATTCGTCACTATAATAATTACGAGCAAACATTGGCATTGGCGAGATTAATTTACATTTAGTTTTTTTTCTATAGCTACATAGTTTGGTACACACAATAACACCCAGCATAGGATTATAACATTAAGAGGGCACTTTCCTGTCTAATTAGTTGTGTAGGCTTACAATAGAAGTATATTCACATTTCACCCTTGATATTTTGTAGATATTTGGGAGTGATGAGCGCTATACCAGAACGGATATTATAGTATTATTTTGTTAATTATTATGATTATTATTATTACTATTATTATTTTTATTATTATTATGATGATGCTGATGATGATTATAATTATTATCATTATTATCATTATTTTTATCATAACTATTTGTATTTATTTTATCTATTAGGGTTTTATTTCCACATTAACTGCATATGAAAAGATTTACAAAGTAAGGCATATACAAGGTAACAAAACATGTACATAATAATATATTCGATAGATACAACAGTAAAAAAAAAATGATTTAATGGCAAGTCATTAAATACAAATGATGCTAACATTAATCTGCAGTAACGAGGAGGAAACCTTGGAAGCATTATGCTTGTTATTAAGGTTCCCTTTACATAATACGCTTTTTACATACTATATATATAAAACAAAAAACAAAACAAAACAAAAGAAAAAAAACGGGTGTGTGGTGCAGCCAACCAACAAGTGTTGATAATACCGATGGTCTCCATCATGATGACTTTAAGCATTTTCATACTGAAGTAGAAGTTTATGTTTCAAGTGATACTTAACAGTAATTAAACTAGGCAGCTGTTTGAGTTCCAGTACACCGGACCAGTATAAATCAAAGTTCTTTTTTTTTATAGTAAAGTTCTCAGTTGTGTAAGTGTAAAAAGGAAGACTGCCGGGTTGGATAATTATGAAGTTGCTGATTCTTTTGGAATGTCGAAGTGATGGCATGAAGAAGTTTGTTATAATTTAATCGAAACATAAACAGCCTAAAAAGAAATTGTAAAAGTCATGAACTTTCAACATTTTATTTTCTAAAAATAAACTATTAGTGTGACTTAACCTATTAGTGTGGCATGATTATTCGTATGACGCGTTTTTGAAGTATCAATAATTTGTCCAACTGGTAATGAAACGAATTCCCCCATGCAAGTATGCCATAGTTAAGACTTAAGATAAGGCAAGATAAGCGTCGAGTACAAACTTTTCCAAATATACTTAGGAAACGACATTTTTAATTTATTGATTATTCCAATGTTCCTTGATAGTGTTGTTCTTTCCAAGAAAGTTTACCCCCCCCCCCCCCCGATCGACTCCCTCCCTTATATATTATTATTATTACCATTATCATTATTATCATTGTTGTTATGATAACTATTATTATTTGTATGAGGAAGTTGCTCTAACAACTAACCGACCCCCCCCCCCCCCCTGATTGCTGATTCTTTTGGAATGTCGAAGTGATGGCATGAAGAAGTTTGTTATAATTTAATCGAAACATAAACAGCCTAAAAAGAAATTGTAAAAGTCATGAACTTTCAACATTTTATTTTCTAAAAATAAACTATTAGTGTGACTTAACCTATTAGTGTGGCATGATTATTCGTATGACGCGTTTTTGAAGTATCAATAATTTGTCCAACTGGTAATGAAACGAATTCCCCCATGCAAGTATGCCATAGTTAAGACTTAAGATAAGGCAAGATAAGCGTCGAGTACAAACTTTTCCAAATATACTTAGGAAACGACATTTTTAATTTATTGATTATTCCAATGTTCCTTGATAGTGTTGTTCTTTCCAAGAAAGTTTACCCCCCCCCCCCCCCCCGATCGACTCCCTCCCTTATATATTATTATTATTACCATTATCATTATTATCATTGTTGTTATGATAACTATTATTATTTGTATGAGGAAGTTGCTCTAACAACCCCCCCCCCCCCCCCCCCACCCCCCCCCCCCCCCCCCCCCCCTTATATTATATGTTCGGAGTTGATTTTTAATCAGCTGTTGCAATGTACACGGACACTAGCAAAGGGAAGTCCCCGCGCGCTGCTGTGGACTACTGACTCCGTACGTGTTACACGTTGCACTCGTACTCACACTGCACAGCATGCCATGGTAGTTCAAACTTCAAAGAATATCTAGAGAAGAATAACTTTCGCATGATGGCAAATTATACACATTTTTTGCAAACTTTGACAGTAATAATCTGCATGTTATGCAGCTTGTCGAAGCAGGATAGCATGTACACCGAGAGATTCCTTCCTACGTTTGACCCCGTCGTTGTTGTGAATGATCATTTGTCGTCATGTTCGGCCAAAAATGGAAAAGAAGTCCCTTCCAGTTGTCAACAATGGACAACTCTGAAATCTTCTCAAACCATGGATGGCCGCCTCGTCAAAATTGTTGATGATGTTTTGGACTTTCGGTTGATGACCTCATTACAGGAGTATTCAAATTTGGTTTCTCAATGGGAGTGAGTTTGTCAATAACACTTTAATTGTCATTAATGCGAGGCTGTAGCTGTAAAACTAAAAGTTGGACAAATTTGCAACTGATATTTGCAAATTGCAATCAATTGTACTAATTGTAACTCAACTTTCTTGCAACGCAACGCCCCCTAGTCACATACTACTAATCTATTGATAGACATGCATACTAGTATAATTATACTGCATACCTAACTGTGCCTACATCAGGTACAACTAGTGCGGTAATCATCACTTCATGAAGCCTGCACTTTTCAGGTAGAAGCAGTTATGAAATGATAGTCAACAAATACTCATTGCCATAATTATGCTGCCAAACAAAAAAATAAGTATTGAAGTATAAAATAACATACCGTTAGATGGCATGCAAAAACAAGTTAATGAAAATATGGTTTCTCAACTGGGTTGATAAATGTTGACCAGATTACCTGACTGTCGAATAGATTTTATTTTCATTTTAAATTTACAATAATGATAAATAATAATAACAATGCATTCATATAGCTCATTATGGTAATTATTGACAAAATATAATTTATTGTCAAATTACAAGGTGAGTTAAACAATTTTAGTGGTAGATCGAGAGGATTCGAGACCCTATTTTTCATGCGAGCAAAATATTTCAGGTTCATTTTTGAACGAAGGACCACTCAATGAAACGACCCGAAGTTTCAACAGGATCACCACGCACTTTCGTATACTGATGCTGATGCTGATGTTTGTCTACTAGAGTTGTCTACATGTAATTGTTCAATAACCAAATTATGATTTTACGAGACCTAGGTCAAAAGATAAATCCTTTATATCCCCTCAAAAGAAAAAAGAAAAGAAAAAAATAAATCATTTAAGTTTATGTTTCATTTTCATTCTACCTCTTTTTTCCAACTCTTAGATAATTTTATGTACATGAGCCTCATTTACACTATTGATAAATTATGTCTTTTCATTGAATATTTAGATTCAACAGTGGGGATGGTCCTAGTCCCTGGTCTACGTCTTTGGATCCAGGACCATTTGAGAACTCTGCCGTCCTATCTGTCCTGAGAGGATTAGTCTCATCAGCAATGGACGTCGATGAAACTGTTCTCAAGCCTTTCAGTATCTCGATGCATGTCTTTCGAAGGTACAGTGATTGGCATCAGGGGTAGATTTAGGACTGTCTGATCAGAAAGGGTGAGGGAGGGGAATGTAGTAATTTCCAACGTGATGGTTTTCCCATAGTGGAAGGCAGAAGGGGGTTCGGGGGAGGGGGGCTGATTTGTGATTTTATAGTGGGGCTACAGTATGTCATGGACTAGAAATTGCTGACAGGTACAGTGATTGGCATCAGGTATAGGATTGTCTGATCAGAAAGGGGGGTGAAGTAGTTTCTAACAGTAATTTTTCCCAAAGCTCTCAGTATCTCCATGATTTTGGAAGATAAATGGTGATGGACATATAGGGGGCAAATTCAGGATTGGGGAACAGGAAGGGGCAAAAGTTTTGTAGCAGTCATTATTTAGCAGGGACACTACACAAGTCAGAAAAATATTTGAGAAAAAAAAGGGAGAAAAGCTCTCACTTCTCAGGTGTTAATTGTCACTTTTGTTTCTCCCCACATCTCTGATTGTCTTTCTGATGATCTGGGAGGAAGGGTGTGATTTTATAGTTGGACTATTTTTTTTGGGGGGGGGGGGGGGGTCTGTGGACTTGAATTTGCTGGAAATTTAATTTTTGTGGAACCAGACAAATTTCATGAGTGGACGTGTAAACTCGTAATATCCTAAAAATCATTTTAAACTCCCAATCTGAGCTTTGGCATTCATGCAAATTATAAAACCTTTGCATTCACTTTTACTTTTCAGAGGAGACCATGTTGCATTGACAAGGGACAATACTGGTGTAGAGAAGGAGTACTCTTTAATACTCTATTTCAATCAGTACTGGCGCAAGAATGACTACGGTGAACTCCTGTTTTATGATGATAACAACGATACTTTCACAGCCCTCAGTCCTAAGTACAACAGAGCAGTGGTGTGGGATAGCTCAATTGGTAAGAGTTTGATTTTGTTTATTTTCCAGAGTTTTCCATTGTAAAGAAAATGATAGAGAGGAAAATGTGAATTCAGGGGTGGTGTTTCTGAAATCTGAAAAAATGTTATTCCTTTATGTTAGCAAAAGAATGTTTATTGTCATCTCAAATCAAAAGTAGGACAGGATATGGATGGTGAATGATGTCCGTACAAAGCTGACTACATTCACGTAAAGCTAACATTGTTTTTATAACATATTAAAAGACAACAAAGTCACTTGTTCAGAATGTGACCCCTTTGCTGGTATTTGGTTAATTTAGTGTTAGGGTTATATGGGCAAAGAACTGCTGTGCCAATTCTAAGTAATCTTAGTGTATGGAATCGTTGTTAGAATTAAAAGGCAAGAAGAAGTTTGAAAACCTTTATGAAAGATATCACAAGTTAAGAAGCTTATTTTTTATACTTTTAAGATGGGGTTGATTTTAACAATGTTTAAAACTAGGATATAAGGTTCAATTTACTTGGCCATAAATGTCTGCATTATACTAACTCAGTTTAACCCGACCTGGGTTCTAACTTCTAAAATCATGTTTAACAAGGAAAACTTGGGATATGTATTGCACAAAAGCTTAAACACAGCATCGGGTTTGAATATAGGCCTATTTACGTTCCAATGTTGAAAATGTTATTCAATTCCACATTGTCTTGGAATTGCCGAGCATCCCCGATAAAGTCAGAGATGTTGCTGTTTTAAAGATAAAGATGAGTTCTGGTCATCCGATTGCATTGTGAAAGAAAAGGTGTGGAATGGATCAGAAAAAGTTGATCATGTAGCATGTAAGTATTGGCGTGTACTGCAAAGTTCTGGAGTCATCAAAATCATAATAAATTTGGCCCAGTCTTGGTAAAGTAACAAGCACGGTACACAGAAAGATGTATATGGGACTGCCAAATGGTGTCGGGGCTACTAACCTTGATTTCCTGATCTTTCTATGCTCATTACTCAGCCAGTATAAATTTTCTACCAAAATTGTTTGGCAAATGACATTTATTTGTAATCTAGCTTGAATATTCAGTGTAAGTTTCGTTTGATTCTGTGAGAATTCATCTTCTTTTTTTACCTTTATCTTTATTCTAGGTTACATCATGAAGCCCCCAAGCATGGACTTCAAGCAAGGTATGATGTGCCTCAGGGTCAGGTTTACAACCAATGCAACGAAAGAGAGCAAAGCGAGGCAGCGAAGAGAACTCCATTTTGAGGAGAAGATGAAAGCTAGGGAAACGCTTTTCACTGAGATGAAAGGGTCAGAGGTCAAAACAGTTGAAGATGTGGCAAATTGTGTGACAAAGGTGAGATAATGTTCAGCATGCATTGTAGGAGGAGAAAGAATTGGGTACTTTTGTTCGCCTTCTTTTTTCATGGTCCACCTTTATCCCACTTAGTGCAGATCTTTTAATGGCTTAATTCATCAGGTGTTTTTTCACATTTGCTAGCAGGTTGATATGGTTTCTTCTTTTGCTGAATTTGTTCATATTGGGTCATGTAAAGTTCCTAACTTTGTAGTTTGTAACCTTAAGGAATTATTCATTTTGTAATTATTTTGTATCTCTATGATTGTTGGTGCTTTTCTGTGATCATATTTTTAAATGATTTTAGCAGACATTAAATGCCTTGAGCACCATCTGGATGGATATCTTGCATGTTATTAATGTCTGCATTATCATTATTATTGATAAATATGTAATGTTGACTTATTTCTGCTATTGGCTTGTGAAATGATGTTATATATGTCCATTTTTATCTCATAAGTTTATAGGTTATATCATTTGATGTGATGTGATGTCAATACAGGGCATCATTTATTTGTAAAAGTAGCTCCTGTGAAGTTTGGTAAATGTTGGTTATTGTTGTTTTGTGTTGTCTAAATTTTTAATCCTAGAATTACACGACCTCCCAAGGTAAAAGGCTTTACATCTTTGATGGACTCTTCAATGCAGATGATCTGATGAAACTGAGAGAATTTGTACCTAAGCATGGTAAACATATTCAGTAGTCATATTTTGGGGAAAACTAGGATTACAGAAAGTGATAAACACACGGATCCCAGTTGAGGCTGATCATGCATTTTCAATATATATTCATAAATGAATAGATGATCTGTGAAACACTGAGGGAAGAAAAGCACCATTGACTCCTAACAGTTGAACCATGACTTGAGAGACTACATTCACCTATTAGGGGTATACTAGTACAGTCAAACCTGTCTATAGCGACCGCCTTAGGGACACACAAATGTGACCGTTGTAGACAGGTGGTCTTTGTAGACAGGTGGTCACTAAAGCAGGTTTGACTGTAGTAATGATCCCTTGTGAAAACTTTACAGACAGAATAATTCTCTAATTGCATTTTCTGTTTAAATTACGTTTTTTTTGTTTTGTTTTGCTTTGCTTTGTTTTTCATTCCTGTTTCAGTTCTGGGGATTGTTTGTTCCAATTGTATGTTTGCAAACCATGGATTATTATGAGGTGAAAAAGATATGAATGGAATGATGACACTGAAACACATGTATTAAAGCATTGAAAACTGAGAAGTATCAGCCAAAAGATGGCGGGAAAAAATTCAAAACTGAAAATATCAGCTCAAAGAGGGCAACAACAAAAAATTCAACAAAAAAATTCTGACCGACTGACCCATGTTTTGGCGCCTAAAAGGCAATACAACAAGTTTTTATTTTAGGCCTAATTGTATGAAAAATAGAACATGGCATTTGTTATAGAGTCACATGTACAATGTCTACCTTTTCTCATCTCAGGAAAGTTTTACTTCGATGACAGTCTAGACCTAGACAGTGACAACGTACAGTGGATAGCAGGGTTTCCTATTGATAGCTATGTTCAAGGAAAGATGTGGACAGCTACTCAGAAGGTTGCTGAATTTGTGTCAGGTGAGATGCACTCCCACTTTACCGGTATTACAAATTTGATCACTTAGACCCATGATAGCCATACATTGTCTTTTGTAATCTGCTGAGGATACATGATACATGAAGTGTTGTGGTCTGGTGAATAAGTCTTTGGACTGTGGATCACAGGATCCGCAGTTCGAGTCCAGCCACAGCACTAATGTCCTTTGGCAAGATGTTAATCTACATTTGCCTAGCAGAGCTGAGGTAATAGTTTGAGCGCCTTGAGCACCATGCATGGTGGATATGTGCGCTATATAAATATCCAATATTATTATTACTATCATGAAGATTGTCATGAATTGTGAGGTCATGGGGAAGGGGCAGAAGTTCCTTGTCTCCGAGACCTAGTCATTTTCTATAACACTCATTGGCCACTTATAGACACTTGGACAATGTTTTCCATATACCGGTAGTGCCTCCTGCAATCTTTATATGATAAGAAACTAAGTTACATGAGGACTGTGAAGTCAACAAAATTGAGTGGGTGTTCTTTGTTTTCATATACCTTCAGGCCTGATAAAAACCCAATTTAAATCGGTTTCCTGATTTATTTATTTGTCCTGATTTTTTTTTTTTTTTTTTTTTTTTTTTTTTAACCTGATTATTATGATTTTTTCCCCCAATTTTTCCTGTATTTTCTCTATTTTCCCCTATTTTTCCCTATTATTTCCCAATTTTTCTTTCTCAAAAGGGGGGAATGTTGTTAGATGCCATTTTTCCCCTGAATCCTCTTCTTCTTTTTTTACTCAAGGGGGGAGTGGTTGAGGGATTTTTTTTAATTTTTAAAGCAACCCTGTAATTTATACTTTTCGTGAACTTATCTTGTTTCTTAGATAGTAGCTTACTCTTTTATGCTTATTGACAACCTATTCAGATACTGACCAGTGGTATCCTTACGATATCTCCTGCAACCTGCTCAGGACCTATGATCAAACCAGGATACATGAGGACTGTAAGGTCAAAGAAGAGGAGTGGACAAATCTTGTTTTCAAGACCTAAACTCTTTCTTTTACTCTCGTTGACCAGGTACTGACCAATGGTATCCTTAGGATATCTCCTGCAACCTGCTCGGGACCTACGATCACACCAGGATACATGAAGACTGTAAGGTCAAAGAAAAGGAGTGGACAGATCTTGTTTCCAAGACCTTAACTCTTTCTTTTACTCTCATTGACCAGGTACTGACAGATCTTGGTCCCAAGACCTAAACTATTTCTTTTACTCTCATTGATCAGGTACTGACCAGTGGTATCCATACGATGTGTCTTGCAACCTGCTCAGGACCTACGATCACACCAGGATACATGAGGACTGCGAGGTCAGAGAGAAGGAGTGGACATTCCTGGTGTACTTGACCGATGACTGGAGCGAGGACAAGTACGGAGAAACGACCTTCCTGCACTTCCATGGCCACGATTCTGAACCGGTCATCAGTAAGTGTAAACCGTTTATTTTGTGAGTAGCAATCCATCTTTGCAGCAAAAGCACTAGCTTAGAGATCACATGGTATGGCCATGTAAGCTTTTTAAAAGAGGAGACAGAGTTAGTGAATCGCTAGCTTCAACCCAGTACCCAACCTTATACCTGTAACTGATGATCCAAAACCTGACATAAACTAGATCACAACCCAATTGCATCCCATACCAGAATCCTTTCTCTTTGACCAAATAAAGCCTGGAGCAGCCCATTGCTAGTAGGGCAAATGTTTGATCACTGGAGGTCTTCTATAAACATTTGGTCTTTCTTTTCATGTTAAGATTGTCAATCAATCATGTTTCTTGTTATTAAATCACTTCTTGTTTGTTTACTTGTAGGTGTCTTGCCTAGATTTGGAAGAGTTGTAATCTTTGAAGGCATTATACCTCACTCAGCTCGTCCTCCTAGTCCCACGTATAGAGATTCAAGGTACGTGTCTTAAGAGTCGTTTGCACTGCTTCAAAGACCAAAAGCACCAAATCGTATTACGCCATTTTTCTCTTTTGTGGAATAAGCCATATTTTATCTTTCTTCTGAAAATACTTGATTCGCTATTATTTGGTTGTTCAATGTTATGTTATGATTTGTTGTTATATTGTTATATTGCATATTATTGTAAGCGCTGTTATATATAGTTTACTATGAATAGCATTGCTAAATGCCCTATAATAATGATGATAATTTGAATTCCATTTTCTTCCATTTTGCTTTAGGTTGACTTTTGTAGCCAAGCTGTCAATCAACGAGTGGGTTGCTAGGGTCAAATCTCTGAAGACTGAGTTTGGTCACGAAGAAGGAATACATCAATTGTGCCTAGGACACTTCAAGAGCTATAATGTGAGTAATAATATTATTGCTGCTTATAAGTATCAGCTTGCATGGTGATGTAGATATATGTAGATGTAGATACATGGTGATGCAGATATATCCTCCCCGCTCTCTCACATGGTGCTACCGTAAGCCTACCGTATAATAATAATATTCTGTTCTTGTATAGCACATAACTTATTATGATATAACGTCCCTATGCGCTTCCAAAGATCTTTTGAAATTATTACCCTAGCTTTAGCTCTGGCAGCCATTATCAGCTAAGGAATAATCCTACCAGGTTCCCAATTAAATCTGTCCCGAATTTTACGATGATAAATTCCATATTTAGAATACTAAGGCAATTGAAGAGTCATATTTTTCAGGGAACATTTTTTATCTGATGTTTTTGCAATTGCATTTAATACAAATAATTTTTCACCTCTTCCAAGAAATCAACCTTCTCTTTAAGTATCCCAAACGTGTAGAGCAATGTGTGCAAATCAAGCGCTAAATCAAATATCTTTTGGACTAGATTGGGTTAGATTTGGAGACAAGGGTATATCACACAGCTGAGCATATTACTAATATGACGTACTACTCTCATGTACTATGAAAGAAAAGCAATTTTGATTTATTAGCAATCCAAAATGCAAGAAACCTTGTATTTTCATATTTTCAAAAATTATTGTCATGTTTTGCATTAATTTTCATACTTATTACAGGTTGATTTGTCCTTATGTTCCCTATGCATCCAGCATAGCTATTGTCTAGGCTGTAGCACATTTCCTCCGCTGTTGATTAAAAGGCTGGTAACTGCCATTGGCAAAATATATAGCTGTCATGGCCTTGCCGGCAGCCGATGATTTAAAGGTGCTCCCACTTACATATACTGTATGTGCTTATCTAAGAAAACCATTATATACTAAAACTACCAATGTTTCACAGTCATCCAGGGCATGGTCTCACGAAACCATCATTAGAACACTGTACCAGTTCAACGACATCTAATTAAAACATGTGTGTTAATTGTAATACATATGTTTTACTGGGATGTTGGTGAACTTGTACTTGGTTCGATAGTTTCGTGAAAGGATGCCCTGGTACTTGTCTGCAAACCATGAGATATACTGGTACTGATTTTTCTAGGCGGCACAAAAACAGTCCATACAAGCAATAATTGTTTTTACTCTGATATTATGTCCCTATGCTATTGAATTCTGAACCATTTTGAATCTTTATCTGACAGGATAAGCATTATGAAGATCATTACAAAGAAAGGCTCCTCGAGAATGCCCAAGAATTGAGAGAGTTGAATCAGGCATTAAACAAACGCTTCAGGCCGGACGCCGAACATAGTGACGATGATGACGACAATGATGACGATGATGATGACCGTGATGATGATGATGATCAGGAAGAGGATGAAGAGCAGATGGAATATGATGAGCCGTCATCCTTCGATGATGAAAGTGAGTAGATTATATATTATTAACAAACTAGCTGCTAACCATTTCCATTTTGGGTGGGTAAGGATTTCTATTGTTTGGCTTTCAAATCTGCTACGGTACATCCTTTCTTACTATAATCTTACCTCAGTATGCTCTGATATTTCCAATATTTCCAATGGAAACCCATTATTTACCAACTTAGCTGTTTTACTTTAATGTCAAACAAGGAGTTTTACATTCAGGATTTTTGTTTGTAAATTGCTAACATCAACCTTTTTCTTGGCAATAATCTTTACAGCAAATTGCAAAAATGTACTGTTATTTTTTAAATTCTATCATCTGCATCTTTAATTTGTCAAGCATCTGGATTACCGGTACTTAATTATTAAAATTATAATGCACTTGAAAAGTTCTCTATTTAATAGTGCTGTCGTGAAAAGAACCTTACCTACAAATTAATGGTCATTTAAATTCAGCTTTTGTGTGTATTTTCCTCTTCTTATCCGTCAGTGCTGCTGGAAGTCAAAAGGAGGCGAGACTATGTGTATGGACTGTTTGCCGACCGTTCTCAAAGCATCGAGACTCTGAGGAAGCATTATAATCAGTGTTTGATGGATGCCCGCATAGCAAGACATAAATACGTAGAGCAAATGGAAAAGTTGATTTAAAATGGAGTATGCATAGAATGACCATGCAGTATCTCATAATTTGGGTGTGTTAAATTTTTTGTTTTTACCTGATTGCTAAGAAAGCATGTGTATGCTTGTCAGTACGCAACCAGGCCAGAGGACCAACAGCTTTAAGTCCTATTCGAGGGACTTCTTGATGAGGACTTAGTTTTGAACCTGGGACCTCCTGGTTAATACAAGACCACTGCTCTACCACTGAGCCACCCCACCTCCTTTCACCTTCATTATCATTTTCCTTGAACAATCAAGTTCATTAAAAAAAATCATTTATATAACAGATTTATTACACTACAGTATTTTGTCTACATAGATATTTTTTATTTAGAATTAAATGCTTTTTGATATGCTTTGTGATGTTTCACACTAATTGATGGTTGATGGTTTAACTGAAATAAACAACTAAAAAGATATACTTATAATATGTTTGAGATGATACTTACATGTTAACATCTTTGATTTTAATGATATACAGTCAAACCTGTCTATAGCGACCGCCCAAGGGAAACACAAAAAGTGGCCTTTGTAGACAGTCTTTGTAGACAGGTTCCTTTAATACATGATTCAATGAGAAACCATTTTCAAGGGAAACAAACAATGTGGCCTTTGTAGACAGGTGGTCACTAAAGCAGGTTTGACTGTATTAATGTTGATATATTGCCTTATCTTTCATTCCATATCAGAAAGACAGTACTATGTTTTTATATGTTTTTTATGTCATAATTATGTAACTCTGAACACTGTATATATTTATTTTGTTATCATATCAAAAAATATTTGAATATGTTGGAATGGGGAGATACAGTACTAAATTTATATAGTGTTGGTTTTTAATGGGTGAACATTATGTGAGTCCTATAAAGCTAGTGTTGTGAACAGAAATTTGTTTATGTGATGTTTTTGTATTATAGAATATTACATAGTAATAATAATAACATTCCGCTTTTATGTTGCGCTTAATACATCAATGATGTCTCTAAGTGCTTTACAGATATATTATAGTAGGTGAAATTCTTATGGTATTGGCCCGTAATTTCCAGGTTCCCTGTTTTACTCTAGTGATGACAGAACACAAAAAGTGACAGACTCTTACACTGATCTTTGTAAGTTAACGCCATGTGTGTGTGTGTAATTGGGTTTTTACAGTTGTATATCGATCAGATATGATTATTTACGTCTGGGGACCGACCTTTAACATCACCATCCGAAAGACATGACACAGTTTCGTACCAGGGTCTGCCTAAGCCAGTTTTTAGGCAAAGACAAGGAGCCGACCAAGTGAATGTGCCGCTAGGCTAGACCAACTCATCTTTCCCTATGTTGAATTCTCAACAAGCCTCATTCTGAGTACTTTTGCATGAGACATATTTACATCTCGTCACAATGTACCATGTTGAAACAATTTGTTCTTGACATTTTTTCATTTAGATATTTTCTAGGAAGAAAAGTAAGATCCTTATTTCTTGCAAATAATTAAACATGGTGCTCTTTCATTAATTCTTGAAAATTTTGTTTAAATCTTTCAAGTTTACTAGCTTTCATATGTTATACATTATAATGTGTTTAATTTGTGGAAAATAAAAACAAAAACTAATCTACCTGACTTCAAAGATATGGACAGAATTTGTTTTCTTCTTTCTTTTTTTTCATTTCACAATTTGAAGAGGTGCATGAATTCACTCAGCCTCTGTTAAGAGCCCAGGGTGTATTTACTCTGATACAGAAAAGTTTCATTGGTTGGCCTGGGTAATTATTACCAACCTTGATATTTTGTAGGCAATTTAGCTTTCGTTCACTGTAGAGTATCTCAAGCCAAGTGACTATTCACAGAGTTTCAATCTGTCTGCTGCCTTGAGATCACTGGAGCGAAGATAGGTGACAATGAATAGCCAGAGTCCCTAGCTATTCAGTGAAGGATTGATCTGTTGGATTATATTGGATTCTTTGACCTTTCTTGACCAGAAGTGTTTGTGTCCATGCCATTCAGTCAGGGAAGAGAGAGAGGGTGAGGAAGAGATAGGGTGAGGGAGAGAGAGGGTGAGGAAGAGATAGGGTGAGGAAGAGAGAGGGTGAGGGAGAGAGAGGGTGAGAGAGAGAGAGAGGGGGAGTTGATGGAGGCAGGGGCGGATCCAGCCGGCGGCAGGGGAGGGGGCCCAATTTGTAAGAAAATATTTAGCGGCGAAACAGCCGGCCAACAATTCGCATAGTGGAGGGGGGAGGGGGGGTAGTGAGCACTGAGCACTATGCTTCCGAAAATTTGAAATCGTGTCGGCCGATAATTCGCTCAGGCCCCCCCCCCCCCCCCCCCCCCCCTGTTTACGATTCTATTCCATATGGTGTTTTAATTATTATGATAATCAGAATGGTTTGATTGTCATGCACATAATCAAGGACCTAAGGTTACCGGTTTACGATTCAATTCCACATGGTGTTTCAATTATTATGATAATCAGAAAGGTGTGATTTTGTCGTGCACATATTAAATCAAGAACCCAACGTAACCTGTTTACAATTCTACTATTCCAAACGGTGTTTTATTGAAGCTTGTTTTATATGCTAAGGATATAATCAATCCATCGGAGTGAAAACATGATTGGAATTAGTACATACAATCCATGATTGTGCAAATCGATATCTGGGGCAGGCAACGTTCGGTCAGATTTTAGCTTTATATTCAAACAACGTTTTGCGTAACTTTTTAAAGTTTTGTTAACAACAAAAAACATAGACGCCCTGTATATATTTGAAATGTTGGTTTATTTTGCTGAGAGAATATAAACAAATTGTTGCTGAAACATGTTGAAGAAAAATGGTCTAATGGAAAAAGGAATAGATTACACTTTTCTGCTCATTATTGAATACAGGGAGGGGAAGTCCATCCTGATATTAGGCCAGTAACATTTCAACAACAAAAAACAAAAAATAATAGGAGGCGGCCCCAAAAAGAAAGCGGACGGGGACGCTAAACATGTATTTTTTTTTAATGGCCTTAAGTTAGCTTCATTAGAAGCAGAACAATAATTTTGGTTTTCTGTTGTAAGCAGGAAATCTAAATTTTGTATTCTTTCATCAATATTCGACTTTAAACGCATTTGTTTTAAAAACCCTTGCAGAAATCTTGAATTAGATCCTCTTTAACATTCTGATACAATTTGAGTCAAATTTTGCCATCAAACTTTTGGGGCTCCCAACGCTTAAAGCTTATCTGCCGTAGTTTAGGGATTAGACCGCTCTGCAAGGTCACTGGACATGTGGTTATCTCATCAACTCAGCTCTCAGTTAACATAAGAAAAAGAGGATCATGGGGGACCAATGATCACCGATTCTGCATTGTTTGTTATATAGAGGGCGCAAGTAGCTACCAGTAGTGCAGTGGGACTTTAAGAGGCTCTACAGTGGAGGTAGGAACGATGAGAGGAAGACAAACTTGTGGAAGAATTCAGTTAGAGAGGCAAGGTGATAAAAAGAAATGATAGTTTAACAATGTCCCTCTAAATCACGGCAGTCAACAACCAAAAGCTTCCAATATCCAATTTTTCAGGTTGTACATTTGCCTTTATAAATGAAGAAGAAAAAAATGTGAAGGGTTCTTCAATTTTCACAAATGCCATGTTATTGAACAATTTCCAATAGAGGAATAAATAATTATTGGATACACTAAACGTAGAGCTACCTTAAATTGAGGTTAAAGTCAACTTTTGGACTATATTTTATGATAATTATACTTAATAGGTATAATACATGTAGTTATAATCCAAAACAATAAATTCAGGAATTATATTCACTTTAATCATAAGATAAAACAATTAACAATTAAGTTTTGTCAACAACTTTCATATCCACTCAAATAACCATCTGTTTTCTCTATTTCTTTTATTATCCTTCTTCTTTTTCTTCTTCTCCTAGTTCTATAGCTATTTTTTTTTTTTCATTTTTCTCCGATCTAATTTTCTTTTTTTTTATAATTCTTATTCCTTATTTAATCTTTCTTCTATATTATATTTATCCCTGTTAATTTGTCTTTCTTTTTCTTTTTTCTCTCTTTCTTTAATTCTTTCTTTTTCTTTCTTCTTTAATTCTTTCTTTCTTACTATATGATTACTTTCTTACTTTTTCCTACCATTCTTTCCTTTTCTGTTTTTTCTTGCCTCGAACAGCTGTGTGGCCGCTGGCTGCAGTCGGGAAACCCCCTGCAACCCTCTTCCACCCCCCCCCCCCCCCCCCCCCCCCCCCCCCACCCCTTACCTCCGCCGGGCTGTAGTACCGTAGTGGACAGAACCAGACGCAGAAATACTACCAACAACCAACAATACGGGACTCACTCCGCTCCACGCACGTACACCTGTTGGCTCTTCTAAAACAAAACTGCTGTTTCATGCACTGCTAATACATGATTATTGTGAGTATATACAATTTGGTCCTTTATCATTTTTTTAATTACAAACTGCATAACTGTCGGACTAACTTTCTTCGACTAAATCTTACTGGATCCCATATGTAAAAGTCAGTAAAGTCAATGATCTCGATCGTCTCCCATCTTTATTGCACAGGTACCATTACTATCAGTACTGCACTGTTTGATGAAAGAGGTTCCGTGTGTAGTTACTACCGGTAGTTGGAATGGAGATTCCAATGACTATTTTTTTTTCCTTCTATATTTATGTTAATCTTTCATCGTGTTTGATATTTCAATCTAGTATTCTTTACCTCTATGTATAAAGTATTGCAAACTATCTGTCTTGCTCTTCTTGTCATATGTTCTTATAATAAGTTATAACTCGTAATTAATGTAATTTTTTTAAATATTTGTTTCTGTATAAAACTATAATGTTAGTCTCCTTTTCATTGATGCGTGCTGTATTTACTGTTCAATTTATCGCTATTTTATAATTGCAATTTGTCTATATATATTTATATGTCTTCATGATTGATCAATTGGACAAACAAACAAATTTTTCCTAATCTATATTAGTACATTTTACATATTTTGTTAAATATATAATAATTTTCAACCTTGTGGGTGCTGCGTATAAATAGTCTGTTAACATGGTTAGATATTTTTATCAATTGAGTATGATACTCTCTTATAAATTGTCTCACAGAAAGAGTTGGACACAGAACTTGACAGAAGGTCAAGATGATCCTTGTTGCTCTCCACCTTCTTCAGCTGATAGCTGTAACCCTTGGAGGAGAAGACATTCCTGAAGGTCACTTAAAACCCTTTGGTCATCATCGACCACCAGACGTGATCATCGATGAGCTCTACGACCTCCCAGACCCGCAGACCTTCTGGGACGAGTATGTCTCTTTGGAAAAAGCCGCCATCTTTCGAGGAGCTGCCGCTCGTAGTCCTGGCTTCACCCTGTGGACTGAGGAATACCTGAGTGAAGCGTATGGAGACCTTGAGGTTAGACTGGAAGGCAAGCATGAGAGAAACAGTGGTATTCCCGTCGGAGAGAAAGGCCTGGGTCGGGATACTCTACGTAGCTTTCTCAAGACATTCCGCGACCAGGACACCTACATCGTCTCCGAGCTGCCGGAGCCAATGTACAAAGACTTCTACATCCCTCCGAGCATCTCATGCGGGAACATGCGCAACCGCCTTGTCGAGATTGACCTATGGATGAGCTCCGGAAACACACACAGTATCGTCCACAAGGATGCCTTCAACGCTGTCAACTGCTTGATGAAGGGCACCAAGTACTGGAAGCTGATCGAGTACAAGTACGAGAAGTGGCTCTACAAGACATGGGAACCTAAGAGGGAGATAGGAGGCAACTCACAGGTCGACCCACACAGCATCGATCTGCTTAAGTATCCTGATGTCGCCAAAGTCAGATGGTCCAACATCACAATCAATGCAGGAGATTGCCTGTTCCTACCAAAATGTAATTACTTTCTTTCTGTGGTCATTACCAATATAAATCCTAATTAATGAAAGTAAGAATGAATATTCTGATCTTGTTGATATCACATATATTATTAGATTATGTTGTAATGTTCAATTCATTTTTTTTTTTTTTAACACATTAAAATCTATTCACTTACTCCTACTACTAGGCTGCATGGTTTACAAAGGGGCCTAAAACAAAGACATTGAATACTTTTAAAGGAACTTTTCAAAATCATCAACCCTGTTGTAGCTCCAGCAACTTTATGAGTACCGGCAGTGCATTTTAAAATATGAATCCTCTCTGGTAACATATATACCTGGATGGAGTCTGGCAAATATAGATTAATCTGTTGACTTCTGATTTATGTCATTGTTAGAAGGCTGTGTCCCGGAACCACCAGATTCCAGTAGCCTAGGCAATGGGCCAATCGTTTCTTCCCATTTAATAGTTAACTATTGACATAAATCTTCCTATGAAAAGGATTACAAAGGAGAATTTTTCATATTTTAGTAGTCATGCTATTCTCTTTTCTTGTGCCACCAATTCTGTGAAGTATGTTACAAAGTCACCTGTTTAAATAGGATTTAATAATGATATAAATAGTATGTAATGTTAAATTTGCATGTTTGGATTTAAGTATGACAGTACTTTTTTAAATGGGATATAATAATAATAATAATAATAATAATAGTAATGTTAAATTTGCATATTTGTACAGTATTTATTAAAATGGGATATAATAATAATAATTATAATAATGTTGAATTTCCATTTTTGAATTTGAGTTTCTGAAGAGAACTCCACCTAGTCACCACCCCTTTTTTGTTTCTGTTTGCTGATCAGCGTATTACCACCAGGTATCATCGGCAGGCGACCCCAACATGGCGGTATCCATTCTCTTCTCCAGGATCACGCAGTTCGACGATACAGGATGCAATGAGACTGATATTGACTTTACCCCTCTGAGCGAGGTGGACGTTTTATGGAGCTGGCCCGGGCATGGTATCATGAGTATGGGCAACTTAGATGTCTGGTTTTTAAAGTAAGTTTGTCGGTTAAGCGTTGTCTTTCTTTAGACTTGTTGCCATTGTTATTGCCAAGTACACTGCACTCATGCCTCCTAGATCTAACAAGTATTAAAAGTTAGAAATTTTGAGTAGAATTAAAAGTAGTCTATTCAAATAATGTAGATGTTTAGCATGTACCGTAACTCAATTCCATAGCATTGTCATCATCTATGTATTTAATATATAACCAGACATTTTTGGCATGCACTAAATGTTCACAAATTTCTTGTGTGGGGCCCTGCTTTTTAACTTTGTTTATCGATAACAATTAAATTTCTATGACAAGTTTGCTCCCAGCCAATCGAATGCCATGATTTCAGTAGCTTTGACATCTATAATTCTTTAACCACTAGCACTCCTATTTTTCTTATTTTTAAAAATTTAGAAAAATCCTGGCTGTCGATGGTCATATATTTGATAAGAATATGAAAGGAATATAATAGGAATATAGTAGGAATATGAAAATCATATAGTTTCACAGATTGCAATATCGCATCCCTGCTGTAATCATGACGATGCTATGCTTTCTATCTCCATGTACTCTATTCCAAATTTTCTCCAAACATCAATAATATCCACTTGCCCTACTTCAATCCAATCTCATTGCCCTGTTCATATCTGCTACCCCACTCATTCGTAAATTCTGAGCGTTCGACCCTTGGCCCAAAAACGTATTGCATGCTGGGTGACCACATTGCAAGGCAGAACTCGCTGATCAAAGTGAATACCATATTCGTAATTATAAGAGTATCGTCAATATTAACTTTACTATCACTTCTGTTTTATGTTAAGAGCTAACTACATTGACTTTGCAACGGAGCATGGACAAATGACAGAAGAGGACATAAGGAAAGACGTGGTCACAGCTTTCCCTGAAATGGAGAAAGAGGAGCTCAGTCAGTTTGTGAGCAAGGTTAGTCCTTTAATTAAAGCCCCTCTTAAAGCCCCACTGCACTTCTTATAGCTACTTACGCCCTCTATATAGCAAACATTATGCCTAATCTGTGACCGATGGTCCCCTTTTTCTTATGTTAATTGAGAGCTGATTTGATGAGATAACCACCAGTCAGTGACCATACAGGGAAGTCTAATCCCTCCTGGCCAAATTAGTGCATATAGGCTTTAAAGTGTTGGGAGCCCTAAAAATTTAATAGCAACATTCACTTAAATTGTATCATAATGTGAAAGAGGATGTCATTTAAGACACATTTCTACAAGTATTTTAAAAAACAAATGTGTTTGAAGTTGAATATTGATGAAAGAATACCACAATTTGGGTTTTCTGCATACAACAGAAAACCCAAATTATGTATTCTTAATTCTTTCATCAATATTTGTCTTTAAACACATTTTTTTTAGAACAATCTCCTTACATCCATAAACATCTAAAAACCTTGCTTGTTTATGGAAACCTTTCCCATATACTCCTATAGGCCTACCATATTGTAATTCTTCTTCTCTTTCTTCTTTCTTATTCCTCATGTTCTTCTTTTTGTTCTTTTTCATCTTGTTTTCTTCCTCCTTTTCCTTCTCTTTCTCTTACTCCTCCTTCTCATCTTCCTCATTCCCTTTCTCCCCATTATCCTTATTTTCATCTTCTGTTCTTCCTGTTTGTACTCCTTTTTCTTCTCCTCTTCCTTCTTCTTTTTCTCCTCTTCCTTCTTTTTCTTCTCCTCTTCCTTTTTCTTCTTCTCCTCTTCCTTCTTCTTCTCCTCTTCCTTCTTCTTCTTCTCCTCTTCCTTCTTCTTCTCCTCTTCCTTCTTATTCTCATCTTCCTCGTTCTCTTCCTCCTTTTCCTTCTCATTCTCCTTTTTTCTCCTCTTCCTTCTTCTTTTTCTCCTCTTCCTTCTTTTTTTTCTCCTCTTCCTTTTTCTTCTTCTCCTCTTCCTTCTTATTCTCCTCTTCCTTCTTCTTCTTCTTCTCCTCTTCCTTCTTTTTCTTCTCCTCTTCCTTTTTCTTCTTCTCCTCTTCCTTCTTATTCTCCTCTTCCTTCTTATTCTCATCTTCCCCGTTCTCTTCCTCCTTTTCCTTCTCATTCTCCTTTTTTTCTCCTCTTCCTTCTCCTTATTATTCTCCTTTCCAACCTCCCTCTTTTCCTTCTCTTTCTTCACCTATTTATTCTCCTCCTTCTTCCTTCTCCTTCTTCTCCTTTTCTCCTCCTCTTCCTTTTTCTTCTTCTCTTCCTCAGGCATGGAGAGTACTAGACAAATCAGGAAAGGGTTTTTTAACGACTGATGATATTAATGATCTGGACATCGACTCATGGAGAGAACATGTCATTAGTATGTTTGAAAATGAGCCCTCTAATACTGAGGAATTTGAGTACTTTATGATTGAGGCGGGATCAATTGAGTAAGTTCATGACATTCAGAATATATACAATTTTTTTTTAAATAAAGGTTTTGGTTAGCTTTTCTTTGCTTGTCTACATGTACAACTACAAGCTTCATCAGAAGCATTCTTTTACGCAATTAGTAAGAAATTCTGTTTTGGTTTACTGCACACTTGACGCAGGTGAGGTTCATGTATCCCAAGACCAGCCTGGCAGGAATCGATTACTTAAAATGCTTGGGGTGCTATAATAGCAGCCATGCTAAAGCCAGGATGATAATACTGGAGCACTGGGGGCCTGTTGCATAAAACTTTCTACTTATGGTAACTTTGCCATCAATACTACCCTAATTTTCATTGCAACATTACTCAAGAGCCAATCAATGTTTCTTTTGAAGTTACCATTAATGACAAAGTTACCATCAATGGTAAGCTAAATGCGATAGGGCCCAGGAGTGTGAAGTTTGACAAACAAGATTGCTTTTCATGAACCTGTAATTATTTTTTTTTTTAATTCTCCTTGCATGATTTAGAAACATTCTTGAGCGTCTAATGGATGCCTATCCTGATCAGATAACGAGGGGTGTGTTTGTCGAGCACTACACTACTCACCTGGGAGGTACAGAGGGATATGCAAATGAGGTAAGGAAATCATGGCCCTACGCAGGGTTCACAGCTATCCTGTAAATCAAGGAAAAGCTTGAAATAAGAGTTCCTTTTGTCCAAGTTTTGGAAAAGTCTGTAAATTGACAGAAAATTCACCCAAATCAGGGGAAAGATCAGGGATTGTTACCCCTTCCCCCCCCCCCTCCCCCATAAAAAAGTGTCAGACTTGTTTATGGTGTAGGTTTGGTAAAAAATGGTACTGTTTCTTAAAGGGGATCTATACCATTCTGAATTTCATAATCCATGTCTGAAACTTGAAACTGTAGATTTATGAATAGGGCAGAAAATGGGGATTTAAAGAATGTATGACTTGTATTCCCTTACTGGTAGTATATATTCTATTATTGAGACTGTTAAAGGTAAAGACCAGTTATGGTCATGCGATTGCATTGTGAAAGAAATGTTGTGGAATCGATCAGAAAAGGTTGATCATCTAGCATCTAGCATCTGCAAGGTTCTGGAATCATCAAAATGATAAGAAATTCTTCGTAAAGTTACAAGCACTATACACAGAAAGATGTATATGGGACTACCTTATATCTCTCACAGACCATGAGAGAAACAAATTTACCAAATATATGAATTAGTAGGGGGTTTCCCGGCAAATTTTTTATCATCATGTATTGGTCAAAACATATTCTTTCACATGATTGGTAATGAGAGCTTCCATTTCATTTTTTGAAATTGGGGCGTTACCAATACTGGTCTTTACCTTTAATTATATATCACAACCTATACTTTACCTAATCATTCTTAGATCAGTTATCTACAAGACTCTACCTTATGGTAAGACTGACCGCAATTCGGTTATAGGACAATTATCCCCTGGACAATAACCCTCCGGCCAATTACCAACTGAACAATTACCCCCCAGAAAATTATCCCCTGGAAAAGTACCCCCCGGACAAATTATCCCCAAGGACAACCACCCCCCAGAAAATTACCCCCAGAAATTTGTTTAACAAACTTATTATCAGGGAGGACTTCCCCTCGTATGAACAGGGTTGTTCTTGGGAGGCGGGGAGGAATTTTCTGGGGGGTTATTGTCCTTGGGGGAGGGGGTAGTTTTCCGGAGGGTGATTGTCCAGGGAGTCATTGTCCTGATACGCCACAATTCCTTTCAATTATTCCTCATCCTTATATTTGCAGATATTTGATGGTTTGGCAGGTGAATCCAGGGATACAGCCACTCCACAGCAGATCAAAGCCAACATGGACTCTGCGCTGAAGAAGTGGCAAGAGAACGAGGCTGATGAATTGTCGCCTGAGATCGATGACACCTTTGAAATGAAAGATGTTCATTTTCTCAGAGAGGAACTCTAACAAAGCATCTATCCTTTTTTGTTGACTCTGACAATATTTGTTTCTGGGTACATGTACTATAGTATTCTGTTATTTGCAGTTTTGCTTCCTGAAGCCTAGTTTTGTCTACATATACCATGTGAGTCAAACAAAAGTTTACACCTAGAAAATTGCTTATTATTTTTTAAATCATCTATGCACAGTAAATTATTATACATCTCATGAAAGAGAGTTTTATCCCAAATGATTTGGTATCATTTTTGTGTGGTATGTGTTCACGCTTGGATGAACAAGAGGCATTGTTTGCGAGAGTGCAAAATCGAATTGTGCCAAAGTGATGCCTACAGTATGTGTTATGTTGGGATTAGAGGAGTAAGAGAATGAATTGAATGTATCAAATGAAATGCATTGCATATGCTTTTTGCAGAAGCAAAGTCACACACCCACGCGCGCGCACACATGTTCGTTGATATTTGATATTTGATATGTGTGGCATGATTAATTTTGTAAAGAATGCTATTTGGATCTGCAAAGACCGAATTAATGCCGAAATCCCAATTGTTTTATTCAAGCATCACATAAGCAACTTACAAGTCGATTTTTGCACTCTCGCAAACAATGCCTCCTGTTCATCCAAGCGTGAACACATACCACACAAATATGATACCAAATGATTTGGGATAAAACACTCATTCATAAGGTGTATAATAATTTACTGTTCATAGCTGATTTTTTAAATAATTAGCAATTTTCTAGGTGTAAACTTTTTTTTTGACTCACACTGTATATGATACATATGTGTAAAAATCATCTATCCATTCTGTTGTTGAATCTGTCCACATTTTTCTTGGTACGTGTATTTTTTGCGGTTTTGTTTCCTTAAGTCTATTTTTGTTTTTGTAACACATGAATGTATTAAAGAATACATAAATATACAGAAACTATGTTGAAACCTTCAAAATGCCATTTTATATGAAACACAGTGATTGTGAACTTAGTAACATTTAAATTTCTATATTCAATTTTGATTTCTATCTGGACCTTCTGTAAAAAAGTTAGTAGTAGTAGTAATTATAATAATAATAATAATAATTATAATTATAATGATATGATAATAAATTGTTATTATATTAAGGACAACGTATATATTTCTCTTTCGATTCTACATATGGTATACTATTAATATTATTTCAACCGTCACTCATGTAAATGAGTATAACATATAAGGCGCCACGGATTTATTCAACTGGCATTCGGAATGCATGTAGAATGCCCTATTCAGAATCTATTGTTCTGTTAATCCGCATTCCAGAATGTACCTAGAATGTACCTAGAATGCGGTACTTAACGACTTAATTGGCGCATTGTGGGTGCATTCTGGAATGCTCCATGAATAGGCCATCCAAACAAAGGCGAGATCGATCGGCAGCAACTACATTCTTGATATTGCGTGCCGGAAGAGTTTCGATATAGAATGCACCATAAGAATTGATAGAAATCGACAGATTCTCTCCCGCGATCGGTCGCTCTTTGCATTTCTCGAGCGCAGGTGATAATGGACTTACTTTGATTTCTTTCCGACGGCTTAATTTTTGTCATAAACTCCGGTAACATCAGCGATATTTAATTGTTTTCGCTTCTAGCTCTCTTTCTCTCACTATTTATTTCTCAAGCGTCGGTGATATTGTAATTGATTTTCTTTCTTTTCTTCAGCTTATTGAAGATGGTGAAAAGAGTAGAAGAAAGATTGAGAAAGAATGAAGACAGATTTATTATGACATTCCCGCCAGGCCGCCACAAATATGTCTGAGTCGGCGCTCTCAGAACAAAGGCGCGTAACAGTGTCAAATATACGCGGTGTTTTGAAACGTTGGTGTTGATTGACACGATGCCTCATTAAAGATGGTAAAAAGAGTAGAAGAAAGATTGAGAAAAAAATGAAGAAAATATTTTGCATGAAAATGCGGATGAATCTGAATGATCAAAATGAGAGGAAGAAAGAGGATGCAAGAGATGGTGGGTGTTGAAAGATCGGAGGACTAATGAAATGATACATTTAGATAAAAAGCGAGAGTGGATATTTGTGGTGATTACCATCTTATTTTAAAACTTTTTGGGGGCAGGGATGGGGGGGGGGGTCCGTCTTTTTTTTTGGCCAGGGAGGAAGCAGCCTGGCCCCGTTGCCCCCCCCCCCTCCATGAGTCTGCGCATGAAGGAAAGCACATTCTTTAATGAAAACCTATGAAGTATGCTGTTTCATATAATCTTATTCCTAAACCGAGACAGACATAATTTTCTTTGTGGTCTGTACTTATGTTGCGTATCATTTTTTTTAATTTGTTACATCACTTACCTCATCTACCCTCTCTATTTTTTAAATTCCTTCTCTTATAAATAATGATTTTGTGTGTGTGTGTGTGTGTGTGTGTTTTTTTCTTCAATTATAAATAAAATACGACTTACGGAATTTCATAAAATTGTAGAGGGTGTGCTTATTTATAAATAAAATAATGACAGATTTATTATGACATTCCCGCCACTACTATGTCGGCGCTCTCAGAATAAAGGCGCGTAACAATGTACGCGTGTTTTAAACTTTGGTGTTGATTGACATGACCCCTCATTTTAGATAAGAAGGAGACAGTGTTCATTCGAGATCTGGATTTATTATTATTATTATCGAGAGAGAGAGAGATTACAGGTGTAAATTGGCTGTGTGCCTATAACAATTCTAAAATGTTGGATTATGTTGTAATACACAAATGTTTTTGTCATCGGAAATAAGTGCTCCTCACCATTGACCACGGTTGCAACAACGACATTCAAATAATGACAGATTTATTATGACATTCCCTCCACATGTCGGCGCTTTCAGAACAGAGGCGTAACAATCGTAAATATCGCGGTCTGTTGGAACTTGGGTGTTGATTACAACATTTCCAAGATACAGTCATCAATCCAACTTTCAAATCCCCACCAATCTTTCGTGGTCGGGGGAAGGAGGTGGGGAGGTGGGGGAAGGAGGTGGGGAGGTGGGGGAAGGAGGTGGGGGAAGGAGGTGGGGGGGGGGAGGTGGGGGAAGGAGGTGGGGGGGGGGGGAGGGGGGAGGGGGGAGGGGGAGGGGGGAGGGGGGGGGGTAAGAGCATCATCCATTGATATTTGTTTGGTTCCTATCTCGTGAACTTAAATTGACAGTCGTAATGGATAACACTAGGTCTGAACCGTGAAACTACGAGACGTCCGGTAATATGAATACATGTATCTAAAAATGGCACATAATATTAATAGCATAACAAAATATCGGCCTTTAGACTGGTCCCGCACCGTAATGTGCCCCTATAAAGAAATACGGGGTTCTCGAGCGATTTCGGTTAGATCGCAAGTAATGGAAAATTTGGCGGTGCTTTCTACTTTCATTGCGCCTCATTCAGTCAATTTCGTGATTCTTTTTGTAAATATAAAAATGAAAGTTCAGACTTTTTTTTATTTCTAAAGATATAAGTAATGATCATCAATACGAAAAATAAGGTCTGTTATTTTTTGAGGGAAATTGCCGTCTTATTTTGCTGAAGCTTCACGTCTTTCCTTTTCAATACACTCACGATACAAATTGCGTAAGATCGGTCGATACCTCCATTCATTCCCCCATTGTCTATGATTGTCGTGTGCTAAAGCTTGGCCGATTATCAACCGAGCCATAAATAATAGGCCTAAGCCTTCGTTTTACACGGGTTTTCGACACATTTTGTAACTATATTCTGACCAACATTATGCCATGATCTACACTAAATGCCCTTTCTTTTAAATGTGCAAATCAAATATAGGACTATTTGGGGAACTTATGCATTTTGAAATGAACATTGTTTTATTCTCGAAAACAACAATAATATTTACTTTGAATACTTTCGACTTTGTTTCTCATAATTAGAAATATTCATCTGCCGTGTGCCTTACCATATTACAATCTTACCACTATTGCCTAGATATATTTTATGGAATAAAATGACACACAAACCCCATTTATCAGGATAACCATTGAACAGCTAGACTTGTTTTGGTTATCCCTCGTGAGAATTCAATTTATTTGTCTTCGTCTCCATCTGTGTTCTCTTTCAACCTATCCTGTCAATAAAACTTTGTTAATCTTCGTTTCATGATCAGTTCTGTAGATGGCATGTATACATGAAATGATGATGATGATGATGATGGCGATGATGATGCTTACAATATTGTAATAGAATAGTAATGATAATAGACATTAATTTCTTCATCTTGCACTCGCTTTTCTTTATTGCCAGAAAACTTTTTTTTTTTTTATGTTGCCTTGCTTTTTTTTCCCCTTTAACAATGGTAGCATATTTGCCCAGGAAAATTCTCATATTCGTGGCTATACCTATAACTCAAACCTGCTCTAAAATGGTTACATGCCCTCGTAAAGGTACATAAAGAGTGGTTGTTTGTATTGTCATGTAGCTTGACCTACGTTTGGGCCTACATCCTCTTCTTTCAACACGGTAATCTTCCAGAGTAGTTACACCTTTACATTCGTTTGTTCCTCTTATTGTGGGATCCGGTCCAGGCAGCTGAGATAAGCGTTTCATAATAGAGGAGGTCCATACATGAATGATTCGCTAAATTGATCAAGTTGATAACATGAAAACTGTATTGTCAGAGTTCCGACACTGGTAATTAGAGGGGAGAAGAATTACCAAGTCAGGGGTCGGTTATTTAATGGCTGTTTTCACAACCCGCAAAGGCCTTTGTTTTGTTATCTGATCTTGTTTATCGGATCGTTTTTCAAACTTTTATGAATGTTTTCCCCTGATTTGTTTTGCTTTCCTTTAAAGCAAATTTCCACCACAGGGTTGGATTGCCCATTTATTTTAATTAAGTACAATTTATAAATGCCAAGTCTCAGATGTTTCATATTCCATTCAATCTTTCGGGGAAGGGGGGGGGGGGGAGCATCGTCCATCGATATTTTTTGGTTTCCTAGGAACCAGTCGTAATGGAAGTCGATGTTAATACAGAATAATTATGATGTTCCCACTGAGTAAAATACGTCCTTTGCCTCCACCGTTAAATCTTTTCCCTTGCATTTATTGAACGGGTAGTGTAATTTACTTGACACGCAGTTGATTTGAACGAAAGCAAAATGGCAACAACAACAAAAGAGAGAGAAAGAGATTGATGATAGTTTGACCGAGTTTAAAGAATTTGAAAATACAAACAATTTATTTTATATAAATGTAATCTTTTTCGAGCGGGAAAATACTTGTATTAGAACTCGTTCGTAGCGTCAAAATTCATTTTACCGGGGAAGAAATAAAGGGGCCGCAACTTTTTTATGGGAAAATGGAAACGTAATACCAAGATAATTTTTTCCTTCAATTAGGAGACAACGTGTTTCCGTTGTTATCAACTTCAGAAAATCAGAAGTTGAGAGAACGAATGTTATACCTTGTTTAAAAAGATAAATAAAAATAGCTCTTACTCCTTCTAAAAGTGCTCCGCGCTGTCTATATAAACTGATACTTATTCACATTCCAACACTATGTCGGCAGAAATTTGAAAAGACAAACAAGTTATTTTATATAAATGTAATCTTTTTCGAGCGGGAAAATACTTGTATTAGAACTCGTTCGTAGCGTCAAAATTCATTTTACCGGGGAAGAAATAAAGCGGCCGCAACTTTTTTATGGGAAAATGGAAACGTAATACCAAGATAATTTTTTCCTTCAATTAGGAGACAACGTGTTTCCGCTGTTATCAACTTCAGAAAATCAGAAGTTGAGAGAACGAATGTTATACCTTGTTTAAAAAGATAAATAAAAATAGCTCTTACTCCTTCTAAAAGTGCTCCGCGCTGTCTATATAAACTGATACTTATTCATATTCCAACACTATGTCGGCAGAAATTTGAACAGACAAACAAGTTATTTTATATAAATGTAATCTTTTTCGAGCGGGAAAATACTTGTATTAGAACTCGTTCGTAACGTCAAAATTCATTTTACCGGGGAAGAAATAAAGCGGCCGCAACTTTTTTATGGGAAAATGGAAACGTAATACCAAGATAATTTTTTCCTTCAATTAGGAGACAACGTGTTTCCGTTGTTATCAACTTCAGAAAATCAGAAGTTGAGAGAACGAATGTTATACCTTGTTTAAAAAGATAAATAAAAATAGCTCTTACTCCTTCTAAAAGTGCTCCGCGCTGTCTATATAAACTGATACTTATTCATATTCCAACACTATGTCGGCAGAAATTTGAACAGACAAACAAGTTATTTTATATAAATGTAATCTTTTTCGAGCGGGAAAATACTTGTATTAGAACTCGTTCGTAGCGTCAAAATTCATTTTACCGGGGAAGAAATAAAGCGGCCGCAACTTTTTTATGGGAAAATGGAAACGTAATACCAAGATAATTTTTTCCTTCAATTAGGAGACAACGTGTTTCCGTTGTTATCAATTTCAGAAAATCAGAAGTTGAGAGAACGAATGTTATACCTTGTTTAAAAAGATAAATAAAAATAGCTCTTACTCCTTCTAAAAGTGCTCCGCGCTGTCTAAATAAATATGATACTTATTCATATTCCAACACTATGTCGGCAGAAATTTGAAAACACAAAGAATTTATTTTATATAAATGCAATCTTTTTTCGAGCAGGAAAATACTTGTATTAAAACAAGCTCGTAGCGTCAAAATTCATTTTAACGGTTAAGAAATAAAGCGATCGTAACTTTTTTTTATTGGAAAATGGAAACGTAATTCCAAGATATTTTTTCCCTTCAATTAGGAGACAACGTATTTCCGCTGTTATCAACTTCAGAAAATCAGAAGTTGAGAGAACGAATGTTATAGCCTGTTGTGCGCCGCGCTGTAGTCACTTTGGCAGGCATTTGAAATTACGCAATTCTGATTAATCGCCAGCGTCTCGGACATGCTTTTTAATCGCCCAATTCTCAAAAAGTCGATGCGATTTGCGCCTTTTGTCTAGAGAACAAAGGCGCATTCCAGAATGCATTCCAGAATGTGCGCATTCTGGAATGCCCCTTTGTTCTCTAGACAATAGGCGCAGGTCGCATCGATTTTTTGAGAATGTGGCTAGAATGGGGTCATTCCAGATACATTCCAGAAAGATTAACAAGGACATTCCGAATGCATTCCGAATGCCAGTTGAATAAATCCGTGGCGCCTAAGTGTGTTTCTTTTTATGTATTATCATTTTGTGATTGTTAAAGATAAACTCCAGTTCTGGTAAAAAGAAAGAAAATTAATTCTTACAGAATCAAACGAAACTTACACTGAATGTTCAAGATTACAAACAAATGACATGTGCCAAACAATTTTGGAAGAAAATGTATACTGGCTGAGTAATGAGCATAGGAAGACAAGGAAATCAAGGTAGTACTAGCCCCGACACCATGTGTGTTGTCCCATATATAGCTTTCTGTGAACAGTGCTTGTTACTTAACCAAGACTCGGCCAAATTTATTATGATTTTGATGACTCCAGAACCTTGCAGTGCACACCAATACTTACATGCTACATGATCAACCGTTTCTGATCCATTCCACACCTTTTCTTTCACAATGCAATCGCATTACCAGAACTCACCTTTATCTTTAATTAAACACAATTCAACATTGTTATGATGCATGATATTTTTTATAATATATTTCATTTTGAATGGAATTTAGATGTTTTTTGTATTACATGTATTTTACATGATACACTGGCGTACTACTCATGTTTTTTAGTGCTTTCATTATAATATAATATGGTTGTAAACCAAATTAATCAGTACTATTACATGTCTTTTTGCCATTTGAGGTTCTTTCTTTTGCCAGCATGTTTGTAAAATTGTGATTTTTGGAAATAGATGGTTATTATGTAAAAGAGTTCAGTTAATGACACAGGGTTTTGTAACATTAAACTTGTGTGTTTGAAGTCCATTCTCAATACTCCTATGGTGGATTGCACTTGATAACATTCCAGTTAATATCAGTACCAATAGGTAACCTTTTTTTGCGTATATGTATGGTTGTCGGGATTGAATCGGAATAAAATGATATACTTTCTATAAATTGTTTTGACATCCATTGTGATGTAATTGTCTTCTTTGTGTCACAAATAATTTATAGGAATTAGTTGAGCCATAGAACATTAAAGGCTTGTTCAGATATGGCATGATAAACTTCTTTTTAAAAACTTTTTCTTTAAAACTGTGTTTAGTAAAGGCAACTGCACACAACAATTAAGGGCTTCATCTGCGTGTAGCCGAGTTCTATGTTACAAGATACAGAAATGTAAAGCTCATTACACTTCACGTCATTAAAAAATACCCCGGTTTTGCCAAGTCGTATCCGAACAAGCCTAGATGGCATACACTGTAGATGGTAGTATACTGTGGGATCTCGATGATAACTGACACATTTGGATAAAGGAAATTACCTTTTTACACTTAAATCTTGTTTTATCATGGCTACGATACAGTAGAATACAAAGTCACAGCGAGTTAAAATCAGAGCTGTTCCAACCACTTTATACAATACACTGCTCTTTATAACGAGGGTCCACTGAAAAGTATAGAAGGTATAGGGCTATTATCTTCAATTTTTTTTTTTAAATCCTAGACGAGACATGCAGAACTAAATTTGTCAAGATAAGTGGAAGAAAATAGAAGGAAATGCAGAAAGACAAAGGGGGTCAAGACAGGCAGAAAAGAAAGGCAGGAAAGGTGATATGTAGTGAAAGGAAAGTTATAGACTACTTGGGGATAGGAGGTGTGTATTTTGGAGCATGAAGTAAAAATTTAAAGTTGTGCCTTGATCATGTGATTTCATTGTGATTTCATTGTGACAGAAAATGCAAAACTGAATTGACGATTGTTGTATACATGTATTTTGAGGTTTTGGAATTATCAAAATTAGAACTCAAATTTTGGCTGAAAAGCTCTATAGCACTGGACAAATAGGAGTACTTATTAATACAAGGTGTTCATCAAAACTTGGTTCATTTTTTTAATTATAAGACGGTTTTATCCTAAGAGATTTGATCATGCACATCTGAACGTTTTATCTCGCGTTACCCCTGCCACATCCCCGCCTATGATGTCATGAACTTCACTATAATTTAAGCTAGAAACTTCCTTTAAAGGTAAAGGCTAGTTTAGGAAACGCCCCCCTCTCGAAAAATGAAATGGAAGCTCTTATTACCAATCATGTGAAAGAATATGTTTTGACTAATACGTGATCATACAAATTTTAGTGAGAAACCACCTACTAATTGATATATTTGGTAAATTATCTATTTGGACCTGATAGATATAACGCATGTGTCACGCACATGTGCGTGGTCCCATATATATCTTTCTGTGTACAGTGCTTGTAACTTTACCAAGACTGGGCCAAATTTGTTATCATTTTGATGATTCCAGAACCTTGCAGTCCACACCAATACCTACATGCTAGATGATCAACCTTTTCTGATCGATTCCACAGCGTGTCTTTCAAAATGCAATCGCATGACCATAACTGGTCTTTATCTTTAACAGAAATGATCGAATACCACACATTATACAACATACACTGAACCATGCAGTAAACTTGTTGTGCAATTCTTTTTGCTTTTATTCTTCCTCACATATAAACGACTTTTCAGTCCCCTGCGAACGAACATCAGGTACCAAATGTAATAAATATGCACGGTGTTAAAATCCTCTCATGCCTTCCACAATACAAGGAATGAATTAATTTACTTATAAAACCATACATTACCCAAAAGATATGCTATCGGACTAATGCCTATTCCTAACTTTAATATTTTGTTAAACAAATGTTCTGCTGAGATGTCGTTAATATCATTAGATTCACCTTCATTGCCATGTCGTAAAAATGAATACCCTGCATCGGTTTAGTACACATAACATTCATCATATAAAGAGTGTATTGGGAAACTGGTAAACTAGCTCATGGTTGATATTTTCTGCAACTCTCTTTCTTGCCTACGTTGAATGAAATTACAACACCACAAGGGACAAATTGAAAAACGTAGTAGATGGTTAGCTCACTACATTTCCAAACCTATTTTTCGATTCTACAAAAGACAATCAGTTGCATAATCATTGTCGGGCAGACTTCCCTTTTCCGTTTCATTCGGTCTTTCAAAATGCAATGGTGTGCAGTTGTACATCTACACTTATTGTAATGAACAGATAAATAAATTAATCAAATGTAAATATTGTGAACTTATCAACCCTTTGATCATAACTGTTTTCATACAGTGCCGTTCCAGTTTCAAGTAACCCATCGAAGCACTACACAATACATCATTACCGTTTCCTTTTCTAGCCTGATTGAAGTGGACAGCAAGTGCTATTAAAATTTAAACACAATTAGACAAACTTATGTATGGAAACGACATGAAACAGAGTATTTGTGGTGGTAACAATAAACTCGCTAGCACTTGATTCTGCCCAGCAAGCTTGTTTATGTATTGGTACATGTGAAAATAAACACATTTTCTTAGAATACAGACATTGACACAATACCACAAGATAGTTGGAATAATTCCAGTGCTGGACGGAGAAAAAAAAAGCAAGCCAAATTTCTTCAAAAACTTGTCCACTGTTTGAACCTTTCATTTACAATTTTATCTTGAAGTGAACGGTGAGTTCATATTGACGCATCTCCAGTCTAAAGACCACAAGAGCAGTCAATCTTTGTATAATTTTTGTTTTCAAGCTGGAATCTATTACGGCTTGATCAATGATGTTCCCGTTCATTGAATCACTGAAATGATGGAAACAATTAAGCTATTTTATCAAATCAACAATACTTCCAGAGATGGATGAGAAAAATTTGAAATGCAATTAAGTAGAGTAAATTATGATACAATTTTTTTTTTAATACATATATAGCCGAAATGAATACATCCAGGAAAATGGATGTGTTTTTTTATAGACAGGTGCTCACTGAAGCAGGTTTGACTATATTATATTACTTCACCAAGCATGAATTAAAATCCTTGCATTGAAAATTGAAACATGTGAACAATTCCAAACAGATCACTTCTACGCTCTCCTAATCCGAACGTCATCTATTCTACAATACTCGGCTTCTAGTCAATACCAGTACAATAACATCACTAGCCGTATACATTATCATTACTAAAACAGCGAAGACGGAAACATGTACAACCCGGTAGCCTGCCATGGCAGCAAATTTCAGCTCAAAAAAGGCACTAAATCTTTTCATATTTTCATTTCCCTGTCCACTTCTTTCTTGTCCTCGAAGCATTTTTAGTCTACTACAAAAGCTAGCTTCATGTGTCTATTTCTATACCGTAGATACAATGAACAAGACTACAAACATTGTGCTACCATACAGAATATACTAGTTTTACTTTAACATCAACAGAAAAACGACTCTCCTTCCTTGACAACAACAAATGTATGACAGAGCAAGATGTATGTATAGTCCCACATGTAGAGAAATAAGTCTGTGTTTTAAGCGAGATTTGGTAGTTCGGCTTCCCTGCTGTATACAGGTGTAAGTTATGCTCAGTGCACAAAGTCTTGCCCTTTTTAAGTCATTGCCTACAAGTCTTTGTTCTGACCAACCGATGTGTCTATCCATCAGGTCATGTTTTGACTGTGAATCTCACACAGAATAAAGGCATGTGATTCTTGCAAGATCATCATCGCTGTATAAACTGAAGTGAAAATCCCATCATGGCGACCCATACTATAGCGTACATCATAATTGATAATTCTGACACCAATCACTAAAATGCTTTAATAATTGAGGTATGTCTGTTTTCATGCTTGAATCTCATCACCTTTCCATCCATTCGATTAATTCAAGTTGCATTCATGATTGAATTTCATAATTAGTAAATTTCACGTTGAAATCAACACCTTTACAACAAATGATAACAACTAGTTCATAGCACAGCTAGTGAGGAATAACCATCTACGAACACATGTACAAGGTTAATAGATAAATCTCCAAACACGTACAATGATACAATCTTCGACAAAAAAAATAAATCACCGCACCTTACCGGAATATTTAGATGAGGAGTGATAATAAGCACCTAATTTACAGTATGACCAAAATATACACATTACGGAATACGCATAATGAACACAATGTCCACAACAATGCATACCAATTAAATCAGCATTGATGCGTACGAAATAGCACTGATGCCTCTCGAATCTGAAATCTGAAGTGATGGTTCATCGACTTTGACATGACAACCTATCGAAACACAATACTGGATTTATCGGTTGCAGTATTCATTTTGGATTCATGTCTTGAAATGTCAGCTTTTCATGTCTTCCTTGAGTCTTGTTGAGCTTTGTAATACAGAGGCATGATACTGCATACATGTAGATGGATGGATGCTGAACCACTCAGGCTCAAGATTTCTACTCAGCACAACAAGCCACAATACCAATCAAGAATTATGTAGAGAATTAACAGAGTTGTGTGCAATAATACACATACTCAAGTGGAACACCACTTAATTTTTTCCTTTCAATTTTACTGGCAAAAATATTTCCTCACGGAACAGAGATGAAACTGAGTTTATAGACTGTGTAGTCTCTTTGTACAAGTATCACGCAAATGGCCAACTTTTCATTTTACATTCTACAATTTACATTTTACAAAAATGGTTGAATAACTTAGTCAATGAGGATGATTTCTTTCGAGCCGTCTCCACTGCCGTCGGTTTTTCTGAGGTCCTTCGCTGCTAAAAAGAATGGAATCAAACAAGAAAAGAAAGTCAGTAAAGAATATTACTCTTATCAGCATTAACGCCCCTCTAAAGTGTTGAGAGCCTCAAAATTTAATGGCAAAATTTCACTTAAATTGTATCATAATAAGAAACAGGATGTCATTTAAGACAAATATCTGCAAGGATTTTCAAAAGAAATGTTTCAAGTCATATTGATGAAACAATGCAAAATATAGGTTTGCTGCTTACAACAGAAAACCCAACTTATGTATTCTTTTATCAACATTTGTCTTCAAAACACTTTTTTTTTGGGGGGGAGGGGGGTAATCTTTGCAAAAGTGTGTCTTAAATGACATCTTCTTTCACATTATGATATAATTGAAGTGAAATTTTGCACTCAAATTTTTGGCAAATTTAGGGCTCCCAACACTTTAAACAGGCTTTAAGCAAGCGAAATATGATATACTGATTCAAGGATACACAGTCCAAGGGTTCAACATATACTCTGGTGACAACTGACAAATTATTCTGCATTCCTATATTTCTATCTTGGACACTGCCTGGACCCATCACTATACCTAACCCTATTCTAACCCTAAATCTAATCAAATCAAATTGTAAACCAAGTTCTAACCCTGTGCCTTTGACAGAATACAGCCTAGGATTGTCAGACCATGACACATTCATATTTTGTCCAAGAAGGTTTTCCTTAAAGCACAAAGCAGAACAGCAGAAAAGCCTTAAGGACTATCCAGGTAGCAGGGCCTTGTTTCATAAAACTTGTTACCAATAACAAGTTACAATAACTGTTATAAGCTACTGAATTCATGACATTTGATTGGCTGAGAGCAAATTTGTCATAGAAATGTAGCATTTGTTATTGATAACAAATTTTATGAAACAGGGCCCAGAATAGCACTTTACATCTAATATCTTTTCATGCTGTTAGATCTCACAGCAGGGAAACCTGTCTATAAAGGCCATCCAAGGGAAAAGGAAAAACTGGCCACTATAGACACATGGTCTTTCTAGAAAGGTTCTTCAACACACATTTTATCCTAGAGGGGGACATTATAGGTGATCAGTCCACTATAGACAGGTGGCCACTATGACAGGTTTGACTGTATTTTGTATGGGTAAATTTGTAAAGAATCCTATGGATGTATTATTTTCATCGATACCAGAGCAAAAATAAATCACATCATTAATCGCTCTCATCATAATTTCACCAGTTTGTTTCTATGTTCTCACAAAAAGAAACAAAATTAGCCAATTTAAATTGATATAAATACTTTTCTTGCTGCCAATATTTTATGTGGGACAACTGCTGGTTCCTGCATTACATACAAGTTAGTGTTTGTAAAGATTAAAGTTGTCAAAAGACAATTTACTAGAATTACGTCAACACCGTAATTTGACAATATCTCTTCATTTTTGATGTAGTTCACACATTTGAATTTGATCTTCAGAATTTAAGTGCAAGATGCATCTATGTTAGTAAAAACAAATTGTGTTAGTCTTTCAGGCAATAATTGCACACAATGCGAACAAAATAATCCTCTCCTTTCAAAGTAAAATATAAAATGAATGAAAAACAAAATCAGAGATCGAATGAATGAATGAGCGATCAAGTGAATATGATGAAAATTGCCATGTTTGTATCCTATGGAGGTCATAAAAGTCTTTAAATATTCTTGAATGATTCTAAGCTCTCTTATTCTGTATACTACTGCTATCGTGTGTTCATTGAATATGAATAAAGGAGAGAGAGAGAGAGAGAAAGAAAGAGAAAGAGAGAGAGAGAGAGAGAGAGAGAGAGAAAGATAGATATAGAGAGAGAGAGTGAGTGTGTGTGTGATGGAGAGTAAATGATTGCAATGCTAAATCTATTTCTATAAAGTATTGAGAACTATTGCCCGTGATTTATAAAAATTTACCCAGCTTTAAACAGTTACAATTTCTGTTAATTACAAGAAAAATGTGTATTTTTTAAAGGATATATTATTTTCTTGGTGTTTTGCAACCAACAACCCCTAAATCTGACTTTTTTTTTCTTTCCTTTTTTCCCCACCTCATTTAAGAATGACATGTATCTGCTATCTGTTTAAAATAGAAGCACCATGTTGACACTTTCAATTGATTTAATGAAACATGCAGATTTCCGTTTTACATGCTCCAAGCATGCATTCAATCTGTTGTGTAATACTAACCCATGAGCTCTAATTATCCTTGTACAAAATTGTGAAAAAGGGACTGATAATATAATCGCAAAATAATTGTGTCCTCATATCCACCCCCTCAACCTTCACGAAATAATGTCAAGATCTTGAATGAAAATGATGAACAGATATGCAAAGTGCATGTTGTACTGCGATGGCCATCATTCAATCGTGATATAGGTACTTGTGCTATCAAATAGCTGGTTCATATGACATAAATTGCTTATATACCAAAGTTATTGTACAGACATCTAGTCTGCATAGTGCTAGTGAGAGTTCAATGTTAGTATGCAACTGTTCATGTTCACAGGGGTAGCCTAAGGTAAACCCTAACCCTTGTTAAAAGGGGAAGTCCACTCTGATATTAAGTTGCTTTCAATAGAAGCAGACAAATTAGAGAGACAGTTCAGTGAAAGATTTAAACAAAAACCAATTAAAAATTAGAAAATTATGAATTTTTGAAGGTGACATCAATCAAACACAAATTGGCAAATCCTGGGACGTATCTTGCAAGTGCCCCTCCTAATAAATAAAAACCAACTAATATTAGAGTGGACTTCACCTTTAACACCATGTGTCAAGCTCTTTAGTTTACATATTGCTGTAATTCTGTCTGCATAGTGCTAATGAGACTTCAAGGATAGTATACAACTGCTAATGTTCACATGGGTTTAGCCTAAAAGGTAAACCCTAAGCCTTGTTAAACCAACTAATTTACAGTGAAGGTCATTTATAATACTGGGTCAAGGCACTTGGTGCTCCAGAAATCAGGACTAGCTCTATCCACCTAAACCTGGACTGAAGTTAGTATACTTCTATAAACACCAGCCGGTCTTTTTGTGTAAAACCTGCCAGGTACTAATATCTACAGCCTCAGTTATGACCTATGACGACTATGCATTGATATTATGTCATTCATGTTAGCAAAATATGGTGATGAGTTGTTAGTATAATCAAAATAATAGGAGAGTTTTCGTGCACACCTTCACTTACCCGTGCTGGGCTCTCCCTTCAAGATAGATCCCTTGCTCTGAGGAACACCTGCATGGGTGGGATAGACAAGGAAGATGAATGGTATTACAAACCATTCATGTAGAGGGCAACAACAAATTGAGCAATGATCTGATCATTTTTTTTTATTCGCATATGGACAGAATTTCAGAGCGGCAATGTACAGTGAGAAGAATTGCTCTTGAAATATTCTTATATTTCCTATACAGCTAGAAATAATTTACAACTTTAATTCTGCTGCCAGGTGTTTTTATGGTCCCATGTACTAAAATCTGTGTGCAGGTTTTTCCATTGTTAGTACTTTTCAGCAAGATTTAGTCAATTGTTCAAAATTTAGATGATTCTAGAACACTATGTTAACAATGAATGCTTTGAGGAACATCTTGACACTGGGGTGAAATAGTAGAATCTCAATTTCGACTTCAGCTATAGTTTGAACCATGACCTCCAAATTTGCAGGCAATATTTGTTGAACATTTGGCCTTATGCAATACATGTGTGAATCTTTGAAATTGATACTTTGGTCAAAAGATGTCCGTCAAACATTGCTTTGTCACATAGCAGTCAACAGCCAATTTTATGGTGCAGTTTTGATTCACCAGAGGCGCAGAATTATGATATACAGTCAAAACCTGTCTACAGCGACTGCCTAAGGGAAACACAAAAAAGTGGTCTTTGTAGACAGGTTTCTTCAGTGCATGTTTCAATGAGAAACAATTTTCAAGGGAAACAAGAAATATGGTCTTTGTAGATAGGTGGTCACTAAAGCAGGTTTGACTGTATAAGCACTAAATGATACACTACTAATACTCATTAGCATGAAGGGGAAAAGATGAATATTTGAGGTACATACCTGAGCTCGAGATAGCACTGGATGCATTACTGAGCATGGTGGAGTAGTAGTTACTGCTGGAGGGTTGAGAGGAGGAGGAGGACGAGCCACCGGCTCCACTGCTGGAGCCCTTACCCCCGGCCAGGGCCTGAGGGCGAGAGCTGCCTGGTACCACCTGCACATTACCCTGAGGGATAGGCTGGACGGCTGTGTGAGGGAGGAGAGAGAGAGAGAGGAGATGATGATGATAATAATGCTGCTGCTGTTGACAATGATGATAGTTATGATTATGATGATAATGATAGTGATGATAATGATGGCGATGATGTTGACAATGATGATAGTCATGATGAGGGGGGGGGGGGGGTGGAGGCGGGATAATGTGAATGATGACGGTGATAATAATTGATGATGATGATGATGATGATGATGGTGATGATGATGGTGATGATGATGGTGATGATGATGCTGCTGATGATGATAGTGATGATGGTGGTGATGATGATGATGATGATGGTGGTGACGGGTAATGATGATGGTGATGATGATGATGATGATGATGATGATGATGATGATGATGATGATGATGATGATGATGATGATGATGATGATGATGATGATGATGATGATGATGATGATGATGATGATGATGATGATGATGATGATGATGATGATGATGATGATGATGATGATGATGATGATACTGGCAATATATTGATGATGGTGCTGGTGGTAATAGTAATTTTTTTGAATAGAAAAAGGATGATGATGACGACGACGATAATGTCGATAAGGATTATATTGATGTTGATGATGAGGAGTATTAGGATGATGATGGAATGCCATGATTATACTACTGATAATGCACATGACATTCATAATAATCAAATTGAACTCATGGATCATGTTATTTAAATACACTGAATGATGAATGCCAATGACTAAATATAGTAACAAGAGATACTCAACAGCACACAATTGCAAACAAGGAGAAATTAAATAGGTCAAAAAAACAAAATTAAAAGATATACACTTGATCTGTATCATCAAAGTAAACTCCATAATATCGTAAATAAATAATACAATATAAGTTGATATCTACACATTTACACTAATGATATATTTTCATTAGATTCCAGTGATATACGACCAATGTGCAAATACAAATGGTTCAAAATAAGATGTTAGAGATGTCTACTGCTTTTAATTATCCCAGAGGAAAACTTCTACAAAAGTAAGTCCACAAGTGAGAAATAATACACTAGAAATCATATGTCCAGTGTAACTTGGAACTTTTTTAAATGCTCCGTCAGCCATTATAAGCCATTTCAAAATCAGTCCAAGAGAATGAAAAAAGTATATTGACATCAAATGGACTCACATACAACGAATGAATGAGAAAAAAATTAATTCTTTCACCATTAATATACATAATCCATATAGTCAACCAGGAAATTGTTTCATGAAACCATCATAAGTACAAGTTCACCGACATTCTATTGAAACGCTTGTTCTTTGTAATACATCGCTTATAATGGGATGTCGGCGAACTTGTTCTTATGATGGTTTTGGGAAACACTGCCCCGATATCCTAAAATACAGTGTGTAGAGTGATACAATGATATTTTAATAGAAAACTGAAAAGCCTGTATTCTACTGAAATTCAAACCAACAGTGGGTTGAAATTTGGTATAAAGTTGAGTTTTATCAAGCTTAGATTGACGTCTAAGTTTTTGCTTTACTCCTCAACTTGGTTCCACTGTCGGGTTTAATTGAATTGGTAGAATACCGGCCGAAGGGTTTACCAAGTAAGTGGGTGTCAAAGACAGGGCACGGTGCAAACAGTATAAGTTCCTCAGCTCCAACCATACCATCTAATACCTCTGAAAAAACCTTAAATGTGATACATTTGAGTGCTTTGGATTTTACAGATCTTGCTTAAAAGATTATATGAGTTTTTTAATTTGTTTAGTAATCCACAACACACATGGATATAGAAGGAAACAGAAAAGAATTGGTGCATGACTTTTTTTTAAATAAATATTTTGGTGTGGAAAACAAAAGTACATCAAAGAGCAATGCATTTTTCCTTTTATTAACAAGAATGGGATTAATTTAGATGAATGAATTGAAAAACACAGACAAGATACTGTAACCTTTTGTTACAGAAACTTGAACTTCTGATGTTAGCCATAGAAAGAGAAATAAATATAAATGGTTAATGGTTTAGCTTAAAAGACCACCACAAAAAGAATTTGGAAATAGATTAAATTGACAATTTGTATTATTGAGGTAGATAGTAGAATAAGGAGTGTTTTGTTAGAGGAGACCTTTTCTGCCGTTGCCGGTTCATGACACGCACTTACTTCGACCACCGAGCGTGGCAGGTGCACGCTTTGATGAGGAGGGGGCGGAGGCTGCAGCAGCCATGGACTGTGCGGGTACACGAGAGTGTAGCCCAGGGGCCAGCCCCTGGGTAAGGTTGTACTGACCAGTGGGTCTGTAGCCGGCGTAGTTGGTGGCGAAGCTACCGCCGAAGCTGCTAGAGCTGCTGTACTGGGCGTAAGGGTTGTGGCTGGAGGCGCTGGCAATGTTTGCTTGAGCAGCCTAGGCAAACAAAGAAAGAAAGAAAGAATGAGAATGTGATAACATTGCACAGCTCTGGGTTTTAGGGTCTAATGTCTTTGTCACCTTCCGTTTCATTTTTATCAGATTCCAAATTTGACATTATTTCTAAATCTTCAATATGTATCTTATTGTGTATCACTTATCAAACATACAAAAAGGTAGTTTGAAGGAAAACGAGTAAGAAAATTGGGGAAAAATCAGGAAAAATAGAGAAAATAAGGGAAAAATCAGGAAAATTGGGATAAAATTGGGAAGAAAAAAAAGAAAACAAGAAATTGGTGAAAAATTGGGTAATTATCAGGCCTGCAGTACATACCTGTACCTGTGGGGCTGGTTGGGTAGCCAGTCTGCTAAGGATGCTACGCTCTGACATCTGGAGCCTTGCAGCTACCGGTGGAATGCGTGAGAGGGTTGCCGGTAGACGGGCGACATCTGATTTCATGTCGCTCAGTAACTCCTCCAATTGATTAAGTACTGAGGTAGGAAGAAAAAGAGGGGAACAAATGAATGTAATCTGGTGTTACTTCGAATTGTAGCAGGGGAATGATGTCAGAAACTTGTAATCAATGTGCAATATATCTGGTGATCTTCAGTTTTCCATAGGTTTTCATGTCATTACAAACGAATCATAATTTCCATTTTTTAGTGGTCTAATTTTCCTCAAACTCTTTTTATTCCCCCGATATGTTTGTATGAGTTCTACTTTTATCAAAAGTTAGTCATTCTGGGACTGGACTGTGTATTCGATTGAAACTGGAATGTCACCATAAAAAGGTGCCTATGCTACCTCAGAGGCAAAGCATTAAAACAGTGATTATCAATATTGCTACTATTATTACTACTTTTATTAAACATTCCATTGCTTTCCAATAAATTCCAATCACTACAGTCTCCTATGTCAGCCTTTGGTTGCTTTAAAGACCACTGTAAGACTCACCTTTGTGTAGTACAGCGTTGGCTGGTTTGTTTCCTGCCAGGGACTCCTTGGAGAGATGCTGGTGACTCTCTGCAAGGCATTCTACCTCAGCGAAGCGAGCGTTGAGGGCCATGGCTGGATGGTTAGGGTCCTGGGTGAGGTTCAGGTAAGCAGCACGGCGCAGCTGCTCCTCGATCACTAAACCCTGCTCCAGAAGCTGTCAAGTGAGAGGTCAAAGGTTATTAATAAATATAAGCACAGTTTATTGTAGCAATCTGCCCCAAAACACAATTTTTCCGGACAACAAATCGTTGATATTTCACAAATATTTCTGATTGCATGAAAGAGTTGCTCTTTCAAAATGGCGACGAAGCGATAATGATTGCTCATGGGTGAAGCGTGCTCTCAATTAGTCTCTTCACAAGACTCACAACATAAAATTCATTCATATACAATACAAGATACTTAAGTGTTAGCATACAGCTAGCAGATGGATCGCAGTAGGTTTGCTTATTCTCATCTCATTTCATTTCACCATGAAAAATTAAATTCCAGTCACAAGGCCGCACCGACTCCAAAAAAATTGACCCAAAACTTGGCCATTTATTGTTAAGCTAACTTTAGTTCAGGGCAATATGCTTGTCTGGTGTCATTAAAATTTGATGTAACTAGATCATTATTCTGTTACAATTCCAGAAGCCACACATTCACAATTAACATCGAAGACATCATGTTAATATTTCCCTACTCATATATCAACTGGAAGAATTTACATTTCATCAAAGAGAAGATGTAATTCATAAAGGTGAAAAGATAAATATACACCAAGAATAAAATAAAGCCATATTGAAAACGAAACAATGAAAGTGAATTCATAAAAGGAATGATCTTGTCAAACGAACCTTGAACCTGCGAGCGAGGAACTTGTTCTTGATTTCCAGGTAGTTGCCCTTGCCTTGATCCACCTTGAATGGTTCATTGAGGATAGCATAGGCAGGATCGTTCTGGATGTCTTGCCAGCGACCGTATCCGTGTCTAGTGAGAGGTGTGGTGGGTCAAGGGTGGACAACAAGCAGTATACAGACAATGTCAAAACTGGGAAAGTGATGTGATGATACATACCTGTGCAACCTAAAAAGTGGATTATACTTAAAGCCCCACTGCACTACTCATAGCTACTTGCACCCTCTATATCGCAAACGATGCCTAATCGGTGACCGGTGGTCCCCCATGGCCCCTATTTCTTAAGTTAATTGAGAGCTGAGCTGATGAGATAACCACCTGTCCGAGTGCCCATGCAGGGAGGTCTAATCCCTCCTGGCCAAACTAAGGCAGATAAACTTTAAGATTTGTGGCTGACTTTGAACTATCATACAGAAAACTTTAATTGGTTGGATGAATCATGTAGTTTGAGTTTGAGTTTGAGTTTGAGTTTATTGATTTCACATTTCACATGCAGAAATAATACAGATAGCAAAATATACATAAAAGACATATTGTTTCATAATTTAAAAAAAAAAAAAAAATGATTATATTAATTGACAAGGTAATCATCACATTTGTTTAGTCTTCTACCGACCTCAACTATTTTTTAAAACAGTCCACAGGAGTGACCAAAAGTTTGCCTACTAAAATTCAAGGCTAGTAGAAACCTAAACTACATGATAACCCTTTGATTACTGACCCACACAAATGCTTGCCTTCGAAATGTTTGAGAATATATGTTGTATGAAAAAAGAGCAGCTTTGTCAACAACATGGTTGGTTTATAAATTCATTTTAATTTGTCACAAGTCATTTTTAATTGAGTATGTGAAAAAAATGAATGTGCAAGATTATACAACCTACTTGTCTATACAAAAAACAAGCACAAAACACTAACTGACAGATAGGGTATAGTTGGCTACAAAAAGCTAAACACAAAGCTACATAGTAGTTTGAAAGGATACTTGACGATGCCGTGGAGCAACCAGTAGTCATGCTTACGATGCCAGATCTCAGCCTCATTATCACACATCTCCTTAGCTGCTCTCTCCTCGTTCAACCACAGGGTATGAAGCTCTGTGAAGCCACCGTCTGCAATGTTGAACACAAACGGCCTCTTCTCCGGCTTCTTCACGATCACCTTCTCCTTCTCTGCCTCTTCTTTTGGTTCTTCCTTCTTGGTTTGGTCATCCTCCGTTTCTTCCTTGGTGTCCTCTTTCTTCTCCGTCTTGGAGTCTTCCTCCTCGGCTTTGGTTTCTTCCTTCACCTCTTCTTTGGTTTCGCTGTCACCTTCCTTCTTGGTCTCATCTGTCTTCTCATCTTCCTTCTTCACAGCTTCATCTGCTGTCAAAGACGAGTCAAAGAGAGTTATATAAATGAAAAGGCTCTTATCGGAGAAAAAAGATTATCTATTTCAATACCTCCAACTGCTACATTTTTCCAGATAACTAAAAGGAGGGTATACATCATGACAGACAAAACAAGTACTATTTAGTGCAAGGGACAGACTAAAAAACTACCTTCTCTAATCTTCAGAGCAATCAGATTATTCATTTACTAAATGAACCATGTCTATTGACTAAATAAACCATGTCTATTGATTAAATAAACCATGCCAATTGATTAAATAAACCATGCCTATTGATTAATTAAAGTATCCATGAACACTTATTTGCGATTGCATTGTGAAAGAAACATTGTGGAATCGACCTAAAAAGATTGATCATCTAGCATATAAGTATTCATGTGTATTGCAAGGTTCTGGAATCATCAAAAATGATAAGAAATTTGGCCAAGTCTTGGAAAAAGTTACAAACACTGTACACAGAAAGATGTATACGGGACTACACAAACATGTGGCGTAAAAATCAATCCTGATTTTTACGATGTTACATGACATATTTAGAATATGAAGGCATTTGAAGAGCCATGATTTTCAGGGAACATGTTTTATCTGATGTTCTTCCACACTTGCATAATAACAATGATAACGCTCACGAATTATTTTTCACCTCTTCCCAGAACTCAACCTTCTCTTGAAGTAACCTCTTCTGTTTCTCCCAGTCCCCTTCTCCAAGTGGGCTTTGGGCAAGTGACCCCTTTATTTCTCTTACTCACCTTTAGATTCATCTTCCTTCTTCTCTTCATCACCTTCCTTGGTTTCCTCCTTATCAGTCTCCATGGGTTCATCCTTGGTTTCCTTGGCAGCGCCATCCTTCTCCTCCACCTCCATCTTCTCTTCCTTTGGTGATGATGCACTCTCATCATCCTTCTTCTCATCTGTTTTCTCCTCCTCTTTCTTCTCATCTAATTTCTCATCTGATTTCTCCTCCTTCTTCTCCTCATCCACTTCCATTTTCTCCTCCCCTTCTTTCTTCTCTTCCCCTTCCTTCTTCTCCTCCCCTTCCTTCCCTTCTGTCTTTCCTTCAGCCTTGTCAGAGTCTGTTTTAGCTTCATCAGTCTTATCTGATTTTGTTTCAGCGTCTCCCGTCTTTGATGCTAGAGCGGCGGCGGCGGCCTTGGCGTCCTGGTCGCTGATCTTGGAGTCCACTGTACTGGCCGGTGAGTCTACTCTGGCTGGGGTGGGGATGGGTGAGGAGGTCCTGGAGCTACCCTTGCTGGAGGATCCCTTGCCAGTCAGCTGGCTGATCAGCTCTGGGAGGCTCACGCTGCCGTTGATGGGTTCGAATTCTAGCACCTGAGGATAGAAGGAAGAGAAGACATACATTGAATAAGAAAGGTCTGTTCTAGGCCTGAGTCAGCGCAGCTAGCTGATGAATCATCGATCCCCATCCATATTCAGCCTATAGGGTGAGTGCTACTATTCCTTAGTGCGACTAATCTTGCCGGAATGGAATGAGTAGATCAGCATCGACCATTGGTGTGTTTCGCGCATGCACTCCGAGACTTTAGAGAGTTGAAGTTTGCAAGAGCACAAAGATGAGAAAATGCTCGCAATGTTCATGATAATAATTTTTAAAGCATGTCAATATTTTACATTACAAAACAAATGCAAAAGTAGGAATTTATGGGGACTTGTTCATGTGATGAAAACCTCAAACGGGATAACACAAAACCGAGTTTCAGCTCGATGGTTGGGGACCAGACGGGGACCCATTTCAAACATCTGAACAGCTACAATTATCATTCGGACAGTGTTAAAATGTTAGACTATTCAAGCTACATGTATAGGGTCAAGCACAAAATGTAATGTTTCTCTTTAGCTAACAAGCTCTTACATCTTAATTGTCCATACCATAGTAACATGCACTTCATTCCATAGTATCGAATGCATGCCAGAACAAGATTACAGGCATTACATCTGTTTAGGTCTCTAGTTGATTTAAACAAATGCAAGGATATTGTGTACATAATTATACTTTAAAATTTCTAAAATTGAAGAAGGTATCATGCTTGTCCGTGTGGCTACACCATTTTCCAGAAATTAAGTATTCATGTTCCACAAGGTTACTTTCCATTGATCAAAATCATAGACATTTTTTATTCATTTCAATAATCCTCCTCTAAATAATTGCTTCAGCGTAAACCAATTCCCATCATTTTTGCCTTTCACAATATATCATGCAGAGGAACGGGTGATCATGAGAAAATAAATCATTACCTTTTTTCTGATGAGGCTCATGACACCAATCCTTGTTAGGACGTGTTGCCGTGACAACCCTTCCCTTGGGACACCGTCAGCAAAGGTGTCTGCTCCGTCTGAGCCTGGTTCACACAAATGCCTCATGAACAGGGACACATAGGCCCTAGAGTGAGAAAAAGACAACGGTAGAATTGGTCGTTAGTAAATCCAGTGAAATCTACAAAAGTCACCCAAGGGTAGTAAAGAGGTCATTACTGCCCTTGCTCATATGGTAAACATAATCATCATAGTAGGATAGACCAGTTCGTAGATACAATTTGCGCATGCGCAGATAAAGGTCACTTGTACAAAATTGTAAAATCCACTGAGACTAATACTGGATACGTGCTCATGAAAGTTATGTAATCATTATTCATGCATGCACCTGCGATACATTCTATTAAACACAGGTGGAAGTAATCCTTTCAAGAGGGCAAACAAAGAATCACCTCTGTGACTTTAGCTGTGATTATTCCACAGGCACAAAGTGGGATTTATATGTTTAAAAGATCTGTGGATATTTGGGGTCATCTGAACCATGTGCTAGCTACGAACTGGTCTATATAAAATCCACAAACAAACATATGAAAAGGATAAGGAAGAAGAGGAACTGAAGAGGTTCTTACCTGAAATGCCTCTCTGGTTTGCCCCTGAGGTCTCTAACCAACCACTGTGAGTTGTAAGGGTCTTGAGGTGGCATCCCCCATCTCATGATGGCATTCAGGAAGGCCTTGCGTTGACGAGCACTGAATCCAAGAACCTGAGCAAAAGCAAATAAGAATGACGTGAGTATATAACAAGCTCTACTAGAATTTATCTTCTACAATTGTTATTTACGCAAATGTGCATCTGTACCAAAAGGTAGACATTTAAGAAAATAAGTAAAGATTGGTGTAAAGATTGGTGATGTTCATAGAAAGGTGGCTACTATGACCGTCTGTAATTAGTTTCGGACACCGCCTTACAAAGAGTTGATATCAACCGCAACTTATTTGATCGCAACTATGTACATAAGAGATAGGAGACTGCAAACTTGCAATTGATTGGAGGACTTGCAATTGATTTGGATCAATCGCAACTCTTTGTAAGACAGGGCCAAGGACTCATTGATTGGAGGACTTGCGATCGATTTGGATCAATTGCAACTCCTTGTAAGACGGGACTCAAGAATTTGAGGTTTTAAAGAGAAGCTGTAACAGATTTTGAACAGCGTTGAACCATTATACAGGGACACCGATGTAATCCTGGAAAGCCGAAGTGAATGGAAGGAGTTGCTCACCTCGATTTGACCACCCACTCTGGCCAGGAGAGGGGGAAGCTTTTCCCTGTCCCTGTCTGCTCTCCTGCTCCGTCGAACTGGTGACAAAAGAACAAATACAGGATGATGTTGAAAAACATTACATGGACACATTGCTATCGGCAGCAATTGTATCAAGTTAAAGCCCCATTGTCCTACTTGTAGCTTCTTGCTCCCTCTATATAGAAAACTTCCTCAATCGGTGCCTCTTGGTCCCCATGATCCTCTTTTTCTTATGTTAGTTGAGAGCTGAGTTGATGAGATAGCCACCTGTCAGTGACCTGGCTGGGTGGTCTAATCCCTTCTGGCCCAGAAGTATTGATGATCTTTAAAAGTGTATATATCCCGTCATTCAAATTTGTCGTCTTTTAAATCAATATCTTAATACCTTCCAAACACATTAGACCCACACTCGAATCTCGACCACTTCAAATATTATCAAAAGTTCAATTTACATCACAATTACCACAATAGAGAATTTTTTTGACATAATTTTATTGTTATGAAAATATTCTTCGTTTACGATTCATGAAAGATTAATATAGTGAGTTTCTAGTGTTAAAATCATGATCTGTATGCTATCAAGAGTTGAAATAGAGAGGTCACAGGGCCTAAAATCGGGCTGAAGAGAGGTTCTAAGGTCATTAACCTCCAAGGGATATGAAACTCACTGTTATCATTCTTGTCATCGTAGTCCTGGTCATCCTCCTCATCGTCGCTACCACCAGAGTAGTCACTGAAGTCATCATTGAGCTTGTCGTCCCATACTGCAATGATTTACAATGTGAGACAGAATTTAGGTAAGGAGGACAACAACAAAAATTATTCATGGTGAGAACAGCAAGAAAGCAAACAAGTAGTAAACGCACACTAAAAGCTACTCACAAAATTCTTTTCATTTTGATCATTCCAGAACCTTGCAGTACACACCAATACAATATGCTAGAAAATCAATCTTTTCTGATCGATTCCACACCGTTTCTTTCACAATGCAATCGCATGACCAGAACTCAACTTTATCTTTAAGTCTGTTTTTATCATCCATGTACTAATTATTGTAATAGACTAATGTCAAGTGTGATTTTCTACGTAGTCTTCTTCCGTTTCTTATGAGTAAACATGTACTGGTAATATGTTGGTTATTTCAATAGTTGTTAGGTTATCACAATTGCTATTGTGCGTGATGAAATATGGGTAGTCTTGAACATTGTTGTCTCAATATTCTTATCACAAAATATGGTATTATATTAGTTATTCCAATGATTATTGTGTATTATTATCAGTGATGATATATGATACATACAAGTTAGGAGAGTGCAGTCTTCTCATGATTATTATCACTGTATACTGGTGTTACGTTAGTTATTCTAATGATTATTACATGATAATGGTTTTATCAAAAGTGATGATATAGGATTGACTCTGATGCAGTCCTCTGACAAATTCTCATCATGAAAAAAAAAAGGTATTATGTTTGGTATTCCAATGACTCTCAGATTATAATCATAAATGATGATATATGTGCGAGTTAATAAGGTGCTACCTTCTTACGATTTACACAAGTACATACTTACATACTTACATACTTACATACTTACATACGTACATACAGTAGGCTTGTATACTGTTAGTTATTCCAATGATGATTATGTTATTATCGTAAGTAATGATATATGATACATAAAATTTGGGAGTCGTTTTCTTACGATTCTTATCACTAAATACTGGTATTACCATGAGAGAGGATATAAGAGTGCAGTCTTCTCACAAGTCTTCTCATTAAATACAGGTATTATGTTTGTTATTGCACTGGTTATTACATCGAATATGACAATTGTTATGATGATTGATGATGATAGATGTGCCGATTCGAGCGTGGTGCTTGTCGTCTTCTTACCATTCTTGCCAAGCCTACCTCCTCTGCTCGTGTCTTCGGTGGCAGCATCGTTGTAGTTGACCTGTCTCCTGACCCTCTTGCCCTTGCCCAGGGTCCTGGCTAGGTCCTCCTGCTGCTGCTCGTAGTGGTGACGCAGGAGCTTCTCCCAGTATGCAGGATCAGACGGCTCCAGCTCCTGCTTGATCACCTCCGTCTCAGGCTCCGGCTTAGGGAGGGAGGGAGGGAGTAAATGGATGTTGGCATTAGATTGTCTGCTGGTATGTTATTCTTAAAGGCATCGTTTAACAATGTTAAATCTGAGATGCACGGCCCTAAGTGTATACCCAATGAAATACAAATTAAAATCTATAAACTAATGTCATTATCAATATTACATCTCCAAAGACTGTGAATGAAATCAGTTCAGTTCAGTTTATCAATACCATCATTTCGCAATCTCGGCTGAATTGCATGACAATTTACAATTACAAAACATACCATATTTCTTCACAATTTTTACAAATAACCAGTTAAAATACAAAATAATTAACGAAGACAATGAATCAAAATCTTTTCTCATAATACCTCTTCCTCTGCCTCTTCATCCTTGACCACATAGCTAGCCACCTTGAAGGACTGCAGGTACTCGTTGGACATGTCATCCTTGGGCTCTTCTACGTTGCCTTCCTTGGTCCTGTCCAGGAGATCCCAGACAGTCTTGTCGTCCCATTGGATAGTTCCCTCAGAATCCTCTGTGGTTGCACAAGATCGACAGAACATTGTTGAACCAATTCATCAGGATGGTTTACATTAAAGGCATGGTTTACATTAAAGGAATCGTTTTAACAATGTTAAATCTGAGACGCATGGCCCTACGTGTTATCAGTGTCTGTGCTATGGTGTAATATTGAAGCACTTAAAAAATCGTGCTTCAAAATATCAAGAAGTGCCTCAAAAATGTAAAAATCTTTGAGTGACCAGTTATACCATACTCATTTTCCCCAATAGACTGTAGTGATATGAAAACCGTTAGGCAAATGCAAAATTTGGTTTCGATTTCCAATCATAAATATCTTGATAATCAGACAGGCGATCAGCTTGGGGTTCCTGACTGACCTAAAGGTTTATAATTATCATTGCAGCATGAGCTAAATCCGGGATTTTGTTTCAGAAACAAAGACAACGTTACCGGATCCCTTTAAAAGGAATGAGTTCTCTGATACAGCCAAAAGGTGCAACAGTTTCAATGTCTACATTTTAGACAACTTCCTGAGACACGTAATGGCAAACTGAAGATAGCTGCTACTTGTTTGATTACACTATGTCAGTTTGGTAAATTGCAACATCATAAATGTCAAACTACTAGTACAAGAGGGCAAGTGTCTAGTAGCAAGAGCAAACCACTGCCCCACCGAGACTCACGCCGATGTTGTGAAGGCTGCGATTGATCTTAAGTGATCACAATTCCTCTATTAAAGCAACAGCAGACTTGAAAACTCCTATCTCTATAGTACAGTACAGAGTTAAGAATGACTTTAATCAATTACAACTTTTTACAAGACAGGTTCCAGGGGGCGTTTCACAAAACTTGTCATCAGTGACAAATGACAGTTTTTGTTATAGGCTACTGAAATCCTTGCTCATGATTGGTTATCAGCAGATTTCATTTGTCACTGATTTTTGTCATTTGTCATTGAAACAAAGGCTTTGTGAACCCCCCCCCCCCCCCCCCCCCCGGGTTTCTGGTTCTGAAAACCTACTATAGCTTGTGAAACATCACTTCAACCTTGTCAACCCATATTTCTAAGAACTACAACTCATGATCAAGCTTTACTGACCTGCTCCTTCGTCATCCTTGAACAGTTGTTCAGTTCCAAACTTGAGGATCTCGTCCAGTTCCCTCTTGGACATAGCTCCCTTGGCCTGAGAGCCCAGACCAGGTCTGACCACCAAGTGAGTCAACATCATCTTCTTCTTGGCCACCTACAAAAATTGGTGGTCAAAATACACACAAGGAATGGTCAGAATGCTGTATCTTGTACACATTTTCTTTAAACACGTATAACAAAACAACGCCACTGGCATCACAGTGGTAGAAGCATAAAACAAACAAGTAATGACTTTGAGAGTGCATAGAAACCTAATTTAGAACATGTTGTCGACCGATATCCAATCATATGAGTGTTTCAAAAAATATTTTGACAAATTTCTTGATGTCTTTTATCAAAGACTTCAGAATGAAATAACATACCATGTTGAAGATTTGATGCACACCATTCCCCAAATCTTTAAAAATATCTTTGTCGAACAAATGGTAATCTGATGTCCAAGCAACAAAATTGTTCAACAGATGGAACCAAGTATAATAAGCTTATTCCAGATAGTTCAAATGAAAGCAAATGTTATAACTGGCACAATTACTTAATTAACTCCAAACAAATTTCTTTCTTTCAGGGGTAGTTGACTAACCTGAGTGATTCTCTCTTCCACCGATGCCCTTGTGACGAAGCGATAGATCATGACCTTGTTAGACTGACCGATACGATGCGCCCTGCTGAAGGCTTGGATGTCGTTATGGGGATTCCAATCAGAGTCATAGATGATGACCGTGTCGGCCGTGGCCAAGTTGATACCCAGACCACCGGCACGTGTTGAGAGCAGGAACACAAACTGCTCTGCTCCAGGGGCTGTTGGGGTATTCAAATGGTAATGTTAAGACTGTTAGCTCTTGTGCCATCACTAGATTAAATACTTACAAGAAGGTAGGAATAATAGGTGACCATTTCAGATGGGATTTCTTCTTTACCATACTGAATGCATTTTGCAATGGCATCTATTTGACTATATGTACTTGCATATCTCTTAATTAATTTTTTTTTCCCCCAACAGTAGCATTGCATTGATATATAAGTATTCAAACAAGATTCCCATGGCCTTCCCCAATAGTCATATAGATCTCATCAAAGAGAGACCAACTATTGGTCCATCTGGACAGGAGATCCATTAAAGCCACACTGCACAACTTATAGCTACTTGCGCCCTCTATATAGCAAACAATGCCTAATGGGTGCCCATTGGTCCCCAATGGTCCCCTTTTTCTTATGCTTTTTGTTGTTGTTGAAATAAATCTTTATTCAGATAAAATTACGGATAACATCGTACATAAATATTCATAACAAAGCACTTAATCACATGTTTAAATGAGATCAAATCAAATTATAGATCTCTATTTACTTGATAGCAGATTGTAAATCAGTAATCATCTTACTCCACTTAGTAATATTCAAATCGGTTGTCTTAGTTTTATTTTCCTCTACTTCTTGTTTGTATTTCAACATAAATAAAAAAAATCTTGTTTCTTATGTTAATTGGGAGCTGATTTGATGTGATAACCATCTGTCAGTGACCATGCAGGAAGGTCTAATCCCTCCTGGCCAAACTAGTGCAGAGGGGCTTTAAGAGCCGTTGCTACCTGACTGACCACAGCATTAATATATAGTCTTCATAAGATACCGGTGTGTTGGCTCAGTCAGTAGAGCGTCCACCTCACAACCGGGAGGTCGTGGGTTCGATCCCCGGCCGCGTTATACCAAAAGACGTTAAAAGACTGGAGTTGCTGCTACCTTGTTTGGCGTTCAACAATAAGGGATAGAGTAACGTCGATCTGGCGCTGCTCAGTAGCTGCCGGGCTCACGATCAATTGGGCAAAAAGAATTTCCATTTTCGGTTTAATAAAATTTGGAGTGGACTTATATATATATATATTATTATTATTATTATTATTAAGTTCTTACCATTGAATCTATCGATGGCCTCTTGCCTCAGACCTCCTGTGACACCACCATCAATCCTCTCATACTTGTAGCCTTCACCTTCCAAGAAGTCTTCCAGGAGATCCAACATCCTCGTCATCTACAAACATATCAACGATAAGATGCCATTGTTTAAAGGTAAAGGCCAGTTTTAGAAACGCCCCCCTCTCGAAAAATGAAATGGAAGCTCTTATTACCAATCATGTGCAAGAATATGTTTTGACTAATACGTGATGATACAAATTTTGCCGGGAAACTGCCTACTAATTGATATATTTGGTGCATTATTATATCTATTTGGACCGGATAGACATCGCGCACGTGTCATGCACATGTCGCGTAGTCCCATATACATCTTCCTGTATACAGTGCTTGTAACTTTACCAAGACTGGGCCAAATTTCTTATCATTTTGATGATTCCAGAACCTTGAAGTACACTGTAAATCATTTCCTTGAATGCTTGCTCACTCACCTGTGAGAAGATGAGCACTCTGTGGTTGTCCTTCTTGAGCATCCTCAACATCTTACAGAGGAGCACCAGTTTACCGCATGACTTGATCAACGATACCACCTCAAAGGCTCCATTCTGTAGTCTTTGAGCATCCTGCAATGACAAATTTATATAAATTCACATACAAGCTTAGCTAGGGACAAGGCACAGAGAAGAAACTACTGGGGGTGTTTCACAAAGATTTTAAGTTGAACTTATCTGTAAGTTGGACTTAAAAATTATGGAAAGCCGCTAGCATCTTTGAAAATATTTTGTAAAAGTTATTTCAAAAGGCACATATTGTTAATTCAAATCATTCATATTTTCTATTATCAAGGAGATTTCATGTTCTTGATGTATAATTTATAAAAAGTCTAAAATACTTGAATTTCTTATTTGAATATATTGTATTTGAAGGCTACAAATAGCTCTCCATAATATCAAAGTCCAACTTAGAATTAAGTTCAACTTAGGATCTTTGTGAAACACCCCCAGAACTGACTCGACATGAAACTGTGAAATTTGGCTGCCCTAAGGCACTTTGGTAATCAAAACAATCCAGTGAGAACTTAGTCATGTCACAGAGACGACAACATGGTGATCGACTAAGACTATTTGCTCCAGCGACAATTGCTACAGGCTTTATTCGTCAAAGATCTAAAGGTCTAATGTTGGAGCTAAGGTTGTAAGTGGGTTTAAAATCAGGTTTCAGAAAAGGGTTAGAGTTTGGTCTAGGACTTAACCTAGTGATTGAGAGAGACCACAGAGCGATTGTCACATGTCACATCATCAGCAACATCTACATTGAGAATAATCAGGTGATAAAATATAATGACAAAGTGTTGCAGCAATGCACAAAACGTTGGGATCTTTTAGATCCCTAGTTGACCATACATTGCGAGACAAACGAATATCACTAGCTATATTATTTTCGATACTACATCCACAATGAGTAATATATTTAGCATTCCTGATCTATATTGGTGACTTACAGCAGCTGCGGTAGGGAAGAGATAGGGATGGTTGCAGCATTTCTTGAGGTCCATCATGATGTTGAGGAGTGACACGCTGCCACCGCCAGCGGCCTTGGTATTCAGAGCCTGAAAGTTGCGGGTCAGGATGTACTTGTAGTACTTCCTGGAGATCAAAGGATAAAGATGGATAGTAATTAATAATATTAAACAATATAAAAAACAAAACAAAATCCATTACTAATATACTTACATAGTGCTTTGTACATCCATGTCTTCAAGTGTCCCCCTTGAATGACATTCTCATTATACCAATAATTAAATATTCACCAATTATTTCCAAATAGCAGCTACATGGCCAAAAATATGTTAAAATCTATGTGATTGACATCATGGACATTAATAGCTTAGAGTCATTCTCTTTTCTTCATCTCATCCTAGAGATTTGATATTGCAAGAGAAGTTTGGAATTGACCTATGCACAAATCACAAATTTCTTCCTTTGCATAAATTGACATTTCTGTAAACTAACATGCCACAATATTTGAAATCCAGGAAATACTAACGATTATGAGATATCAAAACCAAGTGAAGTCATATACAGCATTCTATGTATTTTTTGTCTTTAGTAAAAACTGAAAACAAAAGCCCTGTCCTTTCTTTCTTTATTTGAAATATATTTGCTCTCTTTCTCCTTCCTATTCTGTATCATGGTAATAGTTCATAATAATGTGAGGGAAAAGTACATACTTCTGTAGGGGGCTGAGCTCCACACGGACGATGAACTCGCTCTTGGAAGGCATACCCTTGAGCACATCAGCCTTGAGACGACGCAGCATGTGAGGACCCAACATGTCATGGAGCTTCTTGATCTGATCTTCCTTGGAGATGTCTGCAAACTCCGCCAAGAAATGCTGCAGGTTGCTGTACAGGTCAAAGGTCAAAGATCAAAGTTGACTTCTCTATTGGTATTTTATTAGATGCTGCTTATTATAAGTATCGGCTTGCATGGTGATGTAGATTACAGTAGGCTTACGGTTGCAACTCAACTGATGAGGGATAGTCAACCTATTTGAAACGTCAAGCCCCTCCTACTACCCATCATTTCATACCAGCACCACAGTCCTTCTCACGACGAAAACAAAAAATAATAACTGTAGAGGTATATTTTCAGATGTACTTTTAAGAAGTCAAGTAATTTACTATTTCGCAGAAATGCAGGAAGTTTGTTCCATAGACATAGACATGGGGCAATGGATTTAAAAGATTTTAAGCCAGCCTGTTTTGGGAATATAGGAATGAGAAAGGAAGGAGCTGATGTAGAAAAGGGACTTACTTGAATTCATCAGGACTCATGAAGTTCAAGAGATGGAAGAGTTCCTCCAAGTTGTTCTGCAGAGGGGTTCCAGTCAGGAGCAACCTAAAGCGGATGTTGTAGCCACTCAGAATCCTGAAGAACTGTGGCAACAGGGACAAAAGATAAATTTTTGACATCTTCTTGGAAAACGGCAATATCAACATAGTGAGCTGTCTACTTGATATCTCAACATACACATTGTCATGGTTCATTCTTTTTTACTATTATTATCAAAACTTCATGCACTTGATACAATTATTCTATTAAGGATACGCAAATCAATTTCTAGTTGAGTAGACCAACACCCTATGCCTCCCTTGGCACTTTTTCTGTCAATCTTCATGTGCACTAAACATTAACTTATTCCATGCTATGGGCTGCAAATCCAACCCAAATATTACAATGCAATCGCCTAACCAGAACTCAACTCCATCTTTAAAGAGCAAACTACAAATGGACTTTGTAGGAAGGAACATACCCTTGATTGGTTGTTTTTGAGCCTGTGGGCCTCATCGACCACCAGGACATCCCAGTTGACCGACTGGAGTGTACCAGCATCAATGCTGATCAGCTCGTAGGATGTCAAGAGAACATGGAACTTGACCAGGGAACCCTGTCGCATCTTGTATGCCTTCTTGCCTCCCTTCACTGCATCGTCTTCAAAAGAGAACTCATTCTCTCTGCAAGATGGGGTGGGAAAGGGGGGGGGGATCATAGCAACATGTTAACAAGTTATTCAATATTTACATAATCCCAGATATACTGCACTTCATTGCAATTGCAAGCCTCGCCCTACATGTTTGATGAAACAATACCCCAAGTAATTGTCGCCAAAGGAAAAGTCCAGGTCGGTCATAGAAATGGAATATAAAATTTAATGTTTGTTGTTGCTCACAATACGAATTTAGCTGAAAGTGCATGACAGATGGAAGTGATTACAGTTACATTTGTGCAAATGATTCATTCATACAATCTTGATTTTTTCTTTCTTATTAAATAAAGTAGTGATGAATAGATTCACTACCCCAAGAAGATGACCCCAAAAAATACCCATAAAAGAGAAGATTTCAGAGGAGGGATAGAGATGAGAAGAGAGAACAGAATTCAAACAAGCAACAGAGACTTAGGATGGACATAGTAGAGAACTGAAAAGAATATAGACAAAGCAAGAGAGATGACAGACGAACGACAGACAGATGGACAGAGAGACAAAAACAGCAGATGGTTCTTACCTGATAATAGCTCTGCTGTCCTTGTCTCCGGTGTATGTGACGACGTAGAAGTCTGGAGCCCAGAACTCAAACTCTCTCTCCCAGTTGATAATGGTAGAAAGAGGAGCACTGATCAGGAAAGGTCCTTTCGAATGACCCTGTATCAAAGAAAGATGTGTGTATTTGTGGGGGGAAATTATTTTGAAGTCTTATGGAGTGAATAGTGAAGAGTGAATATGCATTTCGAAAAGAACGGGTTGTGAATAAGATTGTAAACCATTTAAAATCTTTTGATATTACAAATCCCTAAAAGATATCACAAACACTCCAAAAAGCAATATATTTTTCATTTGTTGAAACACAGGATGAATTATTCTGTAATGCATGGGACTGTCTGGTTATTCAATTCAACATTTTCTTTCTCTAGCACGACAACCCCTACCTATCACATCATGAAATAAAACTCACAAGCAAATTCAGAGAGAAGATAAAAGTGTAAGTAGGCAGATTCTATGTGAGAGAACAAAGCTATCAAATGAGTGGATGGTGTAGGAGGGAATTATATCATTTTCAAAATTCCTTTGAGCAAAGCCTTGTTCCTTTCCCCCATTGTCTCTCTCTCTCTCTCTCTCTCTCTCTCTCTCTCTCTCTCTCTCTCTCTCTCTCTCTCTCTCTCTCTCTCTCTCTCTCTCTTTCCCCTTCCTTTCACATCATTTTCTTGCTCCATCCCCCATCTCCCCCCCCCCCCCATGTAGCTATTACCCATTGTGAGAGCGCATCCAACGATTCACTTACCTCCTTGTAGAGAGAGTAGAGGAACGCGATGGTCTGGATAGTTTTGCCCAATCCCATCTCATCGGCCAGGATGGTACAGATATCATTATGCCAGGAGTATCTCAGCCAGTTCAGACCCTCAAGCTGGTAGTCATGGAGCTTGCCTCCGCAGGCATCGATGTACTGGGGTTGCACCTCAAACTTCTTCCTCAACTGTGAAGCAAAAACGAAATTGAGATGTATTAAGAATGGATTAAGGTGATTGCATGCCGATCAGCTATAAATTATCAGCTGAGAGTCACATGGGCGTTAACTCTTGTCATTTAACACAGTTAATGACATTCTGGCTCCCAATACATGAAATATTCTGAGGCTGAGCAGCAAGCTTCCTACAAAATGGAGAAAGAGGAAAAAATAAATTTTCTTCATCTCTTCAAAACTGACATATTTTTAAACTACAAAAAAGATTGATCTTTATGGTTTAAAGACAGACACTCTTGCAATCATTGTTCCAAAGTCAATTTCTTGCATTACGCTAAGCTGAAGGTTAGGGTTAGGTATAGTCTTGGACCAAAAGTTGAAGTTGGTTGATGTAAGAAGCTGACTCTGCAACAATTATCCTAGAAACATGTGAGAACATCATCAATTACCACATGCTAAAAATGATCAGTGTGCACTTACATCCGTCGTTGGCTCCAGCTTCTGTATGGCTCTTTGTTCTCTCTCATGGCTCTTGCCTTTCTTGCTCTTGCCTTTACTCTTTTTCTTCTTCAATGGCTCGCCAAACATCAGGGCTCTGGAAGAAGGACGACACAGACATCTTTTTTTTTAATTCCAAGTCCAAACAAAATTAAAAAGAGCAACAATCATAGTACACTGAATGGTCTTGGTGGGTCTAAGACGATGTTTTGACTGTAAACTAAGGAATAATGGTTCTGTCGAAGGATATATTTTCAATATTTCCTGAAAGTAAAGTATTTCAAACCTTCGTGTAGACATAACAAGTTTGTTGGTCTCTTAGCCCTCTTTGGTCACAGGTTATGCATACTATCCAAATCTTGAATTCTAAGCTGTTTGATTGTGATATATATTGTCACTGCACGTATCCACTTTGTATTACTGCACATACACACCACTGCACAAGCTACGTTAGTAAAAAATATTGCAAAATAATTCTTAGGTAAAATGGAATTGGTTACTTACTTGAGGTCCCAGAAGTACTGGATTTGTTTGTTTCCCTCAGGGATCTTCCTCACAAACTCCTCCTCCTCCCAAGTGGAGTGATCGTAGGGCAAGATCTTCCACTTGATGAAGAAGCTGATGTTGCCATAGCGATCAGTCTGATAGCATCACAACAACAAGACAGATGAAATGAATGTGAGTTAAAGACATATACACTTGGTCATGAATAGACATTGACATGAACCAAATTGGAATGAACCTAACAGCTGCTTACATCAATAAGAAATAGTTTTAATTATACAAGTGATTTCATCTGCAGAAGTTCAAGATAATTCAAATCCTCAATTACATAATAGAACTAAGGTACTGCGCCAAATCTAAATGATCCTACCCAAATTCCAAGAAATGAAGTGATTAAAGATTAATGATTGCTTTTACCTCACTGATGAGAAGCAAATACATGCTTGTAGATGGGCAACCAATGGGACACACATGTACAGCCTGAAGTCCTAATCAAGAGACTTGGTGATGGAAATTAATACTTACCAAAGGGCACTTGGTTTCAAACCAAGGACCTCCCACTCACTAGACCCCCGCCCCCCCCCCCCCCCTTAATCACCATGAACCATCACAGCTTCCTACAATGATCGCTGGAGTTGTCTAGCTAAATATCCAGCTAACTCACTTTGACTGCCGACAGCCAGAAGGGCGTTAACTGATATCCTATTACAGAGTTAATACCCTTTTGACTCTAAGTAGATGATAATAATATGGATATTTATATAGGGGCAGTATCCACCAGGCTCTGATGCTCATGGCACTTCACACATATTACCCTGGTCATAGCCGAGCTGCCAAAATAACTAGCGCTCAAGCATATCATGTACCCATTTAATCTGGGTGGAGAGTCGCAAATGGAGAGTCGCAAATGTAGAGTAACGTCTTGCCACGGGACGTTAGTGCCCCGGCGGGACTTGAACCCGTACCTTGTGATATGCAGACGGGTGACTTATCCACTAGACCACAACACCTCTACACCTCTGATGCACTCTGTCTTGTGATCGATGCTTACCTTGCTGTTGATAATCCTGTGTATCTGCATCCACTCTGGCTGCACACCATACTGCACAAACTTCTCAATGGTGGCAAGAATCTCAGCGTCCACTTCATCTTCCTCTTCTTCCTCCTCCGTGTCTTCTCCCTTCTTGTCGGAGTCTGTCTCAGACTTATCCTCCTTCTCCTCCTCCTTCTCCTCTTTCTCTCCATCCTCTCCTTCTTTGGCTTCTCCATCCTTTGCTTCTGCTTCTTTCTTCTCCTGGTTGGATAGACAGAAGAAATGAAGAGTGGATAGTTTAAATTGGTTATCATGTACTAATGAATACAACATATTTGCTGTAAGAGTATTAGAAGGGATACTGACATGTTCTATTCTGAAATTTTATCAAAATAAAGGAAAAGTTTAACTTTTCACTTACAAGTAGTGTAAACCTAAAATGTTGAAAACATTACTTTCCTCTTTTCTTGGTTGAGATTTTGACAGGTTCACCGAACAATGCAGATACAAGTATTACAAAAAGGGAAAAATTACATGCGTCCTTCGCAAAGAATGTGGAAATTTGATCACTGTAAGAACAAAGACTGGAGGCAGTTTCCAGCATCATATGAGAAGTAGGCTTAATACTTACATGTTCCTTCTCCTCTTCAGCCTTGTGTTTATGCTCTTTGTCCGTCTCGTGATCTTGGTGGATCTTAGCTTCTTTCCTCTTGGCCCTAGCGATGCTCTCCTCATCATCAAACGTGGGTGGGTCCTCCATGTCATTCTTGCGGATGAAGTTCCTGTGCAGGATACTGTGGAATACCTCCATCTGAAGAAAGAAGTAGGAGTGGTGGTGGTGGTTATTATACATGACTGCTAAGAGAGCATAAATGCTTGTTAGTAAGCAACCAGACGGCTGACGGCTTTAGGTCCTCTCTGAGGGACCTGGCAATGAAGATTAATGCCTTACCAAAGGGCACTAGCGCATCGACTTGGTTTTGACCCTGGGTCACCGGATTACGAGACCACTGCTCTACCGACTGTAATATTTGATATTATAAACAGGTCTCAAAAAGTAAACGACCCCTTCAACATGACACTTGCAATTAAGTGAGTATGTAACAATGTAGACCAATCTATCGCAACATATTTGCGATATGTATATAAGAGATAGGAGACTGCAAACTTGCAATTTATTGGAGGACTTGCGACTGATTTGGATCGATCGCAAGTCTTTGTAACACGGAGTCAGAGCTATACAGCTCACCATTGTCATGTAATTTGTTTTTGTTTCTTTGTCAATGTCTTCTGTCTTCTGCCCTCAGCTAATTTCAACCCAAGTACACTCACCTGTAGTTCAGACACCCATTCAGAATGCCAGAAGGACATGCCATGGAACTTGCAGAAGAATTCTCTGATGGGTTTGGGTTTCTGCTCCCGGAGTTTCTTGAGGATGGGATCCTCCTCCTTGGGCTCTGCTCCTTCCTCCGGCTCCTCCACCGGTTCCTCTGGAGGCATCTCGGGTGTGTTCCATCTCCAGGTCAGGATCTTCTGGACACGCCCTGCTGGAGGCTCACACTGAACATCAAATAATAATAATAATAGTTCAGTTCTTGTTTAGCGCATAATACATTATGAAATAACATCTCTATGCGCTTCCAAAGAGCTTTTGAAATTAGTACCCTAGCTTTAGCTCCGGCAGCCGTTATCAGCGCACAGTGCATTTCAAGGAATAATCCTACCAGGTACCCATTTACCTCACGTGAGTGTGGCAAATGTAGATCAATGTCTTGCCAAAGGACATTAGTGCGGCGGCGGGACTCGAACCACGGACATTGTGATCGACAGTCCGGTGACGTATCCACTTGACCACAACACCTCAAAGAGGTCCATGTATACACCTAATCAGTGGTTGGTAAAGATGCAACCTCACACCATGTAATGTTTCTGATCATTTCCAAAATCATATTTTTGGCACAGCTGATTTCCATACTTAATATACATATTTCAATGTGTATTTTACGATGTTAATCAGCATTAGGGCCACAAAAAGATTTTCTGGAAGCTAAAATTAGACATCACGAGATGAATTTCTGAATTTCAGTCAACCATTCAAACGTTATGATACAACAACTTTAGACATTTCAATATGAACCTTGTCCTACAATGTCCTACAATGTCCTACAATGTAAATTATGCCATTCATCCTTGGGCTGCAAAAGCCTACAAATATTTCGATTTTTTGCAATGGAAACCATGGCAATTCATCTTCATTAAAAACCTTTGAAGAATTCCAAACATGAATATAATAACTTTTCACTTTAAGGGCAAAAACGGTTTGTTAATTAAGAAAGATCACTTCTTTATTGACCGCAAATACAACTAGATTAACAAAAACCACTCGCCACTATAAACATGGTTTTGTTATCACAATCGATAGCCTTTGCACCCTAGCTGAACCTAATAATGTAGGGGGAGCAAAGCAAAGAGAAATATATATCAAAATATATATTTTTGTTTACTCACAGCACATCTGGGGCAGACCCAATCATCATCGGGAATCTTGCGTAGGGGCGGATTGAGGCAGAAGATATGGTATGAGGATGGGCACTGCTCACAGCACAACAGCTCTCCACCGTCATGACATACACGACAGAACTCCATGTGCTCATCCGCAGGTTCAGGCTCTGGGATGCCCTCTCCTTCCTAAATAAGACAGGGCAAAGAAGAACAAATTAAAGTCATGTAATGTCCATTGAAGAAGAAAAAAGTTGTGAATTGTGAATTTCAATAAAAACAAAAAACTCTTTGTTACGAGAAAAAGAAAGAAAAGTGATCTTATTGTTGATCAACTAACAAAATATATCCCTTACTTTTGTATACTCAACAAATTAAGAAGAAAAAAAGTTATTGCAGTTTTTCCCATACGTGGTTCTCTCACTGAAATCCTAATTCAAATACAGCATGAGAACATATTGCGTGAAGTTCTTAGATTAAAGAAAAAACACTAGGGGAAAGATACTATTAGTCATTAGCAGACACATCTTTAATTCACCTTTTACCCCATCTAGTGGTTGCATACACTTACAAGTTCATTCTAGGAGTATGTACTCTTTCATGTAACTTGTTATCAATAAAAAGTGAAATTACTGATATAAACTACTGAAATTGCTCATTTGAATGGATGGACAAAAGGTTTCTTACAGAACTGTGTCAATTTTGTTATTGATACATTGATTGAAACAGACGCAGTTTGGTACTCTCCCTTTGGAAATGAAAGACTGTAAGTCAGACAGGGGCTGTTTCACAAAGATCCTAAGTTGAACTTATCTTTTAAGTTGGACTGAACAATTATGGAAAGCCGTTAGCATCCTTGAAAATATTTTGTAAAAGTTATTTTAAAAGGCATAAATGTTGATTCAAATCATTCATATTTTCTATTATCATAGGAGATTTCATGTTCTTTATGTGGAATTTTTGCTCTTGAATATATTTTATTTTAAAGCTACAAATAGCTTTTCATAATTTTTAAGTCCAACTTAGAGTAAAGTTTGTGAAACACCCCCCCCCCCCCCCCCCCCGGTGTCTTTTGTACTTACACAGTTGGGGCAGCTCCATTTGCCCTCGGGTGCAGTCTCCAGCTCCGGATCTAAGCACACCAGATGGAAGGCCTTAGGGCAGGTATCACAGAGGATGATCTCCCCTCCTTGCTGGCATACCTCACAGTAATCCTGATGGTCTGTCTATCATACACAAACAAGGGGGGGATACGAGATGAACATCAAATCCAAATTACCACATTAAATTAGATTGAGTCTTGAGTACTGGCAATGACTGGATCCCCCTTACCCATTCCATGATGCCTTAAATTTTTAAGAGCATTGCATTATATCCTGGTTTGCTTATGACAGCAGAAAAAGATCATCATCCATGCTTCTTTCTTCACTACTTCCAAATGGTTTACACAAAGCAAAAAGAATCACAAGGAAAAGCTTACCTCGTAACCATCTTCATCATCATCACCCGTCTTCTTCTTTTTCTTCTTCTTGGCTGGTGCCTTTGGCTTGGACGCCTTGGGAGCTCTGCTACGAGGTGCCGGTCGACTGGCGCTGTCAGACTTGACACTTGTGCTCTTTGAGCTGGCTTCTTCATCTTCTTCCGCAGAGTGCTCGCTCTCGCTCAGGCTGTCACTGTCCTCCTGGACAATACAATGATTAAATAATAATATTCAGCTTTTATATAGCGTTTAAAACATCTCGGACGTCTCTAAGCGCTTTACAGGTATCCTATTACCCCCGTCATTGGATTCAGCGCTTGCCCGCAAACACTATGTGCACAATCTCCACTCCCTGGGGAGCATTCCAGCCAGGCGTGACTTGACGCTCAAAAACTGTTTGACCAACAATGAAGGTCGCATCCTATCGGGTACTCATTTTAACACATGGGTGGAGAGTAGCAAGTGTAGGTTAATATCTTGCCAAAGGATATTAGTGCCGTGTAGGGATTTGAACCCTCGACCTTCGCATCTCCAGTCAAGCGCCTTAAACCACTCGACCACGACACTCCCACTCGACCACGACACTCCCACTAATATAAAGGATTAAATAACTAAATATCAATATCCTGCATTAAACTGTGGTCATACAGTACTGTACTTTGTTTTGCTTTCTTCATGAACCACATGGATTACATTGTTCTACAAAAAGACCGAGATCAATCTAGGATTTGTCTCCATTCGCAGAGAGCAAGAACAATGATGGACATTTCAGAACATATGCCTATTCAGAATGAATCGGAACATCCAAAGCAAATTTCTCAACGATTGCTAGACTGTTGTGATTCTGACTAAATTCTTCTACAAGAATATAATGAGATATAACAAACAAATGTTCAAATGCATGTTGTATACTAATACATTCCATGGTCAGTACACATGTTGTAATGATCTGTTGGACCCCAGAAGGACATTAACTCATATGATGTAACACAACTTTTGAAATGAAATTGTATCATTATAGCTTCCCAAGTCATTGTTTGTCAAAAACTATGCAGACCTTTTTTATTTAACAGTTGTTTAAAGCTCAAATTGTTTTTAAACGAGTACAAGCATTATAGTCCACATCATGACACTTACAGATGGGGATTTCCTCTTTTTATGCAGACCTCCGACCTTGATCTTCAGAGGTGCAACGGTTTTCTTCTTCTTGCCTTTGTCCTTTCCCCTACCTTTACCTGGACAGGAGAAAAAAAGAAAAAGGAACAAAAAGGATGAATAATGGACAGTTAGTTTTTTTCTAAGTTTATACTTGATAGAGTAAGCTCCAAATATGTTTGTATTTGTATGGCTTTATATTTAAGTGAATAAGGAACAAAACCAAAAAAAAAAACCTTTTAATTATGATCTGGGAACCACATATATTATTTTGCAGCTTTAAATATGTGTACAGATTTTCTCCCTGCTGCACATTGAAATCAAAGGGATGTTCTATTGACATTAGTGGTGCAAGGCAAATGCTGAATGTGGATACCATGGTTTCTCTAATTCAGAGAAATATGTTCCTAGTACATCAACTGACAAACAAAAATTCCAATGATAATAATCTGGATTTATATTGCTCTGGATACGGAAAACCGTCTCTAAGCCCTTTACAGATATTATTACCCTGGTCATCGGATAAAATCTTGTGAACAAAAATTATAACATAAATGCTTAAACAATAAAACGTCTAAAACGTACTGTGATACATTAATTAAAATTATTCTATTCCTCCACTCCGAGGTATGTTGTGTAAGGTATTACCTGGAGTCAAATTAGCTTATTAATATTCCTCTCTTTGTAAAAATATGTGGGAGAATGTTTTATCCTCAATCCACCCACATGTAAAGTGATTCCAATATCACACTTCTTTGCAACAATTCAAATCATATCCTATTTCCTTACTGCAATTCAAGTACATGGAATGTGTCTGGTTTCCTTACCTTTTCCTCCCTTCTTTTCTTTCACTTCCTCCTCCCTCTCCTCTTCCTGGACTTTGACATCTACTTCCAAGCTCTCCCTCTTAGCCTCCTCGTCGTCCCCGTCGTCCACCTCCTCCTCTGCCTCTGCTTCCTTGGCTTCATCCGCGGAGGGTTTGAAGTCCATGACGGGCGTCGACACCGGCTTCTTCTTCTTGGGGTTGTTGGCGGCAAACTCTTTCCACAGAGCCGCCAACAGGTTGACTAGCTTCTGGGAATGAAGTTTCGGGGCGTTTTCCAAAACCAGGGGACGGATGTTATCCGTGTAGAGTTTGTAGTTGATGAGCTCGTCATAGTCTGATTCTGTGTACTCCATCTCAAACTCCTCAATGCCGTACTTCCGCATCAAGTCCATGGAGGTCTCGGTCTGCGGCTTTGGAGGAGGGATGAGGTTCAATTGGAATTCCATAGGCTGAAGAGGGAAACGGAAGTACAATGTAATGTAAAGCAAGGAAAAACATGTGTCAAGCATGATACAATGTAATAAACAATATCTGAAAATTATAAGCTGGACAAATTGATCATTACTCTAACAATGCATAATTTTGAATTATTTCACTTATTGACAAAACAAATGTTGTGCTAAATTTTACATGCATTGTCTGGATCCTGAAGGTATGAACATTGCATTGCTCTTTACACTGTAAGGGAAATATATTTCAGGAAATTAAAACTTGAATCAACAAAAAAATTGATTAATGAATGAAAATGAAATGCCTGAATCAGGGTATAAAGAATGAATTAAGAAAAAATAATGCCTACTGCACCACCTTTGGTGGGCGGAGGTATAAACAAAAGCTCAGATGATCACGCACAAATACTTTTAAAACGAATGAAATCAAAACGTTATAAGATATTAATGAGGAACACGCATGCTAAAATAACTTTATTATATACACACTGTACATGTACTTAAGTTTTTTTGGTTGCATTAATTTTATTCCGCACTTGTTTTTTCTATTCCTAACCAGGTTTCACTGTTACCACTTTCCCTCCCGTGCAATACAAGTGAACAAGAATCAGGAGTAAATGTATATAAATGCCACAATATATCTGGAATTTGAGAGATTTGACTCCAACCTTGTATTCTTTCTTCTTTTTGCTCTTTCCCTTGGTCTCTCCTTCCGATTCATCGCTTCCATGATGGTCACTCCCCTACATGCACAAACAAGCCAAAACCACAAGCAAACAAACATTATTTATAACCAGCCCAAATTAAATGGGACCATGCAGTGATAAACTATAAGTACAATTTAGTTCTGCACTGCCATACATCATAACCTTTCGGTGGAATTAGAATGCAATAGACCAGTTCACGATTAGCACATGTCCCAAATGACCCTAAATATCCACAGATCTCCAAAACATGAAGAGGTCCCACTTTGTACATTTTGAAATAATCACTCCTACAGCAATGGAGGTGCTACATACATGTAAATAGCCTTGTTTCCCCCTTTTCAAAGAATGCTTCCACCTATGTATCATGGAGTGCACTACTTTCATGAGCACGTATCCAGTATTTTGTCCGTGTATTTCACAATTTGGTCTGCAATGATCTTTATCTGCTTATGCTCAGTCTGCAACTATGAATTGGCTTATTGAAATCACCCAAATCGTAAAACTTTTGACTAAGACAAGCTTACTCTTCTTCTTCTTGAAATTAAAAAAGAGTTCATGCAATGTGAAATCATGTTATCATGATGGAACACAGTAGTAAGAAGAGCAATTAAAAAAGAAACTGGTTAAAACTGGTATAAAAAATACCATACAACTGTAGGTGATGCATGAGAACTGCATGAGAATTTGGCATATTTTACATTTCAAGACAATTTTAAAAATCATAGGCTATTAAGCAATTTATTTAATTACATCTCATTCCCTATGCAACTTTGTTTTTATCGAGAATTACAATCACGTGATAAATTCAAAATTTAACCACATTCATTTTCAATCAATCATGAGAAACATGGGAAATAATAAACAATTAACAAAACATCTATTTTATTAATTTAACCATTCGACAGTGTATATTAATATGAATATAATCCACAGCAAACAGTGTAAATTAGTAATCAAATGTCTGAACTCTGTAAAGTAAAAATATTTCAACTAATTCCAATTGGGTAAGTCTCACTCTCTCATAAGTAATGTTGAAAAAACTCTTGAAACCGGGCATCATATTTAAATAACTATCTCTACGTTGTTGTTTTTTCTTCACAAAAAAATAAGAAATAAAATAAATGTTGTTAAATTATCATATTTAGAAGGCATGGAAAAAAAAATAATTAAATATTACATCTCATTAGAAAATCCATCATTTGAAATTCATAAGTATCTTTATTTCACCAATTCTTTTTGTTCTTTGATCAATATTACTTAATAATTAATAATGCTATCAAAACAAATGATCAAACAGCATCAATTGATCAACAACAAAAATCCAGTTTATTCACTCAAACAAAAAGAACATGCGATATTTCAACTTCAGAAAAGAAAACAATCAAACAATAAAAGAGGATCAGATTTAACATAATGTTTGTACTTTGACAAATACATTACCTCGCTATCTCGCTTTCGCTTTTTACTGGATTTTCCATCCTTCCTCTTCTCCTTCTTATTCTTCTTACTTTTTTTCTTCTTTGGCGGGGTATCTCCATCTGCTAAAAAATCACAATAAACTTCATGAAAAAAGGTGAAAAATTACAGTTATAAAGAAGGCGGACGTGGACACAGCAACAAAATTTGATTTTGTAAACCTTCACAACAAATTTTTGAAAATGTTCAGGGACTTCAGCGCAGCAACAAAAAACACGATATCGAGCTAGAAAATCTTGAGGAATCTGTTACTATGAAGAAACAAGAAATTCTACACAGATAACTGATATTAAGTGTGGCCTTTTTAAAACAATTTTGATTGAATATGCTCAAAATTACAATTCATCTTTGTTTTCATAATGTATTTTTCATTTGTTCATGTCAAGATTACAATCACACTGGCACTCATTCACACTCACACAGCACAGCTGTCTTTTACATGTGTACAAGTACAACGCAGTGAGCAACACACGCTGAAAACCATTCACGTGTAAGCAATACACACAATGCTACAAACACACTCGCATGCTTGATAAAACACGGCACACACACACAAACCACACGCTCATTCATTCACCGTGCGAAAATGAACGGATTGATAATTATCTTCATAACTAATCCGCTTTCGACTCTTCGCCAAAACCTCTCATTTTCACAACATTCTGGGTCCAATACGAGAAAACTATCATCAAAAGACTAAAGCTTAATTGTCATAGCATGAACTGGACACACATTTCTTAAGATTTGGCGCCGGGTTTTCAAAATAGTGTTATTGGAAGATCGCCGGTGTCTAGGCGTTCGCTAGAGACGATGATCGATCACGTCGTTATTTTAGTTACGATGATCGGCGGACCTTGACCAATTTTTCTATATTGTTTAAAAATCAAGATTTTAAGCTGTAAAAATATCCTAGCATCCTTGGGAGGCTCCAATATTGTCATATACACTATAATCTATGCCACAATAAAATTTGAGAGTAAACAAATCACTGTAGCGCACTCGTAAAAATCACCAATATCATCGATATTTTCAATAATCATTCACATACCGAACTCGGCCTGTTCGCCTCCCTCGTTGATGGCCCCACTCTCACCGGTCGTGTCTAAATCATATCCATAATCTTCCGTTTCTTCTTCCTTTTTTGATGCTCCTGGCATTTTGAAATGGCTCGAGAATATTCCGAGAACGGAATCCTCCTACCAGAACACTCACACCCTGTCCCAAAGTGATGAAGAAAATCCGGGTTATCGAAAGGGGAGGAAGTCAGAAGATGGCGGAGACAAAAACTTACCCCCTCGACAAAAGGGTAGTAAATCGTTAATTGCACATGCGCATAATGACGTCAGTGGCCCTTACTTCCATCCCATAATAATTACTTCTCCATCCCATAATAGTTACATCTTAGTTAATGGCATAGGCTAAGGGTAGCTTACTGCTGGGACATAAGATGTGCTTAGGGCGCTTTTGGAAGAGACATATTTTTGAGTTATGAGAACTTGTTGAAGACATATACCCTTATTCATTGAAGCGTTATAAATTGATATTGTTTACAACACTCGGCTTATGCGTGTTTCTTTGCAAAATTTACCTTATTTACATAATTGTAGCGTGGTAGTATGTTACCGCACTATTAACATATTTCAGTGGCGTAGACAGGTTCGTACACCTGGGGGGGATGACTCAGGGGCGGATCTAGCTTTTTGCTAAGGGGGGGGGTTGACCAATAATGACGATGCAGAGCATCGTCGACGAGCCGCGAAGCGGCGAGCCGATTTTTTTTGGGGTGTTTATTTGAACCCCGTAAGTGATGTTTTCCTGGCATCTATTAACACAATGGAGACCATAAAAAGCAGTGCATGATAACGTCTTTTTAAATCAAGTAACAGTTAAATACACAGTTATATCCAGAGTTATCATGTGTTTGGTTAAGTTACCAGAGGAGTTGAATATCTTCTCACAATACTTGCACTTGAAAGGGTTTCTCTCCAGCGTGCGTTCTTTTTTCTTTCTTTTTTTTTTTTTTTTTCTTCTTTTTTTTTCCCTTTTTTTTGTTTGTTTGTTTTTTGGGCCGCCCAAGGGGGGGGGGGGTTTAAACCCCCTAAACCCCCCCCCCCCCCGTAGATCCGCGCCTGTTTAATCTTGTGGTTATCTTGTGGTTTCCAAACCACAAGATAACCAAAAAATACTTGTAAGATTTTCTTTTTTTTACCGTCTGAATTGGCTTTCACCGTGTGAATGCGGCTAATAACAATAAACACAATTACAATAATGATGAGGATTATTATTATCATCATCATAATGATTATTATTATTAATATTATAATTGTTATCATTATTATTATTACTATTATTATCATCATTATGACTTATTAAGTAAGCAAATATCATTCCCCAAAACCTGGGGGGGATGATTGTACATGCCATCCCCCCCACCTTGTGAGGTGGGGGGGATGCATCCCCCTCATCCCCCCCGTTGTCTACGCCCCTGACATATTTCATAGAAAGTTCGGAGGCGCGGTCAAGTCCAACTCACATTCACACATTGACATTTTGACAGATTATGTTTTCAGTGAATCTGAGACTTTAGTCGTCTTGGGGATTTCTTTCCGATTTGAAGACTTTTGAAAACAAAATGTTTCCACCTGTATACTATGTAAGATACTACTTGATTAGAAAGACTGTAAACTTTCTTTTCTCGTTCTTCCGCTTTTTTTCAGTACAATTTATAAAGAGGAAAACTGATCTCAGTATTTTGTCGTTTCATCTTCTTTTTTTCCAGCAAAGTCGTATAGGGCATTAAAATAGATCACTGACTCAGATAAAAATGATAGGCGAGTTTCAGAAAGAAACTGGGACCTGTCCAGAAGGATCTCTAAAACTTTTTTCCAGTCTCATCAAAAGTCCGAGAAACAGTTTGTTTAAAACTTATCATATCTCTGATGGTGAGCATAATTTTTACAGTATACTTTTTCTTCCCCTGTCCTTCTTAGGCACTTGTGTACTGTTCCAGGTCTTGGCTATGTTGTCCATTTTCGTTGAAATGTATTTAGTCTTTACTCTCAGTATTCTTATAGTCTTTGTATCGCCAACTTCATGGTATTTTAGAGGGTTTGCCCAGATACCCGAATCAAACCAACTATACATGAGTACGCCAACTTGATTCTTATTCGTTTAAAGTCAAGATGCAGCTTATTTTAGAATTCGTCAGAACTCTAGTAGGATAAGGACCATACCTCGGTAGGCCCATATTTGGTGATAATAGTAGAAATCAGCTTTCCAATAGAAGCTCACGAAATTTACAAACTGAATATTTTGGCTTACTAGTATTTGATTATGCAAATACTACTACTTTGGAAGGAAATGAAGCCAGGTATAACATTCTGAGCAAAGAATGGATGCTGAGCCTCATGGGTATATAGCTATCCATCATGGGAATTTTAGGATGAGTAGTGCTTTTAAAAGATGATTTAGAGAACATTTTCTTAGGGCGTCACTTGTTATTATCATTTCATCAATATCTCAGCTTGATCAATGCTGGTTTTATCTCTCTCAGCTTCAGATCAATGGTTTTATCTCTCTCAGCTTCAGACTAATGCTGGTTTTATCTCATTGGCGTGAGGGCAAGCTACAACCCATACGGCATATGGGCTGAAGTACTTTTCGTAAGATTTCGTATTATTATTCTATTACTATCATAATTATTGTTATCATTATAATTTGTATCATCATTATTTTCTTGTAATTATTATCATCTTTATTATTATTATTATTTTTATTATTATTATTATTATTATTATTATTATTATTATTATTATTATTATTATTATTATTATTATTATTATTACTATTATTTTATTATAATCATTATATCACCGTCATTTTAATTTCAGTTGTTTCTGGTGGTCATAGTATTGGCAATTTAGAATTAGTTCTGTCACTTTCTCTCGTTTTTAGCTTTATAGGCATTGGTGAAGCGAGGGGTGTTTTGGGTGTTCAAAGGGGTGGGGGTTTTAGAATCATTATTTTTTTTGCTCAAGCGGGGGAGGGGTGGATGTTGAGGAGAGGAGGGTTCCGCCCCCCCCCCCACCCCCCCCCCCCCCCCCTCGCTTATTCGCCAGCTGGCTGATTCGCCGCTAAATATTTTCTCACGGAATTGGGCAAAAAACACCTCCCGCTCAAAAATCTTGGCTACGCCCTTGGCTTTAGACTCTTCTTTGCTTCAAACGAATGTAGGACCTACCTCATGCATGGGAGTGCTGATCCTTGGAAGTCGTGGCCGGCTCCATGTCATTTGACATGCAGTAATAGTCATTTACTACTCCCATTCCAACCGGTGAGCCTTGAAGGAAGCCATGTCCTGATGCCAATGAAAGGCAGGAACAGGAGATGGTGCACAGGCGCGTACGCAGGGGGGGGGGGGGGTGGGGGTTAACCCCCCCTCCTTTAACTTTTGAGGGCACGGTCTCAAACAAACATACCTGTGGTATATCCCGACTTGTAGAAATCTGTACTGACATTTCTATATTTCTCTCTGGGAAAGGTTTAGGCATAGGGCATGGGCAGATTTAAGATTGTTTGAAATGGGGTAGTAATTTCTCGACATCAACTCGGAAATCCGATCATGGGGGCCCTTTCCGGGTGGCCCCGGGGGAGGGGGTTGAGGAGGGGGATATGGAAAGGGAAGAGATCGATAGGGAGGAGGGAGAGGGAGAGGAAGAGGAAGAGGGAGGAGGGGATGATAGCAAAACAGAATTGAGCACACTTTTTCCCCATCGGCCAAACAAATCTAACCGGCCTTCTTAGTGATTTGAAAGGTGGAATCCAGGAAAGGGTGTGTGTGTGTGTATTTTTTGTGTATTTGCGATTGTTTTCTATTTTATTATTATTTTTTTTTTTTTTAAAGGGAGCTCAAATGTTTTCAGCTGCCCTTCCTGCATTCATCTATAATATATCAAGCATTTCGACTATAATCCTGCAGGACAGTGAGAGAGTGGTGGGAAATGCCATTACCACATGTGTAGGCTGTGAGGCACATGACCCCTCGATCTCCCCGTCTAGCTCCAATCTATTCAGTGATGGTCGAGGACAATTAGAGAAAGCGGGAGAGAGAGAGAGAGAGAGAGAGAGAATGAGAGAAGAAGTAAATATATATTATGTTTATGTATTCTTAAATGACGGAAAATAAATACAATACAATACAATACAACTAAACGCCCTTCCACACACCAGCGGCAGATCCAGGAGAGACGAGGGGCCCGGCCCCCTCCCCCGGCCAAAAAATTTGGATTAAAAAAAAGATAGTGACGTTGATTTTACCTTTAAAAAAAGAAGAAGACGGGCCCCCCTCCTCTGGCAAAAAAAGTAATGTTTGGTTGGGTTTTAAAAAAAAAGCGTAATACCCCCCGCCCCCCGCCCCCCGCCATCGAACAAAAAAGGGGGTGTGGGTTGAAAAAAATAGAGCTCCATACCCACCCCCCCCCTCCCTCAATCAGTAGCCTTGTACATTCGCCTTCCATTATTCGAGTAAGACCAGTCAGGCGCGTACGCAGGGGGGGGGGGTAAAAAAAACTTATTTCTTTTTAATGTGTCTAATCTATTTTGGCGGAACCCCCCCCCCCCCCCACCTTTGTTTGTTGTTTTTTTTGTTAATAATTTTTTTTTTTAAATATTACAAAATTATGTTAATGGTGACCTCCCCCCCCCCCCCCCCCCCCCCCCCCCCCCCCCCCCCCCCCCCCAACGGAACAAAATGTCGATCGGTCAAATTTTCCTATATTTGTATAATTGCAAGTACACTACATGTATAATTATGTGGAAAATATTTGTATTTTAAATATTATCTTTCCTTTTCGTCCTCATAATAACGATCCAAAACTCACAATAAAAGTTTGAAGTTTTTTTGGTGAGATATATCATACTTCAGTTACACTCGTCAAATTTACAACAATATCCCCAATCTACCAAAAACAAGTTCGAGATTCTCTTGATAAAGTTAAATTAAAACCTTTCAACATTCATATCAACAACCTCACTTGAAACTGTCATCCCAAAATTATAAATTATCAAATCAGCAAATTATGAATAATATCATCGTTGTTTCTGCTCTTTTTGCTTTAAGTTTAATTTGATACTTCATGATATAAGTTTATTTTGTAGTGTGATAGAGTTTTGATTTTGAATAGATTAGTTGATTATTTGATGCCATTATTGTGTTTTTATATATTTAATTAAATATCATGTAATTTTGACTTGGTTTTTACTCAAGATTATGGTCACTAAATATTTTTATCATGACTTCTTGAGTATTTTAACATTTCTCATTATATATGTATGATTAATTTATTTTGATGTTCTAGTGTAATAAGCATTCAATATTCAGGACCAGGATGTAAACCAGTCCTTTCTAATCTTGTTATCCTGATGAAATATGTTCAAATAAAAAAAATAAAAAATAAAATAAATAAACCCAAGGGTTTTATATTCTCTTTCAAAATGCGTCATACTGCAGTTACTCTTTTCATTTACACTCAAATTCTCCAACTCACAATAAATGCTCGTCTTAACTCTTTCTTTAAAAATTGTCAACACTGCTTTCATCTACTTACAAAGAGCCTCTTTATCTTTTAAATAAAGTTATACACATTTAAATCCTTTGTAAACATTCACTCGAAACGTCACACAGCATTTATTTTCACTCATAACCACCCTCTCATGCTCACGAAACAACTTTATCACTTGCATTCTTTGTTGTTATTGCTGTTGTTATTTAGATTCATTTTTGTTGATTTTGTATGTCTTGTCTTCTTTCTTCCTTTGCTTATATATATATTTTTTTTTGTATGAAGATTTTCTCTCTACTCACGTACAAGTTCACTCCAGACTCAAATTCAGGGAAACATATAAATAATGTAGATACATTATAAAATAAGTGTATTTAATCTTATTCACTGCATCTTTTTGTATCTGTCCATGATGTAACATGCAAAATTTGCTGAAAACAAATGAAACATTTCCCGAAAACTTTACACAACGAACAAGGACCGTATCCTGAAAACAAACAAACATTTAATTCTAGATTACTTTGAAAGGCAATGGAATGCTTGAATGATTATACCTCCAATTCACATTTATTATTTATCCTGGTAGTTTTGCCAGGTTTTAAGGTTGAAATACACCATCTTCATACATAATTAATAGATTCAGTCTAACCATGCTTTGTCCAATGTTCTCAACATCGCCCGATTTATAAATGCAACATACTATATCACTGTACCCATTTGTCCAAAAAGCATGTACAGCTGCTGCACTCTGCAGTGTAAGAGTATCAATGATAATAACATTCTGGGTTTATATAGTACTAAGACATCTACAATGTCATGTCTCTTAGCACTTTACAGAAATATTATGAATATGCAAAGAAGGAACATCACAGCTTTAAAAATGGACGAGTTATGAAAACCTGAGGCAGAATGCATTTATTTATTTTTTTCAGTTAAGATTTTACAAATTACTATTCAATTCATCAATGGTGATATGCAAGGACCAATTTGTCACTTCCAGAAAATTGAGTCAAGAAATACTGAAAAAACAAAGAATGACAAGAAAATGGAGTTATGAAACAATGATATTTATTGCTTCTTTTTTTTTATATTCTACACTAATATTTATCTGACTACAAACATCCAACTAGAACGAAAAAGAAAAAGAAGACAAAAAGTTGACTATTTTTGGCCTGTTGATAGAAGCGCCAGAAGACCTGCAGACAGCGCTACTGACAAAATGTAATTGCTGGGGAGAAAAACAGGTTAAGGAAAAATATATTTTCATAACAAAAGAGATGAAACATACCACCAACACCTTCAATATCAACATCATTATCATCATCACCACCACCATCATCAATAATCAAGCAATAATTCATCACCGTCTACAGTCATCACTATTATCATCATGATAATCACCACAACCATTATCCTCATCAACATCACCATCAATTATTACCAATACCACTATCACCATCATCATTCACTACCACCACCATCATCATAATCATCACCACCATCCTCAATAGTATCTTTCTCATCATCACCATAATCCTCATTAGTACCAGTATCTTCCTCACCGTCACTACCACCACCATCATTTCGTCCTTGTTTTCACGAAGTGACGGTAGTGAGGAAAATCGTAATGCAAAGTGAATGCAATTTTTTTTCACTACCGTCACTTCGTGAAAACAGCGACGATTTATGTCATCACCATTATCATTAGTATCTTCCTCCTCATCATCATCAAAAACCATTGCCACACCATTATCCTTATCCACATCACCATCAATAATTCCGACCACTGCCACCAACAGTCCACCACCACCACCATCATTTATATCACCACCATCATCAAAAGTATCTTTCTCATCATCATCACTACCACCACTAATAGTATCTTCCTCACCATCATCATCATCAAAACCAGTGCCACACCATTATCCTCATCAATATCAATAAATACCATCACCACCTTCATCATCCTCCTCATCATCATCAATAATTACGACCACTACCACCACCAGTCCACCACCACCATCAACATCATCACTATTACCACCATCATTATCATCACCACCATCAATATTATCCTCCTCATCATCATCATCAAAACCATCGCCACACCATTATCCTCATCAACATCAGCATCAATAAATACCACCACTACCACCACCATCATTATCATCACCACCATCATCAATAGTATCCTCCCCATCATCAAAACCATCGCCACACCATTATCTTCATCAACATCACCATCAATAATTTCCACCACTACCACCACCAGTCCACCACTACCATAATCATCATCACTATCACCACCATTATCATCACCACCATCATCAATAGTATCTTCCACATCATCAAAACCAGCGCCACCACCATTTTCCTCATCAACATCAACTTCAATAACTAGCACCAGTCCACCACCATTACCATCATCATCATCACTACCTCCACCATCATTAGCATCACCACCCCCCCCCCCCCCCCCAACTACAATAGTATCTTCCTCATCATCATCATCAAAACCAGCTTCACACCAATAATTACCACCACTACCACCACCAATCCACAACCGCCATCATCAATAACACCACCATCATTATCATCACCAGTTCACCACCATCATCAATAGCACCTTCCTCATCAAAACCATTGCCACACCATTATCCTCATCAACATCACCAATTCACCATCAATAATTAGCACCACCATCACCATCATCACCACCACCACCACCATCATCCTTCTCATCAACATCAGTTTGAGAAAGGATACATGTTTGGGTCTTGTGACTTGAGAGCAAAGAAGGACATGAAGAGAACCAGGAGAAGGAAGAGGGCGTTATTGTAGAATATCGAGAAGGTGGTGGCTTCGTAGTCGGCTACTTCATTCTTCTTCCACAAGATCCTGTTTGATACACAAGTAAAAGAAGTATTAAAATGACCATAAATAATATATAATAGTAAGATTAATCAAGAACTTATGTTAGAAGTTTGATCATTATCTTATTAATAATTAGAGGGAAGAGTATATTATCGTATATTCTTGAACGAGAATTATGAAGTAAAATAGACATATTTACTAATTTTAGGCAAACTTTTTTGGTACAAATGTTTCTCTTTACAAATAAAAGCTTGCAGAGACTTGTTCAACATAGCAACAACTTGCCTGAAGTGAAATATATTAGTAAACAGGTCTATTACAATGTGTTACAATGCTTGTTTTTGGAGTTTCACAAAACTTGCAACACAAAAGTGAATAACTAGAAATAAGCATTAGAATTAGATAAATACATCAAAGCATACTTTGATCCATAGATTAACTTCCGTCCTTTTTCAAACCGTTGCAATGCCAGATCATGTGATTAATACCAAGAGTTTAGATAATTTTTTCCTGAGAAATCTGCCACCACTATGCCTTTATTCTATCTTTGAGATATGACACAAATATTTTGTGTTGATAAATTGTCAATACACATCACAACTTTGTATAATGCATGCCTACATTATAATCCAAGATGGCGGCCCGCATGTTTTGCCTCTTCTCTTAGACCAATATTATTAATTTCAAAGTCATGAAAAGGCATTAAACATCAACAAACATGGTCAACAACAACTCCAAATGACAAAATAATTCCAGCTATGCATTGTGTTTTAGCATTTTTTTTTGCTGATACCGATCACAAGTGCGAGGGTGTCGCTCCGATCTTCCGATCCGATTAAAGCCCCAACTTACAGGGTTACCGGTAATATTTATCAGCTGTAACAGAAAACAGTGACTTTACCTCTCGTCCTTTTCTTTGCGTGACATCTTCTTGCTGTCAGCATCACTGAGTTTCTTCATCACCTCCTTGGTGACAGCATCCTCTCTCTTGGGAGCAACCCTGTGAGATGATGAGGCAAAGACAAATGGTTGGTTGCTTGGTTTTATATACGATCATGAAATATGAATTAAAAACACATTAACACAAAGAAACACACCACTGAAATATAGTACATGGACCATGTACTAGAAAGAAAAAGAAAGAAAAAAATTAGATTAAAATGAAGATTGAGGGATCATCCGCTCAAGATGATACAATAAAGTCTATCTAGGGGTCCCAAGCTAACTACAATACATTGATTAAATAATAATACTAATACTAATACTAATACTAATACTAATACAAACAAAAACCATGGAAAGGAGTGTGTACATATTATAGTATTAATGACTGCTTTGAGAGAAATAGTTGTTTTATTACGCTCAAGGGAAGGTTAGAATTGTGCTATTCCCCGAGGCTTGCCGAGGGGAATAGCCCAATTGTAACCTTCCCGAGAGCGTATGAAAACAACTATTTCTCGAATATTAAAGCAGTCATTAATACTTTTATATGCCAAAAAAAAATAGACTAAAAAATAAAAAATAATTTACATTTTTGTCGAAGACGGGATTCGAACTCTTGCGTACAACAAGAGGTGTATCGAAAACCAACGCTTAGACCACTCGGCTATCGCGCGCCGTTAACATGCTTGGCAGTTTTCTCCAATATATACATTAAAATGGATTGAAAACGGCTCCGCGTGAGGGATGCTTCGCAAAAGCTCCATGAAACGGACCCTTCTTTTACTTTTGCAATGCATATTGGCACGAACTTAGATCAAGATCTATCGGCAGATGTTGTTTTTTTGTTTTTGAGAGTTAATTTTCGTCTTCATGTCAACAATGCAAGATAAAATTGTCGGTAAGATTGATCGAGATTCAATTGTATTGAAATTGCCGACCAATTTTTCGCACACGTATGGTATCCTCCATCGCTCAAACCATTTTTTAACATGTAAACCTATGGGGTAACCATGGAGACTGACCTATTTTTTTAATAACCATGGTTATTAAAAATATTGAAATGTTTTAAGCATGGTTACCGGGAATTTTACAGGAACAGTTGAAGTTTATGAATGCAATTCGACCAATCAGATGGCTGGATTTCTTAAGTGAGGTATATAATATTGATTATCATCATAACAACAATCAGGGATATCAGATAGAATTGATCAGAGGGCCTGAAAATCATGTAGAATGAGCTATTTTGTACACAAAAAAAGCCTAAACTATGGTCTGAAAATAATTTGCCAGGGCCTAAATTCAGGCTATTGTCTGAAAACTGGCATCACTGAACAATTTAGTACCAGAACTACACCACCCACCCTTCCCGCCCCTAGCTAAATCAACCACAATTAACTCCTTAGGTATATTCAACATGGATCCAGGCTCATTCATCATCCACAAAAGGGACAACTCAGTCTCGGCAGATAATCAAGACCAAGAAAGCTATTGGTGTAAATCACAAAAGTGTACAGTATGTGCCGTAAAGTCTGCTGAAGTGACCACCTGGATAAACAGACAACTTTTCTATATAGATACATTTTTGTGTCTTTCCATATTGAAACATTTATCAAGGGAACTTATGCACAAAAATCTGGTATAAAGACAACTATTCTTCTCCATTGACTCGGTATTTATTGCAGGTTTCAATTATTTGAACTATGGCAAATTATCCACTTTCTTTATCATAAAAAAGAGGAAAATATTAGAGACAACTTACTTGTGCTTCAAGACGAATTTGACATTCTTGTATGCGAAGGCTACCAACCAGCTACTGATGAGTGTCATGATAACAAACATCACAATGGATTGGGACTGGAACAGGTCCACTTGGTGGATACGCCAAAACAACCCTGTGGGATTAAGGAGAAAGATGAGTATTAAATATACATCTTTACAATGTCAAAGATGCTATTTAGCAAGGTTTACTGTATACTACATAACACTAATAGTGTAATGGGATGTTTCAAAATCAACAAACTGATAAAAAGTGGACTAAATCTTGCTGAAAAATAACATATGGACAGTTGGACATCATTACATACAGGAATGGATATGTGGGAAGGTATGAAAGTTTAGTCAAAATATCCAGCCATTTCTAGTCACAATTGTACTGTCATAGAATTCAAAGTCATTTTGTTGAGGGATATTTATTCAATGGTACTCTTCTACATGGATTTTTTTTTTTAAAGAACCAGAAAGCTCACAAAATGTTTTATTTTTACAAAATCCTAATCTTCTCTTTCAAAAGAAAGTTTAGTTCTGGTAATGTCAAAATATTATGAGCAAACAGAGCTTTCTAGTTCCTAACTTCTATTTTCTTTTATTCCTTCTTCCTTCTGGGATACTCCTCAACGTCCCATCCAATATGGAAGACTAACAGAGTGATTGTAGCAATTTTCCCTAAAAGTAAAAGTGATTTCTCTTGTTGTCTTGAAGAGCTCTTGGTGTTATCATGTTTTAGGAAACCACTTGTTCCTTTGCATGCATACAGTCGTGTGTAGAGTCATTCTCTGCTGGAGTGAGAAAAAGGAGACAGACGATGCAATGAAGCACTACTACACTAACTACACTATGCGGAGCGGTTATTTCACGATAACGCTGCACTCTTAAATCCCAAATATACAAGTAATTAAAGACAACCTTAGACTGAAATCTAACTAGCATATGTTTCTGAAACGGGTCTACGACGGCTGCTTTTTACATCATGTCCTTGACTTTAAGCAAGATTTTGTCATTTTTTTAATAATTAAGGTGCTTCTAAATTTCTATTAAACCTCTATAACATGTAGAATTGTTCCTATTAACATTATCAAAACATGGAATGGTTTAGATTAACTTCTTAACAGTTTCTTTTACAATTATGCAACTGACAACTGTACAAATATTCTACATCGCAAATCATGAAATTTCATGACATGAAAATTAAATTTACAACAAACTTACAAAGTCTCAAAGAAAAAGGCAACAATCAAAAGAGCAAACTCTGGCCATTATTATTTTACATGTAGAAATGAAGCAATTCCATTCATTTTTAAGGATCCTAATGTACACAACAAAACACAAATGAATATTTACTTAAATTAAATATTGTTCTTTTTCACTTAGACATGTTCGCAGACAGTCACACCATTTATCATGATCATCACCATTAATTATTTCAATTCACTCTCTCGACCTCCCTACAAAAATATCATTTTCTTTCTCAATTTCCATTTCCAACACAATCACCAAATGCTCATAGTAAATTACTGAACTAAGGGAAATATTTAGTTTGAAGTGCACAGCTGTTTATTGAAATATGTATAACTTTGTAGCGTAACTTTTTGTAGTTCGTACAGCTTCGCATTGCATCTGTGGGCAGTCGCATTGCATGCACCGAGCCGTTTACAGTGCATTCTCAATGCAACGTGGCACAGTGGCTCAGTTTGCAGTGCGTGTAACGTGTATGCACAAACTCAATCAGCAATCCTTAATCCCCCAATAAAATGAACATTTTCATAAAAATAAGAATTTTTCTTACAAGTTGGAATGGCAGATACGATAAAGGCATTGCCGTAGAAGAGCGCAGATGACTTGGTTGATACATTCCTGCTGAAATCTTGGAGCAAAAGCTCCTCTTCCTTTGTCAATTTCTTTCCACCAGCCATTTTTCTTCTGCAGCAGCCGTCGAGAGAGAATTAAATGTGTTAAATTTGGACGTAGATGGGGCACATCTAAAACTTACTTGGGGGAATCTTGCTCGAGGATACAATCTTTGGAGAAAGAAAAAAAAGTAAATACTTGAATCATTATTATAAATTAATTGATTAATTAAATGGTTTATATTTTTCCTCTACAAGGCATAGTGTTTTCTTTGGAAGCCGTATTATGGTACATTTAATCAGGGAGGTGTGGAATTTTCTTTTATCAGACATTTGTGATTTTATAATTACATTAATTATATTTTAATAACAAAACGAACTGTTCCACAAGAGCATTCACATTAGGTTCCCCTTTGGTAGTTTTCTTTAAAGTAATTTTACCTGTGACAATTAGCCCCATAACTAGCTGCGGTTTGTGGGGCTGAACTGGCTTGTGGCCTCTTTTTGAACTAATGTGGCACACCATAAATACACAAAGAAATGTGCCACATTATATTGTTATTTTCCCATCAGATTTTTTCGGAATCCCCGTCCCAATTTAATTCAAATTTTATCTAACACTCTTCATTTAAAACATAAAAATATATGCCCGGTATTAATTAGAAGTTTGTCAGTGTTGTTGGGCAATAGTGTCTTAGCCCTGCGACTTTTACTTGATGCCACAACTCCTCTGGTTGCAAATACATGGAAATTTGTTGTCTCATTGCTCGTATGAATGTCACTATTTCTCAATCAATATCTCTATCTATCAATCAATCCATCCATACATACATCTAACAATTCACCAAGACAACCAATCAGTCAGTCAATCAGTCAGTCAGTCAGTCAAACAGTCAACCATTCATTCAGTCTATCCATCAATCAATTCATTAATCAATCAAATAATACTTTAATGGTAAACAGGAGATAACACTATTTCACTTATTTCTGTCAAGCAATACTTCAATGCTATCAGTAACAGTAATATGTCCGAATGTTTTAAACAAGAGATGGCGCTATACCACTTACTTTTCATACCTTCCTCTATTGTTATTTTGATTATAAACTGTTTATATGAAAGAAAAATTGTATAGATTGATCATGTATAATTAGACATTTTTCTATATGTTCATTGTTCATTGATTGATGTATATTCATGAAATGTCTTGTATCGAAGATGATTTCTTGCAATCTGAATTCATGAGGAAGGAAATAAAATATCATTTAAAACAAAAAATAGCTAGTTTATTCCCAGATACATGACTGCATTGATGACCCTTTGTATTATTGTCTAGCAGTCTTATTTGTTGAACTGTAAATTAGTAATATTGCGTCAGGACTTGCTACCCCTTTGCCAGTTATATTTTGTCATGTATCTTCTATTTGATTCGAAATTTCATCAAAATCTCATTTTATTAAAATTAATTTATTTGATATCTTATTTCGAGAACACATATGTAAATATTTTTCATAGATTTTAGATTGCCATACTGTTATTCTAATCCTTTGTATCATCATTCAAAAAAAATGTTTACCAAATGAATTAGTTATAATGCTATAGGAAGGAAGTAAAGATTAAAAAGCAATCTAACCCTTGTAATACGTTCATTTTAATAAAAGCAGAAAAATAAGAGAAACAAAATAGAGAAAGTTTGAATAAATGGGAACAGTTATAAGAAAGTTTAAAATGTTTGAAATATGAGATCACTACAGCTATATGCGAATCTCAAGTTTGCAATTTGTCAGTAGATTGTGATTATTTGTGACGTAGTAACGGATAACTCTCCCGTTTTTCGAGTGTACACAAATATTACTTATTGTGTATTTATTATTATAATTATGAATTACTATGTATTTCTCCCCAGTGCCTTCACCCGTGAGGCACTATTAAATATATATTGTGGAGAGTACATTATTACAGGTTCTCTAAAAAGAAAAGACCATCCCGAGTCATACATTTTTTTTAATTGAAATTTTAGTTGGTTGGTTGGTTTTATATACGATCATAAAATATGAGTGTTGGGACATATTACGTGAAAGTTGTCCGTCATGTCATCACAGAGACATTACCGATTCAACCAATTTAAAGAGCCGATACCTACATGATTGCAACTACATTTCTTATTTTTTATCCGATTTCATTCAAACTTGTATGCTTCTCTAATTTTTCTGCTTTTCTGCAGACTACAGTACTAGAGTAGTTTGCTATCAGATGTTGGATTCCCCTTTAATCAATATAGCTAAGAAAGAAAATAATAACTTATTATATCGGAAAGAAAATAAACAATGTATGTACCTGGTTATATATAATTTAAAAATTAAACTTATAATATGTAAATATTTTTGTTAGCGAGTGATATGCTTTATATTTGCATGACTATACATCATGTACATAATATCAGACTGCATTTAAGTGACAAAGATTGCCAAAGTTTAACATTGTGAGTAATATTAATTTACTTAAAAATTAATCATATATGCTTTTCAATTTTATTTAAAAGTTAATAATATGCTTATAAAATTTTCAAGACAGCTTGTGTAAAGTCCGACTAATCAAAGACTTTCAAAAATATTTAAGTAGCCTTTCAATATGCTACGTTTAAAGTGCACAGTAATCCATAACTGTTTCGATTATGAATCACTGAGTGTCAAACTTCTTTAGAAATTCAAATTTCCCAGTACTCTGAGCCCAGTTCGCCTGAGTGTGGGGTATTATTCCAAGAGCAGGAGTCGATGAAAACTAAACAAAAATCTAATTTACACCTCGGATAATCAAAAGGCCTTGATGATGATGTTTTCACAATGACAAGCCCTCAAATTTAACGATGGCATTGGCGGAAAAGTAGAGATGAAAAAAGCCGCCAAGATTCCCCCTCCAGTTTGCTTCTTGCCTCGATCCCTCCGCAGACATTCCGTAATTTCACAACAATGGCGTAGCGTGGGACCATAACTGATTGGGGGCACCTGTCGTACTTGGCACACACCCCCATTATGTTTTATTATGTGTTGTAGATTGCCCCTCCCCCTTTCATTAAATTTTGAGTCCGCCCCTGATAGCTAGGGTAGATCTATTGCGAGAGAAAATAGCATAGAGTTCAAAAAGGAGTGGGAAGGGTGTGTCATCACATTTCCACGTTACTTGCTCTCTTTCATTCCCCCTTTTCTCTACATTGTCATTGCCCCATGCCCCCTCAGCTACGCCATTTACTTGAAGTATGCTCTTTATAAAAGCAAAGCTTAGCCTTATTGAAATATACCTAGAAACAACGACGTGAAATGGAAAGTGTGAACATTTAATAATCAGATTATAATCCGAAAGTGAATAGCAGCACCGTGTGAAATATATGAATGGCACTACCAGCCTACAGCTTTAAAGAAACAGGGGTGAAACTACGAACCACCCCAGCCCGCCCCCCTTCTTTCTCTCTCTCTCTCTCTCTCTCTCTGTCATCTAATTCAAATATTGCATAGCATGGACCTGAACCGAGATAACTGTAACAGGATGCATGATTAATTTCGAAGGTCTGATTCCTGAAAATTATACGTTCATTAACGACATTTATGAAATTAACTATGAAATTCGAAGTCATGGATTAAACAAAAATTTGACGTGTGTATATGAATTCATAGTCATACATGAACTACTGGCATTAAAAGCAATTATCTAAAATAATCATATCGCATGAACAACATAATTTATTGTATCCATCATACTTTTCTTTTAATAGACTATTCAAATCGTTGTCCTGTATACTGTTCCATTTTCGTTTAATTTCCTATCATATTTTCCTTCCTCCTCCTCCTCCTCCTCCTCCTCCTCCTCCTCCTCATCCCTCTTCTTCAACAGAATTATTGAAGTCCATTATTTATTTGACGAGGAAAAAAATAGCTCAAAACATTCACACTCGCAGCCAAAAATAACAATATAATACTAAGAATTATATGTTATTATACAACTTATTTTGTTATACACATTACATTGACAAAATAGCTTTCCATCACTTTACATTTTAAATTGTTTCATTATTGAGTATGGAAATGGTATAAAAACAAGGTCATATGAATAGGCCTACATAAAGTAACTTCTGTAATAAAATTACAAAACAGAAAAAGAAAATTCTTACGACCATGGTCCATGTATTTAAAATAAATTGTAACTAATATACCACCGTAACACAATTCATATCTTCGATACTGAACAAATTTCTTTCCCAACTCCCCCTACACTTTTATTTTTAAAACAAATTGAGTTCAGTCCTTGTAACATAATACAACCTTTTATATTTCAATTCTTATTTTCATTAAAACCCTAATATATGCAACCTTCAGTTTGAGGCCGCCATCCTAGTCAAGCATCGCTTATGAAGGCGATCTCCTGCATATTTCCACAGATAGTTAGGCTAATAGTTTTAAATTCATAATATTATAGTATAGAAATATTAAGTTCGTTATTATATGTGTATATGTTAGTGACATTTTAACATTATTACTGTTTGCATATTTTTATGATACCTAACGTTTACATGTTCTTTGTTAATCAGTTAATGTATTTGGGTAAATGAAGAAATCAAATCAAATCAAATTAAATCAAAGTTTAGAACTTAAAGAAATCCGAGTCAATATTTACTGTTTAGGGCCGTACACAGGACTAAAAGTAACCAATATTCGTATAGTCTGAAAAAACACAACTCTTGTAAACTCTATACAGCCTCTAGTACACTTGGAATAAATCGAAAGGGATCTGTGAGAAAGAAAAAAAATGGTTTGACAGTGATACGCTACAGCCTTCAGGTATCATCGTGAATAATAATTACAGGAAAATGTTAACACTTCCAGTTTCGACCAAGTTAATTATCAGAGAAAGAGCCAAAAGCTTGACTAATAACAAAAATGTATAGGTGTGTATTTTTCGATGGAATAGAAACAGGTATTTCCCTGCAGCCTGCAGTAAAATAGAAATAATCTTATTTATGACGTAGGCCTTAGGGAAATATTACACCTGTGTATACATTGTTGCTGTGATGAATATTTCATTAGATTGAATATTTCCGGCATGAATGCCCGCATAATATCATGCTGTCCTCGTATTTTCTCTCTCTCTCTCCCTCTTCCTCTCTCTCTCTCTCTCTCTCTCTCTCTCTCTCTCTCTCTCCCTCCCTTCTCCCCCCTCTCTCTCTCTCTCTCTCGCTCTCTCTCTCTCTCCTCTCTCTCTCTCTCTCTCTCTCTCTCTCTCTCTCTCTCTCCCTCTCTCTCAGTCACTCCATCTCACATATCTGTCATTTTCTTTTATTCCTGTTAACTGAAATATCTCTGTTCAATTTACCACAATCATTTTCAATTTATCATAGCCAGCATTGAGATAAAAATACAAATTGCCAAATTAGAAAAACTCATATATGTGTGAGGACCATCTTAAAATTTGTGAACTTCCGCATTAAAGGTACCTATCGGTCTGCTTTTGGTGGGTTAATCTACGGGAAAAATAACAGTCAAAGAATTTTTCTTTTCATATAGGTGTGTTTTTCAAACACCTTTGCTCTTTGCCGACTTTGCTCAAGGGTACCTTTCCCTTTAGTTTACTATACTCTTATTTCTCCGTAGAAGACTCGTATAACAGGTAGGCATCTACTATTGCATAGAATCTGTATGTAGAGATATAGAGAATGTTTGAATACTCTAATACTGAAATCATTCTCTCTGAAGAAAGTCGATTAGAAACGGTTCGTGTAAACCATTGACATAATACTTGTGCAGAACGAAGGAAAATATAACTCTATTTGCAAGCACAAATTGAAAACTGATTTTTTTTTTTTTTTAAATGTATACTGATGATGATGGTGATGAAGGTGGTGGTGATGGTGGTGGTGGTGCATGGTGGACTGGTGTGGTGGTGTTGGTGGTGGTGTTGGTGGTGGTGGTGGTGGTGGTGGACTGGTGGTGGTGGAGATGGTGATTAAAACAATAATGCCAATAATATCATCGATAATTGTCCGATATATTGCTCTTCCAAAGTAATTTGGAAATAGTTATTATTACAACGGTTTTATTGCTCTGGCAACCATAATTGGCTATTAGAAACTTTATTAGTTGCACAAATAAATAAGCACTGCAAAGATTGCAGGAAATATTGGATACGCTACTGCTTTCATAATTGACATCAACCCCCCCCCCCCTTTCCTACCCCTAAAAAAGGAGCTTTTATAAATATCTGGTGCATTATTTACTAGTTACCTTGAATTAAGTACGTGTTGGAAGAAGTAGTAGGCATATTTTGTCAGCTTTGCGACTGTTGAAAGCATGCTTTTTTCATGGTCGCAAATTTGGGTCATCTCAACTAAACCAGGCACCACAACCCATGCGTAAAATACACTATTAGTCATAATTTTTATCACCTAATTCTTTTATTATTTCTCTCCTCCTCATTACTTTTTTTCTCTCTCTCTCTATGTTAGTGTGTACGTATTTTTCTCTTCTTTCTATCATTATAGTCTGTCTATCCCTGCCCCCTTTAACCTATCTCTTTATATCTCTTGTTCACCTCCCCTTCTCTCCTCCCCTTCATAATTTTGTTGCTGTTTTCTCCACTCTCTCCGAGACTCAAAATCTGTCCTTATCTTCCCTCTTTCCTTACCTTTTTGCAATTAATTTCCCCTGTCCCTGGTGTGTTGCAATGACCATTCCGTTATACCTTTGGCGTTCTCCCCATCTCTCTTATTGCTCTCTTTCTCTTTGTGTATCATCTCAATAGAAGTATGACGATTCAATACTTTTGAAAACTCTTGGAATTCAAATCCACCCCTCTCACCATCCTTCTCCCCACCCCCTCTCCCTCTATCTCTCTTTCTCCCTCTCTCTCCCTCTCTCTCTCTCTCTCTTTCCCTCATCTCATCTTTCCTCTGTCTATAACAATCTATATATCTATTTCTCACATCGTCCATCTCTATCTCTCTCTCTCTCTCTCTCTCTCTCTCTCTTCTCTCTCTCTCTCTCTCTCTCTCTCTCTCTCTCTCTCTCATTTCCCATGCTCTTTTTTGTTTCTATATATATCCTTTCATTTTATTTATCGTCGTTTTGATCCTTTTCCTCTTTCAACTTTATCTCAAAGGCACACACCCTGGAGACAGGGGCGCCATATCCTAACGTCTGAGAAGCCCCAATCCTGGTCCTGGCAGTGCTGGCACCACACCTCCCCGGGATCTCACACCAACCCACTAAACAACCCACCCGGCCACTGCCAACCACCACAAAACCATCCCCCCAAAAGGTGATAACCCTGACAGACTTCGCGCTTTCTAGCCGTACCTGATCCAACCCGCTGACTTATACACAAAGAAGAATCACAAAATAAAGACCATTTACACACCCGAGAGAAACGGAAAGTCAGATAACAAAAAGCCACTCGCTAATCATGCGTTGAAATCGGAAATAACTTCTTCCTATTTTTGTTGAACCTATTATTATTACTCAAAATCATAAGTCATTTTATATGCTCTGTCAGTCGGAGACCGCCTGGTGATTTAGTTCGCAACTTTGTTTCCGTTAAACGTCTGTGTTAAGCTACAATAGAGAAAAGGTAAAAAAGGATGCGCGCGCTTTGCAAAACAGATCCAAACAGGCACCAGACGACACCAACATGATAAAGTCAACTTTGAAGTGAAAAGAATTTTGTTGACACCAAAAGCGTGGTTTTTCGTGATTTTACATCTAACAAGAGATGTTCGTAAGTTTTTAATAACAACTGTATATTTCCCTTGCTTTTATTTTCCACCTTTTTTTTTCACGAAGACGTACTTTTTTTTTTTTTTTGGCGGGAATATGATCCCTTCGCGATACTCCACAATCCTCTCTAAGTTCTTAAGGAGCTCACTTCGACCGTAACATCTGGACAAGTGAGCGCCGGGCTGGCGGGGCAGATTTGAAACCAGCCGAGATCAGTAAAATAATAGTTTTTATTGACGTCGACAGCCAAGCATTATGCAGATAAATCATTACTTTTATTTATCTTTTTTTAAGTTTTCTCCCTTTTCGCGCCGAGGTTCGATCGATTTTAGTTGTAATCATCGTTGAACGAGGCTGGTCGAGCGGCCATCTTAAAGATCGTCTGTAGCGCGGAAAGGTCGATAAAGATGGCGTCAGTTTTCCACATCTGTGGTCACAGTGACGCCTTCCGCCAAAGATGAAAATGGTGAAGAAAAATAGGAAAAGAATGTTTGGGTTGAAGAATAAGACAGCGGCTTGAGACGGCAAAAAGCTTGAAATGTTTTCTTCGAGAAACTGAAAAAGGCCTGGTTCAACTGGTATCGATAATTAACGCGTTGTAAAACTCCAACAAAACGTGTGTCACCTCTGCAATGCTATTTGTAATCTTTAAGTAAAAAAAATATGTAATTAAAAACAAAGATATGGGTGGGTTAACCCAATTTGTTTACATTAAATTTATCGATAATTTGCATGAAATCATTAGTATAAAATTTTCTTTAACACAAAATATAGGCTTTCTGAAAGAATACCAGAAAATAATAGGTATAAACTGTATTAATAAAGCTGTAACCGCTATGCGTTCTCACTGGTATAGTTTGTCACTATAATAGATCTCGGAGAGTTGCAGATTAATTTCTAACGTAAACACGGCTAAAGAGTCGACGATAATTATCTTTGCCTCGCAGATGTTTTAGATGAACTCAAATTCAACCGTATCATCTAATCTCATAACTTTCCACCTTAAAAATCGATTTTCTCTCCTACGCCGGCATCGCCATCTCCCGTAGAAGCTAAAAAACAAAAATCGACGCGCATGAAGTTCTTCTCGCTTTCGTTTGTGATATCGCATTCGTTACCGCTCTCGTGTGCGAGCGAAACCTTTTCCTCCTGAGTTACACGTTTTCATGTTTTATAGAAACATGAGTGTCATTCTGTAACACGCTTTTAAAGTTTTGTCGATGCTTGTAAGGCATTTATCAATAGCGTCCTCTAAAGGTCATTTTTAATACTTTTTTGATTGAGCCATCTCAGCAGATGCACATGACTGTATAGATCGAAGATTCGATTGCTGCTCAACTCCCACAAATGAAAATTAAATAGAAATACGGGGGAGGGAGAGAGAGAGAGAGAGAGAGAGAGAGAGAGAGAGGGGGAGAGGGGAGAGGGGAGAGGGACAGCGAGATATTGATAGAGATTGGGAGAATATAATGAAGAAAGGGAGAAGGACTTAGAGAGAGAGAGAGAGAGAGAGAGAGAGAGAGAGAGAGAGAGAGAGATTTAGCTGGATGAATGGGAACATACAAACGAAGCGTGAAGAAAAACGATCCGATTTTGCAAACTGAGAAGACTGAAAATAAAGAAGTATTGAAACAGCTATACATGCGATGTTGAAACAGAAAGAGTCAAAATAATATATTTATATATCAGCCCCGGAATATTGAACAGGAAAAGCATGACGATATTAGAGTGAAAAGCGCTGACATGTAAAAAAAAAAAGAAGAAGAAAAGATGCAGATGTCTAGTTAAATACAATCCAAATGACTACTTTGACAGAACCATTTTTCAAAAAGAGAAGAAATAATAGAATATGAAAAAAAGAAATAGGGACAAAAGAGCTAGATTGAATTATGATTACTGTACTTTATATGCCTTGTGAATCATCGCAATATACACAATAGAGGGACTCATAACAGATAACTCACCCAATATGGCAAGTTTTCAAGGTTACTTGTTTTTGTGACAATTTCTCTTCTTCTGAATGAAGGTTTGCGACTGACACCTCTATTCTTCTTGGATCATTAACCTTTGCGGCCTGATTGGTTTGTAAGTACAATGGGGGTGGTTGAATTGGTAGAAAAGAAGGAAGATGTGGAGCTGGAGGAGATTGAGGAGAGAAAAAAAAGGAGGGGGAGGTGGTGGAGAAAAGAGGGAGGAAAAGTGAGAGAGAGAGAGATAGAAGACGAAATAGACGGAGGTAACAGATGAAGAAGAGTGAGAGGGAGAGAGAGAGAGGGGGGAGAAATAGAAGGAGGAGAAAGATGAAGATGGAAGAGGGGAGAAGAAGGAGGAGGGGTGAAGAAAAGTGGAGAATAAAGAGAGGAAGAGGCGGAAGAAGGAGGAAAGTAGGAGAAAGGAAGGGGAGAAGGAGGGAGGGGGAAGGTGATAACTTGAGGTAGAAAAAAGAGGTGGAAGAAAAGAAGAAGGAGAAGAAAAAGAAGGAGAATGATAAGAATTAATTTTGGAGAAAAAAAGAGAAGATGAAAAGGAGGTGTATAGAAGACGAATAAGAATTAAAAGAGGATGGGGCAATAATGAGGAGTATGAGAAGGAAAACTTGAAAAAGGATGAGAAGGAGGAAGAGAGAGGGGGAGACGGAGAGAAAAGAAGAGAGAGAAAGTGATGGAAAGAGGAGTGAGAGAGAGAGATGAGAGAGAGAGAGAGGGAGAGAGAGGGGAGAGAGAGAGAGAGAGAGAGAGAGAGAGAGAGGGAGAGGGGGGGGGGGGGGGGGGGGCTGAAGCAAAGAACGAACCTGAAATCATTGGTTGAATAGTTCACCGAACACCGAGAACAAAATCTCCGCTCTGTGGTTGGCTAATACTGTGTCGACGTCACAAGTCCGCTGAAGCAAAGTTCTCAAGCGGAGCTGAAAAGAAAATAAGAAAAAACGAGGCGCGGGCTGGCCAACAGAAGAATAAAAATAAAAGGCGATCTACGTACTATAAAGAAGTTTGCTCTCAGCAAAGGAGGACCATCTACCAAACACAGTCGTCCACGACAGAGCTGGGAAATCGTGCTACTCTATCTAATAGCTCCATTTCATTCATTTCGAGGTTTAATTCTCCAATCAAAAGGGATTTCTTCAATCTTCTCTCTTTGCTTTGGTTCACTTGAGCGCCGATCTTTGATTTATTTCCCCCAAGTTTCGTTCGGGGGCGGAAGGAAACCGAAGGCGTGTATATACCTGGAAGTCTACTTTAAAAAGCCGTAACCTGTTTTTTTTTTTTCAGTTCGGATTTAAAGGCGGAGAGGAAAAAGGAGAAGAGACGCATGGAAACATCTCGGAAGGGGGTATAACAGCATACAACAGAGAAAGGGAGCCAAAAGATCGTGTGTGGGGACATATTTACTACGTTCATTTTCTCCTTCCTCCCCTTTTCTTATACGCTAACTCGTTCTCTCTGCAAATTCGCAACACTTCACGACGGCAAAGAGTTGATTGCTTTGGACGGGTGGCGCAGCGCTGGTCCAGTGCATCACACCCCCAAGCTCCGGGGTCGCAACTCGCGTGTCACCTCCCCCAACCTTGGAGATCGCACCCGCGTCGAGACGGGAGGTGGTAAATTTCTCTAGATATCTTTTCAATCGCCTCTCTCTGTCTCTCTCTCTCTCTCTCTTTGCATACCCTCCACGTTCTTGGAGGGGAAGAAGGAAAAAAACGACAAACGAAGTGCGGATTTCGCCCATGACCTCTTACAAGTTTCAAGGAATGCGAAGTTGAAAAGAAGAAAAACGTGTAGTTGGTACAAATACACAGTTCATGCCGTGCATCGAGAAACAACGTGTTTAGGGTGATGTTTTGCTTATCATTGGCGCCTGAAAACCAACTCCGAACAAGAAGAGAAAACAACTCGAAGAATGACATATTGTTGAAGTCCAGAATTGAGGAATCTGTGGTAAATTGGACAGCATAAACATCCATTATATTCCTTTTTGTTTCTAGACATTTCTGTAGCACTGAGAGATACAGGGCGTTCCACGAAAAGGTTGAATAGAAACTTTTAATGAAAAGTTACAATTATTGTGAGCTGTACCGGTGGTGATGTTTAAAAACAACTTCGAGTTTTAAAACCTGTGCCATACAGCTACATCGGAACTTAACTAATTTAAGACGAGGAATGTTTGCAAAGCAGACCCCTCATTGAGGTACTTTTGATTTCGCGAGAAAGTACATCATCCTTACCGAGATTTTTACGCTTTTAAGCTTGGAATACACCTGGAAATCTGATCTTCTAACGTATACGTACTTGTGTTCAGGATTTATAACTAAATCTAAAGTGGATACGATACAGTAAACGGAACGTTTTAATCTGAATAAACGTCTCATATGTGGTGCTATGTCGGTGAGCTCACAAGAGTAGCTCAGTAATCCTACTGTAGCACGATATCGCAAAGCGTATTTTCACATTTCGTGTAAGACATCATCTTGCTTCGTGGCGCCTCATTTTTACATCTGGACACTAATTATTACCAAATTCCAAAATCTTTGTTTTGCGTATAGTTGTCGCTGCCGCCACGCTTCTTAAGCCCCACAACACATGCAACATAGCTTTTATGGAACACCCGTTGATAAAAGCTTTGTTAAAACTTCGAGTATAACAGTAGCCCTCTGTATTATGAAAACGTATACAACATACTTCACGACCGTCTACGTATAGGAAAAGTATCTCGAATAATTTTGACAATGACCCCCTTGGTTTGAGGGCAAACGACGGATCGCTCCTGCAGAGAGTTGTTAAGCTCTTTTCTTTTACGAATCATCAGATCTTTAGGTCTATATATACCGAGTTCATACAATCAAGCCAGTCTGGAATACGTGTTCTCTACCAATGTGAAGGATTTTTTTCTTCAAAAGTTCATGTACAAGTTTGATGAGTAAAATCCCGTCTTCGTCATGTACTTCTTCCAAACAGAGTAAACATTTCGTGCTATTTTTTCTTCAAATTGTGCCGCTATTCTAGACATCGGATGCATAGGCCTGTCGAATTTAAATTCGAAACCACGAAAGGTGATATGATCACCTTTTGCAGAAGAATTTGAAGAAGTAATTTTTTAATCAGCTCTATCTCGTGTGGACCCAAGGAATGTAAAATTGCGGAAATCCTATTTTACCTTTTCGAGTGAACGAACACAGCGGGTGGCAATGGTGATGAGTTTATGCGGATAATCGTTAAAAGCCCTGGATTAATGTCAACATCAACGAGAAATACACCAGGAAACATAACGGAAAAGAAACATCGTGCAGTAAGAGAATCATGTGAACGAAATACAGTTTAAAAATAAATATTTATTGTGACATTACACAAGGTAATCCATAGGCATCGAGTTGTAAAGAAACAACTTCCACTGCTGAATATTCATACTTGAATGAATATTAATTGATAATTAATCATGCATATGCATCCAGTAATTATGAGGACGATGTTGATACTGTGTGGGTTGTGGCTACACAGCTCGACCAGTGTTCATTCCGAGGTCGAGGCTCAACCCACCAACGAGGAATACATTCATATGAACATGTTCCCCGATGATCCCGACGACGACTACGGCAGTCTGGTCTCATTGGTAAGTCATTAATCTTTTCCATCTCCTTCTTACTATAACGCTTGTTGCACAGGTGGCGTCATTTTGGCTGCGTCATTCCCTGCGCTAATCAAGCCTGCGGAGCTAGGTAATAAACGCATACAAAAGTAATTCAATGCAATGTTTCTACTTTTCAATTTGTATCCACTTTTTTACGAGATCGCTCTCACGTGGTGCGTCAAAGGCCGCGTCATGATGCTGACGGCTGACGCATTCCTGCGTCAGGTATAATGATGCCTCGTGTGCAGCGGGCTTCAAAATCCCAATATTAGTCTCCTAACATACAAAGCGTAATAAACAAGTTTACTAATGTTTTTTTACCAAAAATACTCTTCTGGGTACTAATACATTATTCAAATTTTACTCGAAAGCTGAGCGGGGTTTTCCCAACATAGTACAACAAATGTATACAGGTTAAATCTGTGCAACCACACTTTCTTTCTTTCTTAAATGTTTTACCTCGCTCTTGAATTACGTTTCACAGTTTGTGTTTTTCTGTAGAGTCTGTATACATTGTCAGGCCTGTTTGAATATTTTGTAAAATGTGAAATAATAAATGGGAGATACGTTAGGCCTACTTTAATTATTGAAGAGAATTGATCTCAACATGCAATAAAACATATCTACATTGTATTTGAAGGATTTCCATTTCGAATCTCTTGAAATCTCTTTACTCGTCTCTCCTACAATATGCCACCCACGTGACTACAAGGTGTTCTATTAAATGTCACAATGATTTAAAGAGCCCTTTCAAGCTTTCATCACACAACAATGCTGTAACGCCGTCAATGGCTTCGACCATTGTTCCTCGGAGTTTAAAAGTCAGTTTGGCCTGCCATTAAACGGTGTCTGCCACAAACTTGGACAAAAGACCAGGAACAGTTAGTCCTAGCAGCCTCATTGTAGAGCCATTGATTAGACCAACGGATTTAGTATGATCAGACCAATTATGGACCTATTACCCCACCTCCAGCATTATTGTGTGCGTTTAGATCGGTGTTGGCTAAATGGTGGCGTCCATACCCAGTTTTTGTTATCTTCCACGGTTTGATTAGACTGACGTCATCAGGGAAGATGGCGTTCATGTTCGTGTTGAACAAAGCGAAGGTACCTTTCCTAACGAAAAACAAATCCATCATATTAATAAAAAAAGGTATAAAATAATGCATTTTCTCATTTTTCTGTCCGTGTTGGAAAACATGAGGAGGAACGTGCCCTGCTAAATAAAGCAAAAATATAATTTTCAAACAATGTCTCTAGATGCTCAGAGTTTCTTTTGCTTTTTTTTTGTTTTTTTGAGGAAAACTATTGATGACCTCACTTACGGTTAATCATTGGGTCTCGGGGTTGAGACATTAAACAAAGAAAATGAAAGAGAACACCTTTATTTTGCGTTACATCATTTTTGTCCACGGAAAGTTTAGAATTAAGGTCAAAAGTGGTATGAACACATTTTGTGCTAGAATAGGTATCAAATTATGTATCAGTAGGGACTTTCATATTCTGCACGACGAGAACGTGGACTGCCCTTTAAAGGCAATGTGACGTCCTTTTAAGGCACTGGCAGTGACGTCACATTGCCCTAAAAGGGCAGTCCGTGTTCTCGTCGTGCAGAATCTAAAAGTCTCCAGTAACTTTCCGGATAGAACTTGGGTAAAATGTTGTGTAAAGCATGTACGTGTATAGACACGCTCTATGTAAGAACAAAGTATCTCTTTGGTAAGAATAGATCTGAATAGTGTATGTAGTGGTAGACCGACGTCATAAAGGTTGTTGTAACACCTAGCCTGGCTGGGTTCATGTAAAGCTTTGGGATTAATTACATAGCCTGGCGTTCTATCAATAATAGCGACGTCTATTTGGAATTGGTGTCTTTATCTCGAAGGTGATATAAGCCGATACCTCGACGGGGAGATGAAAGAAGCGTCTTTGTTCGGATTAATTGCCCGATAAATGAACGCGCGCCCTTTCGAGACGGTCAGATTGGTCGTCTGCGAGTCGTAAGTTTTTCGGACGGCCAGTTTCAACGACGTAGACCAGGAACTCTCAAGCAAGCAAGAGCTTCCACAGTCTCTGGCCGTCTCTCTACTCACAAACGGTGAAAAGCACCGCACACATAATTATGGGAATGTGGGACTACACACACATGTGACATCAAAATGTTGTCTAAAGTCTTAGGGCATTAGAAGAGCAATCTCGGAGAGCAATACTTAATTCAATAATGTCAATTAGGTGATATTACGATTATAATCAGCCTCGAACTAAAAGCAAGTAAAAAGGTAGAAAGGTAGCTTGGCCAATTTTACTTTAATCTTCTCTTTAACTTCATGTAAACCATGATTTATCGAGAGCTTTTTCCTCTGTCTCTATCCACATTTCTCTTCTATCATCTCCTTAAATATGACGATTATCTCTCATTAAAATGATTTCCCCCCTTGTAGCCATTTGGAAGGCAGATGCCAGCCTGACTGGCAATGTCCTTATAATTATGAACATTTACTGTAGTTTAATTTCAACAAGCGCGAGGCGGACGCATAATTATATGAAGATGCGCTTTGCAATAGACGGTATCCTAGTTGTCCAGATATGTTAACTACTGCATGGGACTACTGTGATAATATTCATGTTGGGATTCAGCCATAGAGACCGACAATATCTGTCGCATAGGCCTTGTGACATGGTTCGCAAGACTTACATGTCGGTATCGTGGTCCTTCTGACAACTTTCAGAGGGTTTTGTACGCTTTCAATCTGTTTGGATATCCTGGTCATATTATGGCATATACTGGTATAATTAGTGAAGGGTCGTAGCAGTCATTGCATTTATCAATAGGTTTAGATGACCGATTGAATGCCGCACTCTGATATCATTATTCCCATTGTACTAACACACTTTTAGAACTGTTTCTTTTAAACGATGAGTTTTATCTGCACGGGGACCATCGAAATGAAAATACATCATGATTGGAGGAGGAAAAAGTAAAAGAAAAATGGAGTCCATCTTTCTCCTAAATTGGACGCCAAGTCTGGCGCAGATCCCATCCATCCAGTCGCCGGAAGTTTCTGTCCCAAGTCTACTCCTAATCGAAAGAAGATTCATCCATGTCAAAACTTATACGGTTTCAAATTCGTTGATATGGTTATTTGTGAGACTGTCATCCTTGAGCCGAAAGTTCAGTCTGTGTCCAATTTGAGGTAGGCCTATGCCCAGTTTCAACTATTTTGCCCGAAACTCTTGGACGGCAAAAGCCTGCTCGTGAATCGGACATTGAAAACAGCCACAATAAACCTTTTAGTTGGTATTGTTCGATTTTGTTTAGTACCTCTTCATCACTTTTGTTTTCAACAATTTCTCCGGACTAGCAAACTGCATGGTTTCACACGTTTCGTTTCTGAACCCGTCCCTACTCTTCTAGAACTTTGAAATTAACAATATTCGGGCAACCACCACCTAATGTTCGGGCAGCTATTTTGTATATTGTGATGAAACATGTCATTTCAATGAAATACAGTGTCAGATTATTTCGTTTCTCGATTGCTCTATTCGATTTCAAAGTTTAGTTGATATTTAGGCAGGAGCTATCCTTGACAATATTTGATACGCCCATGACTGCTCCCCCCCCCCCCCCCCTAGGTAGATGAATGTCTTGCAAAAATGACATAATTGAGGAGTTTCGAATCAGATAATTAGAGGCAAACTTCTTCTTCCTTTTCTCTAATTCTAACCAAAAGATGCTAGCTATAAAGCTAGGTAGGAAGGTCGGAAAGTTAAGTCATGATCTGTAAATAATCCAAACGAACTTTTTCGATTACAGCAACCAAAATGTGCAGGACATATTGAACGGATATGCGGATTGATTGAGATTATTATCCGCTACAGATGCCCTTTCCGAACTTTATTCTCAATTCCCCACCCCCCCCCCCCTCTCATCAAGATCGTGACTTCCCATTCTCTAAGTTTTTGTTCTCGTACTCTTCTTTTTCTCTCTCTGTCCCTTCTTCTGTTTCCCCTTCTCTTCTACTTCTCTTCATGTTATTCGTTACCCTTTGTTGACCCTCTTCTTCTTCAATTCTTCTTCCTTTATCCTTCTTTGCTTCTTCTGCTTCTCTTTCTTCTATACGTTTTTATTTTCTTCTTGTATTATCTCTTTCCCTTCATTTCCTTCTTCTTCTTGTTCGTCTTGTTATTTTTCTTCTTCTTGTTGTTCTTCTTGTTGTTCTTCTTCTTGCTCTTCTTGTTCTTCTTCGTGTTCTTTATCATATTCTTCTCATAACGCTTACTCTTCTTTTCCTTTATCTTTCCTTCACCTCTTCTCCTTCTCCTGCTTCTTGTGTTTCTTCTCTACCCTTTTCGCTTTTCTTCTTTCTTCTCTTTCCTTTACTTTAGTTTCTTTTCCGTTTTACTTTCCTCTTTTTCTTCTCCCTCTCCCCTCTCCGTCTCTGACGAAAAAAAGGTTTCTTATGTCTTGATTACAAAACCCTCAGAAAAGATGACATCTAGATATTAGGGGGAATAAACAAGGGCAACTAGCACAATTTCGGGAAATGCCTCCAAAATCTCTGTATTTACTTTACAAATCTTCATTTTCTTCTCCTAGATCCACCTTTTATATTCATGCATATCTTCATGATATTTATAATCCTGTCCATCCCGTCGTCATGGTTACATTTACCAATCTTGGCCTGGAACATATTTCGCCTGAAATTGAAACCAAACTCCTTCCCGATGTAGATTTGACCAGCGCGCGTATAATATGGCTCTGATTACTTTACTTGACTTAATAATTTGATTGACTATGACAATTCAAGGAAAATGGCGGAAAGGACGGATGATTTTGATTATACTGCCCACAAAACACAACACAAATCCTGCTATACTATGTCTTTTGCATCTCATTACCTGGCTATAGTGCCTTGTTTTGAGCGTTCAGTCCTCCTTCCATCTGCATGATTTATTTCAATTCCTTGTTTTTCTGGCTCTGGATTTGAAATCAGTAAGATTTCTCGCTTTTGTCCATTTAATTTGCTTGGTTGTGGGCATCACTCCCCAAAGTCGTCATCAACTCTTCTTTTAATTGTAAAAATAGTCGTAATAAATCACACTAACTTGGCATGATTAATCAGGATTATTTTCCCTCTTTAACTTATTTAGTCTAAATTCCCAACGTACAGACTACCACCAAAAGGAGCAAAGAAATTAAAAAAAGTTATGACGACAAGAGGATCTACACAAATTGTGTATCTTTACTTTCCTTATCAAATATCAATGTCACAAGATGAATTATTATTTCAATAAAAATAGGCGCCCTTCTAAAACAGTCCCTCCATGAATCTGAATGTGACTAAACCCTGCTTTAAAACAGAACACAAATAGATGAATAAATAAATATTAACAGATACAAAATAAACAGATATACAAATTTACATTTTTCAGATAAGCTTACGATCTGAAGCTTGATAATTTTTCCCAATAGATTGTTTGTTCATACACATAAATATTTTGTCCATGGACAATTTTACTCCCGACCCGTAAATATCTCAAAATCCCTTGTTCATGAACAAAATATGTGGTAGGCCTTACATTTCGAGATTTTGGAGGTCCAAAGTTTCTCTCTCTGTTCCGATCAGTGAAATCATAACCCGAGGCGAAGTCGGATGATTCATAAATTGGGAGGGGTGGGGGCGGAGGTGAGGGGGGGGGGGCATGGACAATTTTTCTATTGATTTCAAGGGGCGGTAGATGGTTATTCCATTACACCCTACCTTGTACTAAGAATGTGTTTTACGGGGTCATTAACATGTAATTGCTCTTTAAATCAATATGGAGGGCAAGGTCAAAGCTGATATATCAAGTGTCATTGAAAAGGGGCATTGGGAAATATCTTGACGGAAGTTAGATGAATTTTTTGGGAAGCAAAAACATCAAACCGTTGTTTTATTTGTATTATTTATTTTTGTACTAACACATGAAGTTGTCTTGGCATTGAAACTTAAAATTCCAACTAAAATAAATGATAAAATCCATATTTTATCTCGAAAACGGTCATTAAAACCTTGTTTAATTATTCATACAATGAATGTTCCTTTTCTTTTTTGAAATTTTGCCGTGACGAAGCTGCTCATATCTTCATATATTGTAGTCTGCTTCTCCATATGACCTGTGGACCAAAAAAGTTCAAGTTACATACATGCATAGACCTACATCATTGTAATTTTTTTGTATTTATAATACACAAGCGTAGTCACCACGTGTAAAAGAAGTATTTCGACGGCTTTTTAAGGGGCGGGTGGTCGGGGGGGGGGGGGCTAACAATTTTGATCTACAGAGTGCAAAGTCCCTGGGTTGGCTATAAACCCCACTTGGATGGTTCTATATTAGCTGAGCATCAGATTGCAAAGAAAACACACACAACAATCAGATAAAATGCACTCGGCGACAAGTTTCTTGTAGAAACATCGTAAAGATGTGTACAAAAGCTTAAAAACGCGGTAGTAAACCGTTCAGATATATCGCAAAGATTACTCTTTCTCTCTCTCTCTCTCTCTCTCTCTCTCCTTCATACTACCACCAACACTGACTACATCATTCTATATCCCTTTTGGAATCAAACCAAGTGAAAAAGAAGGGACAGTTTTCTGACAGGTTACACTGATTTTTATGATTTTATCACACCTTTTTTTTCTGTAGGATAAATCAATAATTATATTTCGAGGTCAAATTTAATTTTGGGTAATTAAATTCAGGATTATGACTGCGAGAGGTCGCATCAAAACCGCTAAACGTTGTGCACGTTATGTTGTATATTTGCGAAAACCCCAAATCCATTACTTAGTTTTCCTGATAAATATCAATGTCCATGAAATGATTTAGGGATTTTAGTCACGTTTGTTACTAACGTGCCAAAGAGAACATTCTACAAACCTGAATGGGAAGTCAACCCTTATATTTAGTTGGTTTTGATAAAAGCAGAAAAATGAGGGAAACGGATCAGTGAAAGTTAGAGCAAATTCTGATAAGGAATAAGAAAGTTATGGATTGTTGTAATTGTGTTCTATCAAACACAAATTGGCAACATGACGACGTATCATTTGAGGTCCTCTCCCATTTTTTCTGTACAGAAAAGTTCATAAATGTCCATTTTCTTAGTTGCTATTGATATATATTTTCTTCATACTAGAGATTAGACCAAATAGAAATTAAACCAAATGACTCGTAGCATAAAAGGCCATTAGACCAAATGATAAGCAGACGAAATGAATATGAGACCGCGTGGATAGTAGACGAGCTGGGTGCAGGCTAATTGGGAAGTAGACGAACTGGTTGTAGACCAAATGGCAATAAACCATATAATTAACTTCTCGATTTGAGATTTTTGCTTTATTAAGTTAATGTCACGAGTTGAGATTTTCGCGCTCTAAAGTTTACAAGTAAAAGTTTTTCGTGCCAACGTGTTTTCAAGTTAGTCAGGTGTTACAGGTTGCGTTCTAAACTTAAAGGAAACCTCACCCGAAAGAATAAGTGTAGGCATTCTGAAAAATGAGATGTCTTCCTGCCCTTTAATGTACAAAATTCCCTACGAAAATGCACATGAAATATATAAATGAAGATATTTTTGACATTGCGATGCCTTTTAGCATTACATGGGCGCAGCCATTTTCTTGAAAATGTGACGTACCAGTTGAAGTTGGAAAGAATATAGAAATAAAAACCAAAATCTTTACTTTTCAATGAGGGAAAATCATAGCCTAGAAGATGTAAATTATATTAGGTGAACAATATATAACACGGGAACAATTAAAACTTATTCATTTAAAAATACTAAAATATTGCAGTTGACAAATCTATTTCATTTATGAGAAACCTTCACCTCAGAAGAGCACCAACTTATTTATTCAATTTGCGTTCTGGCATTTTGTAGTTCAAAGAATAATAGCAGGTGAATGAATGCACCTGAGAAGGAAGCATCCATAAATTTGAATACCTTTACTTAAAACGACTTCACATAGTACGTCACGTTATCAAGAAAATGGCGATGCCCATGTCGTGCTGAGATACTGTACATTACTTCTTTTTGCTTTATACCTCTCTCATACACTTCGGTGAGGAATCTTGTAGATTAATTGGCAAGAAAATAATAAGTCTCTCAGAATAAGTAAAGTTATTTCTTGGGGTGAGGTTTCCCTTTTAACGAGATAAAATTGTTTGTCCTACAGCTTGCATGATGTAGGTACTGCGCTCTTAACGTACAAATCAAAGTTTGCTTTAAAAAGTTTACGAATCAAAGCTTTGCGATCCAAAGTTAGTTTTTAAGTTGAAATTTTGCGATCTTCAGTTCAAACTGAAGAGCAAAGTTGATGCAGGGAAAGTCTTTCTGTTGTTGTGGCAGTTTTAAGTACACAAGTAAGCAGGCATACATACACCGACATACCAATTCAACGATCCGTGTCATAGTCCTGTACTTGTTTAAAGGATTTAGTCCGGATGAGTGGAGGATTTTGAGTCTCCGAGTGGACAGGTCCAACAGAAGAACCATTCTTTCTACCTGTAACAACCGAACGATCTTCGAGATCGAAGCCCTTTTCGGTTCGGCGGCAGAGACGGGACTTAGTCCAGGATCTTATTCATTGGACTGCTCTGAGAAGCCGACAGAGTACACACCTTCTCAGAAACTTCAATGATTGTGAAGAGAATGGGATATTATTTGCCTGTTTATTTATGAAGTTTCTTGCTACTTGAAGTGCGTAATCTTCTTGTGGTGATCTGTAAGTCTTGAGCACATTAACCCCACACCACTGGTTGTAATAGCAGGTGCACCACCTGTAAGTGACGATGACCCGATTTTTGACATTTTGTTGCTCCGTGCATTATTTAGTGGGATTTTAAACGTGACACAGGATCTAAGGGTGCATTCATTACGCCTATGTTTTGAAATAACTATCTCTGATAATAATATTCTTTTCCTTCTTTCCACCAAAAGATGGAACCAGGATTGTCTGTTCACCCCTCCCCCACTCGTATTCCCTCTCTCTCTTCTACATCCACACCCATCTACTCATCCGCAGTCTTCCTTTCAACCCCTCTCTCTCTCACACATATACACATACACGCACGCACAATGTTCTTTCTTACCCCTCCCTCCCACAAACCCACACACGCTTCTCCCACCCTCTCTTTCTCATACACATTTTATTTTTCTCACTCTTCTCTCTTTCACCCAATCTCTCTCTCCCTCTCTCCTCACACATATACACATACACGCACGCACAATGTTCTTTCTTACCCCTCCCTCCCACAAACCCACACACGCTTCTCCCACCCTCTCTTTCTCATACACATTTTATTTTTCTCACTCTTCTCTCTTTCACCCAATCTCTCTCTCCCTCTCTCCTCACACATATACACATACACGCACGCACAATCATCTTTCTTATCCCTCTCTCTCTCTCCCACAAACCCACACACGCTTCTCCCACCCTCTCTTTCTCATACACATTCTATTTTTCTCACTCTTCTCTTTTTCACCCAATCTCTCTCTCGCTCTCTCTGTCTCTCACACACACGCACACATACGCACGATCACTCATCCTGTCTATCCGTCTCTCACTCTCTCTCTCTCTCCCTCCTTACCTAGCCAATTTCATTAATAAATCAGTATGTACTTGTGTCTTTATAAACATATCAGAATAAAATTAAAGAATATACAACCCATTTCGTGATACTGAAACGTAAAATCCTGGGAGAATGATTAGGGTATATTACAACCTTGTCGAACAGAAATGAGTCATGAAATTGATCACTGCTCTGTGAAATGTTTAAAAGTTTTTTGCCAGGGGGTGCAAAGTCTAGCTTTTAAACGCTATTCTTCTGTTCATTCAAAAAAATTCTACTCCATTCTACCACCGAACATTAATTTGACGGAAACGTATTGTAATTCTTACAAAGCGGACGATGATCATGATGATAATCTTCTACAAACTCCGAAAATGGGAACAATGGTTACAAAAAGAACGAGAATCCTATCAATAATCTGGAGTGACACATCATTTGGTAACCATGGTGATAGATTGTGAGTTTGAACTTCCATTTTGAAAAGTTGGAAATAAATGATAGCGTTGTACAAGTCCACGTTTTGCTCTGAGAGACCAGAACATTTTAATTTTAATTGCATTGCACCTCGCTCGCTCTCTCTCTCTTTCCTCAATTGTGATTTTACACTCAGAATCCTTTTCCTCACCCTCTCCCTCGATATATGAAAAGCCAGTTCTGTTTGCTTATAAATGACTTTCAAGGCAGCTAAAAAGGACTCATTTTTCTAAGATTTTTTTAAAAATAAAGTTTTAGCTCTTTCTGATGATTTCGTCATGTGCATATCACGAGGATATTCCTTTTTTTTGTAATTAGATGGAACGGGTATATATATATGTATATAGTCATTTTCTAGACACTTTTTTCTATTTGACTTCCGTATTCTTCTTTCTCATCCATCCCCTACTCCATCTCTTATCTCAGTTCGTTGGTCATTTTGTCTTGGCAAGATAATGTTACGTAGGCCTTTCTGTAATTCACTATCGTTCACAGGTTACTTGCCAAACTATGAACGAGATTTTAGACTGGAACCATATTCCTGGTTATCACTACGGGGTCCATGTTTTAGGGCCTGTGACTCTGTGTGTTTAGTTTACCTTTCTCTGCATGTCACTCTTGCTTGTTAGTCAGATTTTTCTACCCTCCTCTATATCTCTCACTTGTTATAATATATGGTTGAACAGAGAGAGAGAGAGAGAGAGAGAGGGGGGGAGGGAGAGAGACTAAAGAGGCGACCCGGGCTCAGTCTTCCCGACGCCACGAAACAAAGCCCCTGAAAGCGAAACGGTGTAAACACTGACGCCAAGAGTCCCGGGGAGCATTGGGGATCTCGATGGGTCTCAGGGACGACCGAGCAGGCCTAGGGAACTAGAAAGAAAAGAGTGGGAGAGACAGAGAGAGAGAGAGACAGAGAGAGACAGAGAGAGAGACAGAGAGAGGGAGATAAATAATCGAAAAGGCATAACCCCTAATATATTATTGACCCTAAAAGACCTATGAAAGAAGTTTATAAAGATATACCAGAGAAAGTATGGCATATACTCAAATAGGCAGAAAAATAAACGGAGGTTGAGGGGTGGGGGGGTGGGGGGGGGGGAGGTACAGCTTATTTACTCTAAAACCTTTTACAGACCAAGTATTGTATAGGTGGGACAAACTTTGAATTTTATGTCCTTATGTTTATAGTTCCTGTAAAAGTTTTAATGATGAATCAAATTTATCTTGCCTGCCTGAAGTACAATCTTGAAACATTCGTCAGGTAATAATTCTACCATAGAATAAAAAGGATTATAGAATGTTGGCGCCTGAAAAATGACGTCATATTTCGATAACAATACGAAAATCGAGAATAGATTATTGTTGTCATACGAGTCTGACACAGTATTTTTTAAAGAATAATGGCATGTCTCCATGCCGTCTGATGTGTTGTAGAAAGTGGTTTTATTAAAAATTGGGGCTACAATCTTCTTTCAAAAAACGACCTTGGTAATGGCTAGAAAGTTCTGTCAAAATGACGTATAGGGAGACCTTTTCAGTAGCTTTGACATGAGGGGGAAAAGAAAATGAGTAATCGGGGAGGAGGAGATTATTGGTAGAAAGTGTTGAAGAAAAGAAATAACATGAAAAGAAAGTAAAGAGAGAGGGTGAATGGGTGGACTAGAGAGAGGGTAGAAAGAAGGTGTGTGTGAAAGAGAGAGAGAGAGAGAGAGGGTGAAGAAAGGAGGAGAGAGAGGGGAGAAGAGGTAGAGCATAATACCTTGATGTATACAGTGTCGACATTTTGATCTGATCAGGTTAATAGTATGTTGCACTACCCTTTTTCACCACTCCCACTCGTATAATACATATTAATAATGACGAATGCAACTGGTATGCCAATGCCCTCTCCAAAATTAACAATCCCAAGCACAATCTTCCTAGAAAAATAATAATAACCTCCCATACCCTCCCAAAAATATGAATATTAAAGTTGGTCCAGAGGAATTCATTCCATTCTCACTTGAGCTTTAGAATGTGTTATTTCAGAAAACAAGGCCCGATATATTTCGAATTCCAGAACTTAGAATATCCTCCTATTTTGTCAAAATAAACAAACCAAAGTGCGTCTGTCAGGTGCGGATTTCGCAAGCTCGACATGCGATATGGGTCGAGATTTGAGACCGAACATACATGCACGGTTCCAGGCCGAGTTTCTGTGCCCCCAATCTTAAAGGGAATAGTGATTTTGTGTAAAGTAATGCTTGTTTAGGATAAGTCTTTAAAGTTTCATCTGAAGTTACAATCAAGTTTCAATTAGATACATAATTCAAAGGTAGTTGTACTAACAAGATCGTAACAACTTTTGAAAAATCAATCATGGGCAATAAGACCATTTTCGATTGTAATCAAATGTAATGCATACATCTTTGTTAAGTGCCATGCTACAAATCATTTCATTCACCTATTATGAATAATTGTATTTCAATAGTCAGAATGCAAATTGCATACTTTGATCGTTGCTAGGTAGGGCAGCCATTATGGTGTTAAATGAAAACTGCAAACTCCACAACGACAACAATGATTATCTACAATTTATTTTATTGCGCATGTATCCAAAATGATGCTCAAGGCTACTAAAAAGTAAGGTTATTACCCTGTATTTAGTGGAATAATTTTAGGGAATTAAGGAGTTACTTTTAAATGGGTTTCTGTTTGCTACACCTGGTTTGCGAGAAACTCGTGCCCCAAATACTACCAACACAAATTAAACTGAGATATAGATTATATTCCAATGTCCTGCTTTTGTACATGTCAAATGCTTAGTTGCACACGTTCTTTATACTTGATCAACATCCACAGGCAGCAAATATATTCGGTATAAATTTTTGCTAATGGATTCGATTACCTGATTTAAAGATAACCGTTAAGAAGTCTGGAGCCTTTCCATGTGTTAATGAAAGAGCTGTTTAAAATTCCAAGTGCCAAAAAACGCTTTCTTCAGTTGCAAAGTTTCCGAGAAATGCTCACATTTGACACCAGAACAATGGTCTTGTTATTTAACGACATTTGAAATCATCACATGATATGTATACATTTTTCCAAATAACAAAACTTTGTTTTATTCATTTAGTTTTACAACGTAATTTCTTGAAAATCTAAATTCTTTACTGTGCTATTTGCATGACTATAATAATCAATACAAAATCTCCCCTATTGAACTAGTGTGGGAAGGCAGGCAAAATTCCAAATTCATTTTCCGTAGACCACCCCCCCCCCCTTTTCCGCTCTCTCTCTCTCTCTCCCCCCCCCTCTCTCTCTCTCTCTCTCTCTATCTTCCTTTCTGGCAATCCTCGATCCGCCCCTGTTGTCCACCAGAGGAAAATTAACCTCCCCCCTTTCCTCTTCGCTGGCAGTTCAGAGTCCATGACTTCAAAGACACACGACCTCATTTTTGGCGATAGGGTGTCTCGGTTCAACACCCGTTGGAGCCCTATGGGTGCCATAAATAAACTTTCTATTGTTTCACTCTTAAACTCGGTTGGAAATAACAAGTTTGTCCATTTTTTAAAATGAAAACTCGTGTATGTATCCACCAGGAAAGGGCATTAGCACAGTTACATTATCGAAACTGCGTCCTATATCGGTTTTTGAACACATTATGTAGACAATATGCATTAATAAGTAAACAAAAACTTATTTATACACAATAGAATTTTATCGAAATTAATCTTAATTTGTTAAGTTTTGTATTCGTTGAACATCCAGTTGTTTGTTTCTGTTGTTGGCTGTTCGTTTTGATTTGATTTGATTTGGTTTGATTTATTGGTTTCTGCATCTTTTTTCTTTTTTTCATCATACATTTTCATGAACATAATATGGCTTGATACAATATTTCAAGTGTATATAATTTTTATACAGATAATAAACGATATTAAACACATATATTGAATTTAAACAAATATATTGAATGGAAATTAACATACATTAACATACATTGTACGAGTAAAATAAACCCTGAAATAAAGTGCAAAGTTTATCATAGCAACTATATTTAGAAGATGGAGAGTCGTTACTTCATTTTATTTATTAGCCTCCACATGTGAGAGAAAATTTTCGTTCCAACATGACACATGCGAAACTTTTCTTTACAATCGGACGATCTTGAGTCTTGCACAGCCTGTTGATAAAACAATGAAATTATGTTTACGACAACTAACACATTTAACGATTTAAAGAATGCTTGTATGCATCTGCACGATTTCGCGATGACCCATAAGAACGGAAGTGTCAGCATATAATGGAAACAAAAATAAGACTAAGCATTGTGAACGTCTCTTTTCATCCTCTCTTGTCAGTACTGCAGTCACATTATATACGCAGTAACACAGAACACATCCTAAACAACTCCCATTCTCTCTCTCTCTCTCTCTCTCTCTCTCTTTCTTTCTTCGAAACTGATCAAAGAAAGCTCACATACACCAAACACGATACAAAAAGATTTTAACCATACCTTTTCCCTATTTCTACAGGTTACATAAAACACTAAAGTATTAGATTTATTTACATTATATTAGACATTTGAGGGTCGCGCCATTGGTGTGACACAAGGCGCTCTTTTAAGTCTATTATTGTTCTAAGCGATATCTAATTGCCGTCATTGCCATTCATCTTCGGGCATTTTACTATGTAGTTGGGGAAGTTTCCGACCCATTTTCTCGAGCTAATATCTCGCGTTCTGCGAAATTTTAACCATAAAGAGGTAAAAGAGTGGGGTTTAATGACCATGAGGGTGTGACATCACAAACAGGTGTCCATGTACATTACAACCTCAATTACATTAATCTTGGTATTAATTTTGGTACCAATACTGGTATTATCATCAAAAGAAAGTACGTTTCAGGGCTTCGCGTTATGTACCAACACTCTAAGTGGTTTGGAGTGGCGATAAGTTGCTGGCGCCACGCATTAAAGGGGGATAGGTAAATGTTTCACCTTTTTTTTGGGGGGGGGGGGTTCGGTTTTGTTACTCGGAGAAAACATATACGAGGACGGTGTGCTATTATTTGGTTTACCTGAGCCTTTAATTTGTTCTAATATAACAGAATACCTGTTCCCGAAAACTAGCAAACTGATACCAGTCATACCACCCTATCGTAGAATATTGATGGGATACTCTATCGCGACAGGATTGCTTCACTATTCGGGAACGCGATATCTAACGGAGATCTGGATATATTTTCTTCCGTTGTACATTGTGCTTCAAACTCTCTGATGAATATCAAGAGAACTCTTGTTACAATTGCACTTTTCTTTTCTTTTTTTTCAACCTCGTAACAGTGAGAGAAATAACCTGTATAAACCTTGCATAAACACTTCTACACTTCTGACCGCAATTTACGCATTAAACCGATCTAAGCTCCACTTTGGAGGGTTTAAGCTCCTTTCTCTAAATAACTGTTTTCTTACAAATCTGAAAGCAAAGATCTTTCTCCTCCTATGAATAAAACAACCTTTCTTCTAACGTTTTGTGTTTATTTTCTTTACTCGATAGCTTCACATCCCATCCCGGTTTGAAATTGTCCTTTTTTCTACCAGATTACATTAACATTGACATGTCGTCTTTATAGCATAACTTTTTGAGCACTGTGTCAGCATGTCGAGTAGGAACAATAATTTGTGTTCACCATTGCTTCGTCATGCTTTTTCATTTAAATTTTAAAACGACCCCCCCCCCTTCTATCTATTTCCCTTTTGTCTATGTCTCTTTTCCCCCACCTAACCCACCCACCCCCTCTACCTCCATTTCTCTCTCCCACTCTCACATTCCTCTGATCGGCAAAGATAGGATTTCTACGTAGTTGGTAAAACATTCATGTTTTTGCTTTGTTCAATATTTTAATACTTGTATACTTTATTGTATTTTTCCTACATAATTATGGGTATTTGGTGCATTATGTATGTTTCTATTTAATGTTTCTCTTAATGCTCATTCACTGGTCGACCTCTATTCCGCTACTTTAGCGCCTAATTCGGCAACCTTCATCTTCTTCGAAAGAACCCTTTCAGAAAGAAAACGAGGAATGCACATTGGTTTTTAATCTGACCAACATTAAAAGGAGTTAATTTCTACGGAGTTGGCAAAACATTCATGTTTTTGCTTTGTTGAATATATTACTACTTGTATACTTTATTGTAGTTTCCCTACATAATTATGGGTACATTTTTTACTTAGTATTTGGTGCATTTTATATGTTTCTATTGAATGTTTCTCTTAATGCTCAATCACTGGTCAACCTCTATTCCGCTACTTTAGCGCCTAATTTGGCAACCTTCATCTTCTTCGAAAGAACCCATTCAGAAAGAAGACGAAGAATGCACATTGGTTTTTAATCTGACCAACATTAAAAGGAGTCGCGAATGCAGTCCCATCTTTTCCCCGCATTATCATGAAGATCTCTTATTTTAAAGTGGTGAAGTACGGGTCCAGTCGTGGTGGCGATGGGGAGGGGGTGGTACGGATGTAGAGGGTTGGGGCGCATCTGTCTTATTGGGTGATTGCAGTGGGGTGAGGGCGATGGTCGTGAGCATGGGGGAAATAGAGGGTTGTACGCTGCAAGAAATTGTGGTAAAATTGTCCAGCATGGGGTAGTGTTGAGTAATTAATTACAAGCCCAAAATCGACAATTTTTGCCTAATTTTTGTGATAAGGTAACTGAGATTTGGAGAAATATTACTGAAGTTTGGCGTAAAATTGGCCAAAAGATGGTCGGACGCAGGTGAATAATTAATTGCTTCACCGTCGGGTAGTTTTGACCTATTATTTTTCCCAGTGTATCGTCTTCTATTTCCATTGCCTTACCCTCTCTTATTTCGTAGTCCTTTCTTTTAATTTTTTTGCGATTCAAATTTGGAAGGGGGAGGGCACATGATCCCCATGTCCCTAAAGTTACGCCACTCTTTATACACACCAGACAATCTTTGGCTCAGCTCAGGCGGCAATCCAAAAATTACTTAATTCTAGGTTAGTGATTTCACTGGAATGCGTGTTTAAAAGTTAAAGGCAATGTGGACCCTATGTTAGTATACGACTAAGGAGAAACTAGTCTAGACCGCTTCCAATTGCCTTGATACTATAAAGGAATCGCAGGTAGAAATTGAGACTTGAAATTAAAGCAATTATTATAGGCCTTCTGCCTGATTTACTGAGTATTATGTTCCCAAAATGCGGCAGTGATGTTATCTTTTTGTTCACGACCCCTTGATTTAAGGTTGTCATCATAAAAAAACATAATTATAGTAAAGAAATGTAAATGAAACCCATCTTACACAGTCTCTCCTCTCTGTCTCTCTCTCTCTCTCTCTCTCTCTCTCTCTCTCTCTATCTCTTACTCTGTATATCTGTCTCTGTCTCCGTCATTCTCTCTATCTATCTCTATCTCTTATCTCTATCTCTAGTATCTCTCCTATAGTCTCCCTTTTCTCTCAATATTTTCTTTTCTCTCTTTCTCTCATTGTCTTCCTCAGTATGTATCTCCTTCTATGCCCCTTTCTCCCCTATACAATGTTACTTTGTTACCTATCTCATTATCGTCAACCAGTAAATACACGATAGATGTTTTTGCCTTTCATGACACTTTGGTCGATTATCATTCCTTTAAAGAGGGGGGCAGTCCGACACCAATTTTAAGAGGTTTATTGGCGCCTCTGTGAAAGGTTTGATTATAGGCTAAGGAGATGAATTTGATCGATTTAAATTGAGATCTTATGATGACGTCTGGTGATTCTCACTTATATTTATCCTTGATTGATATAATCTGCAGGCATGGCCAAAATGTCTCTACAGGGCTCATCGTACATTCATGGTTCGAATTAGGGCTCGCTGCAGATATGATGCGGGGAAACTACTGCGTTTTTTCTTCTTCAAAGTGTAAGTGAATGACAACTGCATCCAACAAGGTTGTTATAAGATACAGAAATATGATGCGAATTACACTTTACGTCATCATTAATTTAAACAACGGGGCTTTTTTCAGTGGCGTATCCACACTTTGGCCTCATGAGCGGCAAAACATCTGAGCTTCCGGTGATCCATTATAGTTCAGTGACCCTACATTTGCTCCTGCACCAATTGCTCTTTAACTTTCGTCAAAGGGTAAGGGTAAGGGTTGGGTTAACTGTTAGGTTGATGATGGTCTGTGCAGGAAATTACCTCAGAGACCCTAGCCTCAGGAGGGGCAAATCATCTTCAAGGAAACCACTTTTTTTTGAGGGGGGGGGGGGGGTGTGGAAAGGGTTTGGGGATGATTGTACGATGCAAATTCTGAACTTCAGCCCTGGATCCGGCCAACACTAGATACCTAACCCGAAACCTATATCCAATAACAACTATATAACCGTATTTTGTTGACGAAGGCAGATGCATTAGATGTAGATGTCAGGTTACGCTGAAGACACATGTTTCCGATGCCCCCATCGTCCCCTTTCTATATTTTCAGATTCGGAAGCAGAACCGTAAGTTCATTAGATTATTTTCCCCAAAAAATGAAACTTCATTCTTTAATTTACTTTGTCGAAAGTAATGTCAGGAGGGTAATATGCCCCCTTGCCCGTTCATCTTTCAAACAAGCCAGAGTAGAAATCCATAGTTCGATGAAGAAATTGCATGCTTTGACATGTCCAGTTTACAATCCGTCCTTTCCCAACCCAATCTTACTCTTTCTATAATTCTTTTCCCCTTCTTTAAGTTCCCCTGCATGTATTCTTGATCTGTCTTTCATAGAAAAAGTAAAAAGTGTCGCCCCTTTTATTCACACACTCCAGCCTTGAACAATGCGAAGCCAACCAAAGGTGACGGGGGCCTATACTTTAGCCATTTCATCAGGGATTTAAGCCCTCCAACTGGCATTACACTTTAATACTTCAACTTCCGAACGTCGAAAATAGAAGATCGTTTTTCTTTTCTTGTTCTTTCTTTTTCTTCTTTTCAGCTAAAGGAGTTTGCTTCTTAAGTTAAGTCGTATTGTGTGTCTCAACGAAAATAAAGATCCCCTATCAAAGCTTCACACCTTCATATTTCAACTGCCGAACGATGGAAATGGAAGACGGTATCTTTTTATTCAGTTTGAGTTTTCTTCTAAAGTTTGATAGTATAAGGAATAAAGACAGACGAGGTTCTAAATCATGGGGTCATGGATGGTCTAAACTCTGGAGTTATGGATCGACTGCTTTTTGCCATAACGCCAATAATGATGACAGTGACGATGCAGTATATAAGACGATTTTCAGATTGGAAGTGACGGAATTTCCGCCTTTCTTTCTCCCCTCCTTTGCTCAGCACATCGACTTTCTACATTCCAAATTCTATTATGGCATTAACTTCGTTATATGAGTTGTTCTGATTCGATAAATCTGCACACTTAGGATTTTTAGATTGTTTTTCGACACGAGCGAATAAGAGGCTTGCTGTGCGCGGTTTTATCTCAGCTTGATTTCCGAATGCCGTAGTCATTGTAGTTTTGTGTCCAGGTTTTTTCTGTTCTTATTATTCCCCTTCTCTTACTCCCCCTCCTCCTTCTTCCTCCCATTCTTCTTCTTCTTCCTCTTTTCTTCTTCCTCTTTTCTTCTTCTTCTTCTTTTTCCTTTATCTTTTTCTTCTTTTTATCGCACCTTCCTTGTAGTTCTTATATACAAACGTTTCCTGATCATCTGTTCTCTAAGTGCAGAGTAGTTGACATCATCCAATTTTTTCTTCATTCCTTTTAGGGATCACTCTCTTTGTAGATGAATCCAATCCAACGTACTATTTTGAGAGAATATTTCCACTATTATGAGTGTGAGTTCCACTTCAATGGAACCGATAGTCACTCATAATGACTCCCCAAAGTGGATTTTCACTCCTGTAAATAGAGAGTTATCAAGAAGTTTTTCAATTGGTACTTAACTATAGCCCTTTTTCGAATATTAGAACTTTATTTTTACCGAAATACATTAGAAATTTAGGCCTAAATTTCCATTGTTAGTATCATAGGTTTATGCTTAATATAACTTCTATTTGATTGCATTTTGATATTGCAAAATTAGCAGGCCGTTTCACCTTAAGTTACGACCTTGGAGAAAGGCTAGTCCAGGTGAAATATCTTGCGGCCAATCACCGCGAAAGAGGGGTCCATTTCCACTGCTACGATACTTTACAACCTTCCGTGTGATCTGAAGTTGCCCTTTCGTGTTTTACACATGTAAGTTCGACAAGGTTCTCTCATATAATTTTTTTAGCCACGCATAACACCATGGTGCACACAATCCAAAAACCTCTTGTGATGAGACGTTGCACACGAGCCGTCAATCTGTCTGACGCATTGCTGCGTCAGTGAGAACTGACTAGGTCTTTGACGCTCATCTTGAGAGTGATATTTTACCCCCCAAAGTAGATACAAAGTGAGCAGTGCACATTTTGTTTTGAATAACTTGCGCAACGTGTACTAACTGCTTTCGTAATTATGCTTGGTTAACATGTACAGTAATAGGTAATAGCGCAATCGAAATGATTCGTCATGTACGACCGTTTACAACAAGCATAAAGCATCATAAGGTGTTCATAACCAAAAGGACCTCTTGCCACAGCGTCTCACTGCGTCAAGTTGTGTCAGTGCGGACGATCTTTACGGGAAACCACGTTATGATTTCGGATATGATTGAATTTGACATCGCAATTCTATTCATTGTTTTTAAACAAGACCCAAGGGGCGTTTCCGTTGGTATGTGGAACATGCAATAAGTGTTGTCTTAAAGACCGGTGGATGGGGGGGGGGGGCACAACACGCCCATGCCCTATCTTTGAAAAAAATATTAATGATAAATATTAAAGAAAAATTCACCCCTACATTTTTTGTTTTTAAATTCAAATTGTCAAATTATACGTTACTTCAATCTTTGTCTTGCAAATAATTGGGTTTAGAGTTCATCGACCTCGTATAATTTTTAGTACGATCTCCAGAATAATAAAAACACAAGTCGTCGCTATGTCGGGGAAGTGATATGTTTAATTCGAATGCGATCATTTGCGTAATTTAAGATGGTCATAAAATGCACTTCCTAGTCAAATCTGATCCATGCAATCCAGAAAAAAAGGGAAAAGAAGGTGTTTGGGGGGGGGGGGGAATATCCGGGATAGTGGATGGATACATGAAGTGAATATACAGCGGAAAGCCAGCGTCTTTAGCGGCCCTCCCGACGGGGCAGGGCTTTGGTGTTGATCGTCTCATTAGCCCTGCATTAGCGGAGGCTATTTCGGACGGAAGTAATTTCAAAATGCCGATGACACGGCGGAGATCTTTCTACTTTCAGTTTTTAAAGGTTCAATGTTACTTGGTTTTCTTTTCTCACTGACTTTAAACGGCATTTGGGATGAAAGTTCATCACTTCGTGAATCTTTAGTTCAAAATTATGTACACCCTGCAGTAGCAAAGATTTTGTATTTTTGGGCGGGGCTAAGCCCCAGTAGATTGGCTACGCCAACGCTCAATACACATGTGTTAATAAAGATGGAAGGTGAGATCTCCATAATTATACTAGTAATTTATTATGTTGAAAATAGATTGGCATGAACGAAGTCCTCCTTTTTTAATTACATTACTTCCGAAGTTCCGAATCGCTTTAAAATTTTCAAAAGATTCAGTCCCACCTGTTTTTTTCTGAAGAAAACAAAGTTTGTAAACAATTTTCTCTAAAGCAGGTGTCCATTGGAATCGAGTCTAATGAACCTTCTGACACCTTTTTCAAGTTGTTTGTACTCTTGAAAAAAATAACGAATAGCATTCCATTGCTTACCACAATACAACCATTCTATTCAAACATTGTGTCTTTTCGGCATTCCATTAGATTCTTCCGTCATTTGTTCTCCCTCTCTCTCTCTTTCTTTCACTTTTTTTTTTAAAATCATCTCTTTCTGTCTCATCAAAGGCTCTCTTTTTGCCCCTTATCTCTGTTTCTCTTTCTCTGAGTGTGTGTATGGGGTGTGTGTGTGTGTGTGTGTGTGTTTGTGTGTACGGAAAACATAAAATGTGTCTTTATTCCTATCTCATCTTCCTCTTTCTATCTTGCTTGTTCTTACTAACCCATGTATCTTTTATATTCCCTCGATCTACATCCCTTTCTTATACTACCTCCCCCTTCCTCGTTACAGACCCCCATCCCCTCCATATCCCCCTCTCCCTCCCCCTCCGCTCTTTCTCTTTTCTCTCTCTTTCTCTCTCTCTCTCTCTCCCCTCTCTCTCTCTGTCTGTCTCTCTCTCTCGCTCATACTCATACACACACACGCGCGCGCCCACACACACACTCTTTCTTATCCCCAATTTTACCTGCCCTTTTAGGGCATTTTTATTCTTCTTTCTTTCCCCCTTCTCTTTCTCTCTCTCTCTCTCTCTCTCTCTCTCTCTTCGTCTCCTTTTACAACTGTAGCCCTTATCATGATTTACAAGCACTCGAGAAGATGTATAGATATATACTTCGCTGTCTCTTCATGTTGTTTGCTGACGGGTAATAACTCAAATTCTCTCCCCCTCTTCTTGGTCCTATAAAATTGTATGACAAAAGTCACAAGTAGGTAGCTCTTGTCTGGTGTGCGTTGCTGATAATCTCACTCTCGTATGGCTAGGCACATAGGCCATTCCCCGTAGCAGGTCAGTTACCCGATGACGTAACGATATAGTACACCCCGGACACTTAACCCCGGATAACCACCCCGGACAACCATTGCGGGCAACTATCCCCTTAAAAAGATTAAATTAACCCTCGGAAAAATAGGATAAGGGGCATGATAGGTAACATAGGGGATTACTGTCTTTCTTAGCATTGTTGTCGATTGGAGGGGGGGGGGGGTGGGGGCTGGAAGGAAGGTAACCAAATGCTTGAATAGTTTTTTGGATAGGCTTTTCCTGGGAGAACTTTTTGATTCATATCACTGTTTCATAAGCATTTGCATTTGATTGAACTGATGAACAAATTTCCGTCACATGCTCACTTCCGAAGCCAAAATCTTTCCCTTTTTTTAAACCAATTTTATATGATATCTCATCGCAGTTCTTGGTTCAAAACATTTCGGAGGCATGACGTAAAACATGTGTTGGGCAGAGGCCATACCATTCCCATAACTTAGAGAGTAAAACATATTTGTTTAAAAGCTGAGAAGAATGACAGTGCAAAAATAGATCCATCATACCTCTGCCATTCTCTCTAACCCGCTTACGCTTATGATCCATTTCCTATTCTATTTCCTGCGCAGACCATTTAATTTTGACAGGGAAATGGCGAAATAATTCAATTTCTCTGCCCCGCTCTGTTTTACCACCACCGTTTACAATTCAACAAAATGTCTCCCAGTCTGTCATGGCTGTAGGGCGAGTCGCTATGCATCAGCATGAACTGACATAAGTTAACCAATAACATCTCACAATTGAAGTTTTGTGTTCGTTCTTTGCACTTGGCAACCTGCTTGGTAGTCAATCGCTTGTTTTCCTGCGCGCGTTGTTTGCAGACGACAGACATGATTTGTAATATATTTTCGCGCCAAAATTGAAAGGGTGGGGATGCGATTGACGAACAGATGCATGCAGACAAGCGACGGTAAATAATGAGGAAGGGTGCACAGAAAAGAAAGGAAATTGAACTGTTGACATAAATAAAATTGATTATTTGACACTCCCTGGCGTGCCATAATACAAATCATTATACAAATCGAAATGCAGAGTCATTATCATCTGTTGTAACACATCACGCATTGACGTGAGGATAAAATGTGAAATTTTGATGTTGGAAAAGCATTGCATTTGTTTCATAAGTTGTTATCATAAAGTATAGATTGGACTAAGAAAACATGGAGACTTCAATTATGACAACAGTCATGTACAGACCCTATCAATAAAAACGTTAATGATAATGTCAACTGCCATTTGCTCGACAACTGGAAAACACTATACAATAAAAGTATATACATTGCTGCGTATGAATGCATTCGGTGCTTTTTTATCGAAGGAAAAGAAAATCTTCACATTTTTCATTTTTACAGCACACGAATTAATTCATTATTGAACAAGAATTTCCTTTATCGAAAAGTAAAAACAATAATTATCTTATAACATTTAAAATACTTATAGGATATGGACCATATCACAAAGAATTAGATTTTGTTTTCTTTTAACCTTTAGACTAAACCAAAGTTCGAAAAAACGACATGCCTAACGTACTACGTATTGGCAAGAGAGAGAGAGAGAGAGAGAGAGAGAGAGAGACAGAGAGAGACAGAGAAAAAGAGAAGGAAAGAGAGACATATCTTACATCATAACCGTTTGCTTCAAACAAACACTCTCATTGGCTTAGGCCAGTCATGAATATGAGTGAAAGGCCAATCAGGTTTACTCTGTCAACACACTTGAAGATGTCAGTCTGTCAGTGAAATCTCGGCGATGACAGCGATGAATGAAAATTTAGATGCAGACGGGATCGGGAGAATTATTTCTTTTAATAAGACCAACAAAAAAAAGGAACCAAAACTAAATACAACAGTTCCAAAAGCGAACTTAAAAATCAGTGTGTATATCTCCGTGTATACTATTAGGACATTACGTGTGGGATATCATAATTATAAATATACATTTAATTAATATCTATAACCAGCACCTCCTGGATACAATGTACGAACGTAGTATTAAAGTAAAAGGGCCTATAGGTATATATTATTGCATAACCACATTAACAATATGTATATTTTGTGTTTTCAAGTTCTGATATGTTCAACAAAATCTTAATGAAATCAAACACCCATGAATTCGAGAAATAGAATCAAGCCTTCGAATTAGGGTCTTGCCTTTGTAATAAAATTGCAGTTTTCCTTTGTGTTTACTTGGAATACTGAATTCATGTCAAACGTGTAAGCCGCCAGGAAAAATAATGTCTCGTCGTCGGCGGCCGACGAACTGGCAGCCCTATGGTAGCCGGCGGGTCTCGGTGGTCGAGTTTACCTACAAGCGGCTCCTACTAGTTTGCAGAGAGATTAGCGCGGAATTATCGGGTTTTATCTATTGAAATAGACAAGTGTTTTTGTATTTTTCGTGTTCTGTTTTCCTTCCCTCTCTATATATCGAAACTTTCAGCCTTGTTCTTCAGAAAACAGTATAATCAAACATTGCATTCTTTCAACTGTATTGACCGTGCTATTTGCAAGGTTTAACCCCGACGCCATACATACAGTCTCCCTTGACTATAAGAGATTCAAATAATTAGTATCAAACATAACATAACATAAGCAAAACAAAACGTCTCACTTAAAGGTACTACATGCATTTAACTGTTTGAGATACATAACATAACATGTTGAAAAATCAGTCAACATGGTAATGGGAAGCAAGATTATATTGATAGTGACAGTAGGATGGAAGTATAGAGTGAATACAAGGTGGGAACGAATAAGTATGGGAGGGGGAGAGGGAAGAGATGGAGACAGAAAGAAGAGAGAGAGAGATAGATAATCGAATTGTTAAGAACATTTTTTGGGAAAATAGTTGTTTTTAACGGGAAAGAGAATCAATCCTCACTGTACACGATGTCGAATGCGTTGATACCCAATCACGTGAAGCCAATTAGCGCATTCGTCAAGAATTCGAAGCACTATTCGAGGCACTATTGTAAAACTTGCTATAATCACTTCGAATTCATTTTGTTAACGATATCACGCTGACATTGGTGCGTTAAAAACCAAACCAGTCACTGACACACACTCACGTCAGGCAAATAACGTCTCGTGCGCAAATTATGGGGTCATTAAACTGCGTTATTCCCTGCGCTGATGATTCAATGCAATTTTCGCACAATAAGTCTTGTTTAGTTATTGTGCGATGTCGCCCTCACATGTTGCGTCAGAGGCCGTGTCAGTCACTGACGCAGTCCCACGTACGTCAGCAAAGTGACATGCGCAGTGGGCATATGTTGATCACTGACCTCTTACGCTGAATAACACAAGGAGGTATATATATAGAAACTGAATTGGGATAAATTTATATTCTGAGCAGTTTGACCTTTACTTGACCTCTGGGTGGGTCACTGACCACTATGTGAGTTATCCCTCAGGAATCCATACTAACACCGCCATTCCCTTTTTCTCTTTTTTACAACTCTGACCCACCCGTTATCCAATATCGTTAAAATGCCTCATTCTTTCTGATTACTGATCAACGTTTACACTGTAAAGAGGGGCAATTTTATAGCATCCGGGGTAGGTTGAGATGATTAAAGTTAGCGTAGACATGCTAAGTCGTGAATTCTTACAAGCCCATTCTGACTCAACACCAAATATGTAGTGGTCGATTAACAAGGTGTTTTATTGTTGTATGGCATCCCTTCTATCTCTAACTAATTAACCTTAGCCTGTGATTCGACTTGTCCCTGGATCTATACAGATGAAAGGTTAGAGTTAGGATTGCATTTGGGTTTTAAGAAAAGTTTAAGATTCGGGTTAGGGTAAGATATATCGTTTGTCTAGGATTGTGGTGGAAAATTGTAGGCAAAGTGTAGGAAATGAACCGCGGATCACATTGTCCTGAACAAAATGTACAACGTTGTCCATCTTTAAAGATGCATACACAAAACGATTTACAATAATTAGTGATAAGCCAGTGAAACCATTTGCTCCGATTGGTTGAGAGAAAATTTGTAAAGAATCGTGGCAGCTTTTTGTTTTTAAGATTCTTTTTACTTCTTCCATTTTCAAGATAACATATCAAGACAAGATATAACATGACAAGATAATCATAATAGGCCTTTGTGAACTTAGCAGTTGTTATTAATAATCGATTTTGTGAAAAGTTGGTTTGAGATATTGAAACATAAAGTTCAAATCTGACCCAAAGTCCATGCAACTCTGGATTGAAACATCTACCCATCATACCCATCACAATAAACAATTTTATGACATCACTTGCGTCTAAAAGGTGACTGAAAACACAAGGTCGACCCGCCCCACTCAGCCTCCTCTCTGCTCGACCCACAATAGCACGCCCACCCGTCATACCGTATCCTGTTCAGTTTGACGATGATGCGAAATGAGTCCTGAACCTAGATAGCATCAGCAAAATCAATCAATTAGTAATTCAGTTTGATTCTTCATATAACATAGCCCCCCCCCCCCCCCAACAAAAAGGAAATCAACAAAAGAGGAGTTAGTACTAGGAATTCATTCAATGGAAACGTGTTTCGATGAAATGATTGTAGAACACTGTAAATCCAAAAAAAGGTACACTTTTTAACCCTTGTAAACGTTAAAACATCTAACCCCTTTTCAGCTTTGATACTTTGGAAACTACATTTTAATAATAATGATAATAATAATAATAATAATAATAATAATAATAATAATAATAATAGGCATTTCTATAGCGCCGTCTATCTAGAAATTCTATTCCGAGGCGCATTTATTATTAACAATTTTAAACATTGGAAACGTGTCAATTTTGAAACCGTTTGAACATTGTAGACGTTGTAAACTTTGAAACTTTGTAAACGTGAAATGATTATGACATAATTTCAATAAAAGTCAAAACTTCATCTAGAAATAAAATAGTTTCGTTCAATATCATGAATATAGTGTTAATACAAGAGCTGACGAGGGAATAATAATGTAAATGAGGTTTTGTTACAGTAGGATATCATCGTTCATGTGGGTCGAGGAACTTGAACTCTCTTTGTCAGCTATGTGAAGATTAATGACGGAACTAACATTAGCCCCCCCCCCCCCCTTCTCCCTCTCTTTCTCTTCCTGTCTATTCCTTCTCTTCCTCCCTTTCTTCCTCCCTCTTTCTCTTCCTCCCTCTTTCTCTTCATCCCTCCCTTTCTCTTTCTCATTTTTCTCTCACTCTCTGTCCCTCTTTCTCCTTCTCCCTGTCTCTCCATGTCTTCCATTCCATCTACCTCTCTTAACGTCCAATACAATTACAATAAATTATACAGATATGAAGGGGGAAAAAAAGCGAAATATACCGGAATCAAACAGAAATAAAAATGAAAAATTCTCACGATTAGTACCGAGGTTGGTTATGAAGCACAAAAGAGAGGCAGGGTGAAATGTTCTGTATCGGGCCAGTTTCGCGGCACCAGACTGCCCATTTTAATCGTCTCGCTACATTTGAAAAACCAACATTACCCCGTGGCAGGTCTGGGGGTCTCTTCCCACTGCCACGAATCTGAACATTTGGCACCAAAAATTGGGAACTGCAGAATTCCGCCACTTCATATCAGCAAGTGGGTATCTATCTACTTGGTACCCATTCAGTAAATGGTGGTGGTTATTTTACCCGACAGCTCAGAAAGCAATACATGCTTGTTAGTAAGCAACCAGAAGACCGACGGCTTTAGTTCCTCTCCGAGGGACCCGGTAATGAGGAGTAATGCCTTACCAAAGGGTCACCGGATACGACTGAGCTATCGCGCCTCCTAACCAATTTGAACATTTTGAGTTGAGTGTGGCAAACGTAGATTAATGTCTTGCCACCGTAAGTCAGTGCAGTAGCAGGGATTTGAATCGCGTATTTTGTGACCCACTGTCTGCTGGCTCATCCACTTGACCACAGCACCTCCATGGTTTGCCTAATTATTCACATATACCTTGGGTGTTTAATCCTCCTCATGACAACCCTCAGGCTGGGGTGCCAATCGTGACCGTGCATAATCATGTGCCCATATTTTTTATGTAAGTCACTTTATGTCTAGTTGCCTCTCTGTACCCATGGGAGGTGACTGGTAGGATCGTAACCTCACCACTCGACCACGCCCACTTATCTTGAAAACGTTTTATAAAGAAAATGTTTGATTGAAACAACATTTTGAAGCTCATTGCCAGATCAACTGGGAAAAGCTTAAATCCAAACAAAAAATTTCATCGCGGATTGCTGTCAATTTTACCCCGCGGCGGACATTTATTCAATTTTCCGATGAGTTGAAATCTAAATCATGATAGTTGTGCTTCACCTTCCTTGTTCGACTCAGGAAAGTATCAATTATCAAAATCGAATTTACCCTTTCATTGCATCATTGTCGACACAACGACAATAGGCTACTGTCATTGTATAAACGCCCTTCTACATACCCTTTTCTTACGTGTTTTTCTTCAATCGCAAAATAAAATAAGGCAGAGTGCAATCAATCATTTATTATAAAGGATTTTTTTTTTAAAGTCCAACATCCGGGATTCCTCACCATTAGTTTGAAAAGCATGGAAGCATGACAAATAATGTGGAGCAGACCTCAATGCGCCCATTCTCTTTTATGAATAATTACGAAAAGACTTAAAGATAAAGTTGAGTTCTGGTCATGCGATTGTATTGTGAAAGAAAAGGTGTGGAATGGATCATAAAAAGTTGATCATGTAGCATATAAGTATTGGTGTGTACTGCAAGGTTCTGGAGTCATCAAACTCATAATAAATTTGGCCCAGTCTTGGTAAAGTAACAAGTACTATACACAGAAAGATGTATATGGGACTATACAAATGGTGTCGGGGCTACCATCCTTGATTTCCTTATCTTGCTATGCTCATTACTCAGCCAGTATACTTTTTCTACTAACATTGTTTAGCAAATGACATTTTATTTGTAATCTTGAACATTCAGTGTAAGTTTCGTTTGATTCTATGAGAATTTATTTTCTCTTTTTACCAGAACTCAAGTTTATCTTTAAAGGACTCGTCAATGTGGACGTACCCCTATTTTGACTCGACTTGGCCTCTTCTAGCTCCGGTTTCAAAGCAAAAACCCTTCCATCTTGTTTCCTCCTTCATTTTTTTCTTCTTATTTGTTTTCTTCGAGAACTGCCTCGGCTCAAGAACCTGTACCCTAGATGTCAGAGAACTCTTGGAGTTTGGGAAGTTTAAGTTTAACCCTGACACTACCAGAGGCAGATTTAGCCTGTATGATGTCAGTTGTATTTAGGGATTGTGCAGATGAGAAGGTTTAACCAAAAAGGGATGTATTGGGAGAAGGAGGGGGAGAGAGAGTGAGGAGAAAGAACAAGAGAGAACAATATAAGAGAAAAATAAGATAGTGTTTAAGTTTGAATGAGTGGTTATAGTGATAGAGAAGAGGAAGAGTTGGGGTGAAAAAAGGGTAAGGAGAAAGAAATAACAGAAATAAAGAGAACATGAAAGAGAGAGAGAGAGAGAGTGAGTGTGTGCAATGTGTGTGTGTGTGTGTGTGTACGTGTGTGTGTGTGTGTGTGTACGGGAGAAAGAAAGAGAAAAGGGGGAAAGGGAAAGAGAGAGGGGCAGGGTAGAGGGGTGAGGGGAGGTGGGGAAAGGAGCTAAGAGAAAGAAATGCATAAAGGAGAAATAAATAAATAAAGAGAGAACAAGAAGGAGAGAGAGGAGGAAAGGGAGGTTTTTGAATTCGTATAAAGATGTGACCGCCGTGGCTTTCTGGCAGGTTTCTATTGTATGTGCTAGATGATAATGTATGGGACGGGCAAAAGGTCTCAGCCTCAATGGCGACTGCACTAAAATAGGAGAAAACAAGTCTCGTAACAAGACACAATGGACAGAAAATGTCTTGTGTGATGTCGCCAGGAATCGGCGCTGAAAATGAAGACTTTTCCTGTAATTTAAAATGACGTCGTGACATGTTGCTTCCCCACCTCTCTCTCTCTCTCTCTCACCCACTCACAAACACACACTTCCACCCTGTCCCTTTTCGGGGGAGGGTACTTACATATTGAGACATACGGGTGTGTGCTGCTCTAATGGGTCACTTTTTCACGAAAAATCCCTAAACATGGGTACCATTTTTAACAAAAAATATCCCTAAACATGCGTCCGTTTTTTTTCGAATATTGTGAAAAATGGGCTTTACTTCGAGAAGAATCGCCCATAATGACCCTTAAAGATGGGTAGGGGTTTCGAGGCTTGTGCAGCACACCCCCGTCTAAACCAAATCTGAGTATCCCGCCCCCACCCAATCCCAGCTCTCTTCGGTCTTCCGTTATCTCCTGCTCTTCCCCGATAAAGTGGATTCCCTCAAGAACCAAAAGCGTGCTGTCTGTAAGCATGCTGTACATGTAAGTCACGCATATGCATCCATTTTCAAAAAAATACCCCCATTTCTCTCCCTCCCCCCCCCCCCCCAATCTTATCTCACAATTCCTATACTCGAGCCGTCGAGTTTAAAGGTATTACAAAGTTTTGGGAAATTTTGAAAAATGGGTGGATAGTGATTCTTTACAATTTTGATATATTTGGATGCCCATGTGGATGAATTAAAAACACCAGAAATGTTAGCCCCTAAAACGTTTCTGCTTTCGAGAAAAATCGAATATAAAGATTTACCGGTGCTCCCGGTAAATTTTGATAAATTTCAAATAGCTCCTACGGCCGTACAATGGTAGCTACGACCATGAAAATCTCAGAGTGTGTAGTTGTGATATATAATTTCCGAACGAGAATAGCTTATCGGTCGATTTTAGTCAATAAACATTGTTTTATAACATAATTAATATCTTGACCTTGAGAGGGAGCTATTCAACATAAAGTGTTTATTATTTAAAATTTCATAACTTTAGAGTCGATTTCGACCGCGACAATGATCACTGAATATTGTAGGATCGTATATGCTTCCAATATGTTCATTTGAACCAAATTCATGACCCAATACCAAAACTTTGTATTACCTTTAAAGTGTAGCAGAATTATTTAACCTACCCCCAACAAAAACTTGCTCCCCTTGCACCGCGCCGTGGCCGCTGAATAGTAGTTAGAAATTTGCCCTTTTCATACAGAAGACGTGTCGCCCTTTTGTGAAGCAAAAACCCACAAAGGTTTTCCTAAACCTTGTAATCCCTACTTCTTCTTGTTGGTTTTACGCCCCTTGAGATTGCGCGGTCATTTCAGTCCCCGCAGTCAAAGCGGTCCCATGTGAATTGCGCTTTGAAATTAGAGACTGATCCCGTCGCGTTGTCGTTTTAGAATCCTTTTAAAGGGCGCAGGGAGTATAATGTCGGATGCCGAATGAAAATGGTTCTGACCTCGGCAGTACAAAATTAGGATACGCATTTAATGGATCCATCTGGATTATCATTAGGAGCGATAAGCCACTAATGAGATTTTAAACAAAACTCTAATCTGGTCAGTCTACAAGAAAAAAAAATAGAAAGGGGGCTCTTGAATGCTCGAATACTTGCGATACATTCATCGGTTGTGTAGTTTGTACAGGTACTAAAGCGCCAAAATATCTTCATTTTAATTTGTAGGGTGTGTCCAATGTGTTTTTGCTAAAATGTATAAGTTGTTTTCTTCACTTGGCTCGTTTCCGATTTTTTTGTTGTTGGTGTAACTGCAATCTCTTCTTCCATATCTTATCAATTTGTTTTTTTCCTTCCCTTCTTCTTCTAGGTTTAGTGTTTATTACTTTTCCCTTCCCTTCCTGCTTTAGTCTCATCCTTGCTTTCTATTATCTTGTTATTTTCCCACCCCGAGGAGAGGAATTCTTGATGTATGCCCATAAGTCTCCCAGTTGTTGTCAAATAGAGTTAAATCATTACCGTGCTAGCATTCCATTTAAAACTCGACATCGAACGCATCACCCAAAATACTTTTGATTTAATTTATTTTAAAGCATCGGTAGCGGTATCATGTATAGCATTGTAGTTTTCAATTTCTATTCAGGATTATTTTATATAAGTTTATATAACTTTTAAATGGTTATTCAATACTGATCGGTGATTTCCGCGACATGAAACACCAATGGATGGAATAAAAACGAACCGTTTCAGCGGCTTTTAACTTATCTCATAAATATACAATTCTTATATTTACCCAGCAGTTTCACAAAATAATTGATTGACCTATTTCCTGTACACTTGAAGTAAAAAATATATGCTCCCAGAACTCTGTAAAAATAATTTGTTCCAACACTTTTCACATCATGCAATCATTTGAATTTAACAAGGTAATTGTTGATTGTACGATTGTTCAATCCAATAGCGTGGCGCCAATCCTGATAAAAATTCTGTTCCCATAATTTTGCTTGATGATGAGCGTGCTCTAAACTAGTTTTCAAAACTAGGCTAACCCCTCTCGATAATAGGACCAAGTCCCTCTTGGTTGCAAAACCAATATAGCCTAAGAAATCCCCCATGACTCTATGCGTTTTGCTCATTCAGAAAAGAAGAAGTCAGTTTGTTTACCCTTACGAAATTCCAAGATTTGTCCAAGACCCAATTTTGGCGCTTTTTTATCTTCTTCAATCGCGTAGTTTATCGCCTGCCGTTTTCTTGTATATCTGAACAAATATGTAAACTTGTCCTTTGTAATCAACGACTATAACTCTGTTTGATTTTCGCATAAAGAACATTTATCGAGTGGAAAAGAAGAGGCGGAAAAGGTAAAGTTTAGAAAAGGCGTCGTAAGCTTTTTGAACTTATTGCCCCGGTCACACGTTCCGAAACATCCATCATCTGTGGAGAGCCAGAAAGGCGTTAACTGATATTTGAATGGAGTTAACGCTCTTCTGGCTTTTATCTGGTGTTATACCTTCATTTAAGCATATCATCTTATCATAGACGGTTTAGACGTCTCTGAAAAAGGGGCTGCCCCCTCCCACCTGATAAGTTTGAAACGACCAATATTCACATCGTACTGAGCACATTGCAATTTTTTAATCTTATCTACACAAAGTATATTTCTATGACGAAAATGCATCAAGGGTTATCAAGAGACACAGCATGCGTAAACAGTGGATGCTTTTACTCCAAAGTGTCACGTTTTGCTTGTTCGCTTCACTCCCTCGCGAGATTTAGAAACCTTAACATTGATATTGAGACGGGAGACAACAGCCCCCTGACGAACTGCTGTCCGAACTCCTATCTTATATTTTAGGGTCAGTGGTGAAATATCAATTCCCTCTGTTAAAGAAAATTGAGATACAGTCCAAAAGAAAACACTGCGTGATACATTTCTCTCTGTTATAAGAAATAAATCATTGTCCTTGAGATCATATTATCCAAAGTTCGTTTTGCGAAACGCACTTAGAAAACAGAGAAATATTCAAGTTGATAGAGCAAACATCTATGTTAAGACATTAAACGATTACAATTTGGACAGTATTCCTCCAATACATATTTTAAAACCAGTTCCGAATACATTCAAGTTTGCTTATTTAACCAACTTCATATCCGAAAGATATCTATAACTCAATTGGAAAATTCAACTACAACTACAATCGTGACAATTTTAGTTATCGGCAACGTTGTGACCGGGGCTGGAAGAAGAAGATCGGATGCTTTGCAAATGAGATTAAAAGGGTGATAAAAATATGTTGCGTTGGTAAGAGCTGGCTTTTCGCACCTTTGGGTCTTTCATGTGGTTTGATGTTTGAGAAAGGGATTAAATCTTTAAGGTGTCGATATAAAATGGATTTAGAACGTTAAGGTGTTGATCCAGAGCTGTGGTGACCGGATCAATTGAGGGCTTCTGTATGCTCAAGTGGTTAATGGATCTTCCGCGAAAATTAATGGAGTTGTGCTCCCTTGTCCAGCGTTTTCGATTTAGATCCATAAGAAATAGACCAAGTATTCTTTGATACAAATTTGCCACTAAAGTCACTCTTATTCGCCAGGAGGTTTTGACTTCGAAACGAAACATCGATCAACGGAATCTTCAAAAACTCTCGTCATAAGAGAAACCCTAAAGTATGAACATAATGATAGCTTTACAATAGCTTGTTGAGGTTACTATTGTATAGCGTTTCTATTGTTTGGTTTGGTTTGGTTTTATTTTCCGTATAAAAAAAAATTCAATACATACAAGAATACAATTTACAAATAACGTCGCTGTTTTCACGAAGTGACGATAGTGAAAAAAAATTGCATTCTCTTTGCGTGACGATTTTCCTCACTACCGTCACTTCGTGAAAACAAGGACGATAATACAAATCAAGAATTAAAAAAACGGCTGGAAAGCTCTATTCAGAGCCATTATTAAAATGGCTCTGTTCTTCCTAGAGGTCCAGAGGTAATTCAAGAGTCATAATCTATTTTAATGAATTTTAATTTATCGTACCAATTCCAGGTCAATATTGTGAGACCCTTATCATAAAACCAAGGGTTGAGGGTTCGAATCCCAGCCTGGTACTCATGTCTTTCTGCCAGGCGTTAATCCACATTTGCAACACTCTAACCAGGTGTAAATGGGTACCTGGCATTGTTGGCGGTAATAATAAATGCAGGGCTACCAAGAAGAGCTGTATCAGTACTCATGTTGCTACCGTTGGTAAATAAGACCCAATTTTTATTATTATTGTTAATTATTCGGAAAAGTTATCCAAGGGTTCAGGAGACCAACGCCCTACGAGACCGACAGAAAAGCTGGGAGATCGACATGTCGGCGTCGTGGGTTTTTCAGATAACCTTTCTAAGCTGTCCTCCAATAAATTGCAACAATAAATGTTATGTAGATGTATTAATTTTATGTATATTATCCACAAATTAAAGAACATCAATTGTAGATATCGATGCTAAACATTATGATTATTTTTTTTCTCTTCTTTTTTTCCATTTTCAGCAGACCGATGACCCGCCTCGTAAAGTTGACCCCGAAGGAAGTTGGTTGTCGTTTGTACGTCATTCATCGAGGACATCGGGCTCATCAACGTCCACGTCGACGTCCACTTCATCGAAAAAGAAATGCGAGAAGAAAAACAAAGACAAATCAAGGAATTCAAGAAGATTGGTGAGTTGTCATGTGAAAATCTTTGTACAAAAAGGAATAACTTATGTCCTACAAAAGAACAATCAGGGGCGGATCTAGGGGGGTTTCGACGGTTTAACCCCCCCCCCCTTGGGCGGCCAAGTGAGAAGGAAAAAAGGGAGGGGAAGGAGAAAAATATTTAAAAAATAAACAGTAAAACGGCGCGATTTTTGGAAAATCCTGGATCCGCCACTGGGTCAACCCCCCCCCCCCCCTTGGCAAAAAGCTAGATACGCCCCTCACAATAGTTGCATAAGATCACATTGTAACCTAGGTTGGGTGAATAAGCAGTTGAAAATAGTGGTAAAGGGAAGTTTAAGCTAAACGTATTCAATATTATTCAAATCTGGTGTTGTGCTCTTACGATTAAAAAGGTCATGAATGTAAAGATTTAGTTAAACTGCGTTAGTTTTGAAATAAATTTTGTTTATGGAAATATCATATAGTCGCCCTTTCAGTGATTGTTTTTTATATGATTAATTTTCTTTTTAAACTGAAACATATTTCAATTAAAACAATATATTAAAAACTTCTATTCAGGCTCCTTAAAACCATTTACAATTGAACATGACATAATCACAGAGTAAAGGTTGTTAGCCGGAATTGCGTATTGTTTGTGACCACATTTCTGGAAGTAAACTTGGACGAAGTAGAATGCAGTTATATCTGGAAAATAGAAAAAAGACCGAAGAATTAAAGCAGGGTATCTATGAGCTCATCTTCGGGTTCAAAACTGAAATCATAGACGGGTTAATTGCTGTATCATGAGGCAACCGGTGATGTTTGCACCTTCATTAAAACCAGGCGTTCACCCACCGTAACGGGTCGACATTCCTACGATCAAAAGGGCTCTCGACATGCCCAAAGCATACACAAAGCATACACAAGATAGAGTAATCCAATCCTATTTTATCTTTACTGTTGCCCATCATTACTGTCTTACAAAGAAAGAAGGCTCTTGACAGTCTTAAGACGACAAAAAGCTGGAAGAAGAAAAAAAGGGACTGTTATACCCTCTAGCTCTTGCCCTCTGTCCTGTTGAGAAACACTTCTTGGTTGTCATCCTTTGTTTCGGGACGTCTTCGAGCGCTGGGCGTTTGTTGTATGATCATCGGGAGGGTGCTCCGGGGGGGGGGGGGGGCTCGAGGGGCTTAGCCCACCGGTGGTGACACCCCCTCCCTTAAAGCTTTTCTTCTCAACGTCTTACTTTAGAATCATCGAGAGGGTTAGACTGGACCCCCTGTCATTCTTGTTGTGATTGACAGTTATTCTTTCTTTTCTTGTGATTATTTGTGACAGGGATGCCAAGATTCTTCTTAACAGAGAGGTGACAATGTTATAAGACCCTTAAGAAAATTCGCGCTTAACTGTAAAAAAAATAGCGTTTCTAGTTTAGATGATTGTTGCTTGCACAGTTCAGAACGAGAGCTCGATGTCACTCAATCCTGTGAAGAGCAAGTACGTCTTTTCATTAAAATAGTAAAGGACGTACCGTTTGCAAACGACGATAGAAATGTATTTGCTTGGTTCGAAATATTTGGAGTTTTCACAAAAGGGCTTTAACTCTATTCTAAATTTTAGAAATTAACGACATTGGTACTATAAATACATTATGCTGTATGATATTCATCTGAAGAGGAAAGTAATCGGTCAGGATGCCCCCATCCCCTAGTCCAAAGTGCCCCTCATAACATGTAATATTTTGCCTCTTTTTAGATTTTTTCAAGCTTGAGCCTTGACCCAGGTAAAACATTCTTTGTTAGCAGCTGAGCTTCAGAGGTCCCTGAAATATTTAAAATTTTAAATGATAAAGAGCCGCGTAATTATGCCAGTTAGATTCATAAATGACCTCATGTTTTTGTGTCGGGGCTCTAAATTCAACGTTTCTATACCATGAAAACACGAAAACATCATCACATCATATTCTAATATTATTCTCTCAGGCTGCTTATATTATATTTTAAAAAAACACAATCATATACATCCTGGGAAAGGCAGTTGGCAGCAATGTACCTTGTACTTCTTTATTAGGCTAAGTTCGTATAGCATTTCAGTATGCAATTCTTATTTACCATAATGTTCTTATTCTTTTTGGGGGAGGGAGGCGGTAACATTTTGTCAGGGCCGCCCCCTCCCACGAGCACATCGAAATCTGGACCGGGGTGTATATGACTTCGTATCAAATTGAATATTTCTCGAAATTCCAACAAAGTAAAAGTTTTAATCCAGACTATTTTCATATCTGACAGCTTTTCATTCTACTCGCATCATTCAAATCGATGATACTCCTTTAACATGTTTAAGCTGAGGATTGCTTTAAATTGTGGATTGGTCTAGGATTAGGGAAGTAAAATAGTTTGTACTCCGTACAAGGTTTCTTATGATTGTTCAGTATTGAGTTTCAACATGGACCTAAGACCGTGTGTGTACAATCATCAGTAAATCTATACCGCGGCTTCGAGAGACCCTTAGAATTGAACACGATTTCCAAGTCATTCCAATATCATGGAATTTTTCCTTTTTCTAGGGGCGTCCATGAATAAGAATTTTTCCGGAGAATGAAATGACCCTTAGCGCCTCTCATTATTTTGCGGTTTTGTCGCCCAATTGTCGCATTCTCATAACGATTACCATGGCCTTGAATGGGTGGTTTTATCGCATCATTTAGGGGAATAGTATGCGAAAGGTAGATTTTATAACAATCCGTTTAAAGCAAGGGAAACTATAGAGAACATAACGACGAGAAAAAAAAGACTAGTGATGCTAAATGGAGCAAGTCGTCAAACAATTAGCATTCACACCTTCTCAAAAAGATCTTATTTCACGGTTTTTTCAGATATGCTTGAAATTGAATTTGATAACAATAGACGAGCTCAAATCGCTGCTCGCACCAACGCGCCAACACAACATAAAAAATGCGGTGAACAAAGTACCATAGAAAGAAAAGGTTCTGACTTTGCCTATACCTAGGCAAGCGCATAGTACACCTCGTATTGCTTGTTGCATATTCCAATATTCCCTTTTAATATCTAATACACGAATTTAAATATGAATCTTTGCATTCACCAAATCCCTAACACTTAGGATATTTAGAACCCTACTGTTTCAGTGGTCCTTACAGATATCCATTTTGTTCTCCTATACGGATGGAACGGCGGTGCACAGTGATCAAGACTTTCTGTTGCCAATACCGAATGGTTGGATCAGTTGGCTAATGCATTGCATTGCATTGTAAAAGAAACGGTGTGGATCAGAAAAGTTTGATCATGGAGCATATAAGTATTGGTGTGTACTGCAAGGTTTTGGAATTTGGCCCAGTATTGGTAAGAAACAAGCACTGTACACAGAAATATGTACACTGTATATGGGACTACACAAGCATGTGGCATAAAAATGAGGTCCTCATTTTTAAGCTATTACATTTCATATTTAGAACATGACGGCATTTGAAGAGCGATGCTTTTCAGTGAACATTTTTTCTCTAATGTACTTCCACACTTGCATAATAACAATGAAAACACTCACAACTTATTTTCACCTCTCCCCAGAACTCAACCTTCTAATCAAACTCTTGCCTAGAGATGCGAAGGTGTGGGCGTCCTTAAGCAATGCATTAAATCTGCATTGGTTCTCTCAACCCAGGTGTTAAATGGGTACCCGGAAGCATGTGCAATTATTAGCTTTGTGATTAGCAATTAGAACTATACTTTTGGAGTGTAAGGAACACGGTCGGAAAAACTTTCTGGAAATGAGCCCTAAACACCACCATCAACAGCCTTATACATTGTCTTTTTAAATGTGCAAACTTCACAAAAGTATATTACGTCATTGAAACATGATTGCAATTATCCATTAGTTGACTATATAAGTCTTTGCGATCATGAATGGGCATACGATTGTCGTATTTATCAAGAAACAAGAAAGTTGCATATCAACATTTGCCACTCTCCACCCAGTTGTAATAAATGGGTGCCTGGTAGGAATTCATTCCTTGAATGCTTTGAGTGCTTTAGGTTAGCTTGCATGGCTAAAAACCAGGGTAGTAGTTGCGCTTTGGATTATCGTGCACAATTATGATTGTGGCTGTTACTATTATCATTATCGTTATTCTTATTGTTATTATTGTTATTACACAAGCGAACGTGAAATTAATGTATTTTCTAATGTATCTGTCAATGATTTTTCCTTTTCTTTCTGTTTTCAGCCAGAAGCAGATGGCCCTGCTGGACCACCCGGGCCTCAGGGCCCTGCCGGCCCTGCCGGGGCACAAATCACTAAGCAGGAACTACTCACAGAATTTAGGGAATTGATAAGAGGTATGAGCTTTTATTAATGGCAGTTTATATTCAAGGTTTACATCTGAACATTCATCACCAACATAATTAGCCTAACCGTTATGATGATGATAATAACGATAAGCAATATCGACATCATCTTCTTCATCACCATCATCATTATCTTTATGAACATCATTACAATTCTTCATCTAATTCTCGACCTCCTTCTCGTCTTCCCCTGGCATCGACATTATGATCGCTTTCACCCACGTTCCTCCTCATCATCATAATATTCATTTTCATCATCTTAAAGATGAAGTTGAGTTCTGGTCATGCGATTGCATTGTGAAAGAAACGGTGTGGAACCGACCAGAAAAGGTTGATTATCTAGCATAAGAATTTGTGTGTATTGCAAGGTTCTGGAATCATCAACATGATAAGAAATTTGGCCAAGTCTTGGTAAAGTTACAAACACTTGCACAGAAAGATGTATATGGGACTACACGAACACGTGGCGTAAAAAGCCGGCCCCCCCCCCCGATTTTTACGATGTTACATGCATATTTAGAATATGAAGGCATTTGAAGAGCCATGCTTTTTAGGGAACATGTCTTAATTGATGTTCTTCCACACTTGCATAATAGGAATGAGTAATGCTCACAAATTAGTTTTCACCTCTTCCCAGAACTCAACCTTCTCTTTAATAGTAATAATAATAATAATCATCATCACCACCGCCATCACCACCACCATTATCATCATCATCATCATCATCATCATCATCATCATCATCAACAATGTCATCATCACTTTCGTCATCACAATATTTACCTCCATCACCATCACTACCGTAATTATGGCACAAGTAATGCCGAATACTTGTCTTGAGAAATTACTTGCAATATTATGTTCCTATACGTCAAAGGAACATTTCAAGGTTTGTTTTAATCGTCATTTTGCTTTTAAACTAATACCACTTTTCGTCATTTTTTCCAAAATCCTCCAGTTTGATAAGTGTTATATCAACTAGGTACTAGTACCTCATGTCTTGCGTTGAACCAGGGAGGTCGAACGGACATTGACTTGATATTGTACCACCTAGCCGATAATTACACAGACTTTATACTCATGAACAATAATACGGTGTATGACACATCTCATTTGAGTCGAACCATTGATAAAACCTCCTTCTTAAGCCAACTTTCTTGACAAAGAATATAATAAAGGAGAACTGACGGGCAATATATTATAGTCCAGCGAGAATCTATGAATTAAAATAAATGCGACAGTTATATTACATTACGGGGGTGTGACGGGTGGCCATACATCACAGGTGAATAAGGGGGTTGAGAAAGACCCGCTCAAGGCATTGAATGAGTTTTGTAGGTTAATGGTCTTGCAGCTCCGTTTTCATTTCTCGGCGAGGGAGAGAAAAAATGGGAAATGGGAGTATTTGAAGTTATTATAGACGCGAGTGTGGACTTTAGGACGTGTTTAAAGGGACAACCGATATTTGTTTTAAAGGTATAAATTTGTACCTTTGCTGGTGCAACACCAGGTGCAAACTTGCCCCCTTTGAATTAAAGGCAGGCTTTACTACTTCGGCCAGAAGGGATTAGACCACCAAGCGAGCCAGCGAGGTCACTGTGACAGGTGGCTATCTCATTAACTCAGCTCTCATTTAACATAAGAAAAAGAGGATCATGGGGGACCAACAGGCACCGATTGGGGAAGTTTTCTATATAGAGGGAGCAAGTAGCTACAAGTAGGACAGTGTGCCTTTAAATGAAGGATATAACACCACACAAATTACTATTATTTGAAATAACAATTCGTGTACAGTTAGCTTGTACACATGACGTTAACCCCAAATCTTCACGCACCTTATTAAGAAAATATTAGGAGAAAGAAGAAATGTCATTCTCAGAATTAAAGTCCATTGACAATATTAAAGGGGCTATTGCAGTTACATTGGATAGACGAAGACGTCCTGTTTCTTTTAGTTTGCGACCACTCAAATTCCTCAAATTTAATCGACTGCATCTATGAGGAGAAATATAAGCTACATATTCAAGAGTATCATTTGGTTATTTTTGACCACTTGCATTTAGAGGGATGAAAGATATGCTCGCTCTACATTTATTAGGGTTGTATATAGTTCCCTCTAAAAAATCTTTACACACAAATTTACGAATTGATGGATGATAATGATGATCGATGGATGTTTTAGGGGCGGAGGAAGATCTTAGATTCAAGGTTATATTCTTTAAATAAACTGACAATTCATTTGTTATCATAAAAACTACTTAGTTATTGAAGCCGATCTCTAGAGTCTTTGATCTTGCCGACGGTTAACAGAACCAGTGATTGCTTACTTTTCTTATTAACGTAGATCTCTTATTTCCCTTTTTATCTGATATTGGTTTCTTATCATTCGCGTTCTTTTTATTCTCAATCTCTTCAACAGAAGCGGCAGAAAGACGAGCACAGATTATTATTGGAGAAAAGGTGTGTATTGTAACTGTAACAGCCAGTACCTCCTTATAAAACCAATAAAGCATACCATAGGTAGTTAGGTACAACAAAATAATATCAAATGCGACAGCCTTAGAGTTATGATGCTGAAAGCAGTTGACAAATATGATCTCTTTTTTGGAGGGGGGGGGGGTGTTAGAGATCTTTTGTGTTAATTTTTTTTTGTTTAATTGGCATTGTGCCCATTTCACATAAACCCCGATGTCCCCTGTAATTCACAACCCAAATCTTTAAGACCAGTTCATTGTCACTGTCAAAAACAATGAGAAAATAAAATGCCCAACATGACTGTATGAACTTATCTGTGTATATACGTCAAAGTTTAAGCCTAAATTGATATATTTTTGAAAATTTAATACCACAAATTTTGTGAAAAACACTTATTAAATGGATAATTTCCGGACGCCGAAAAGAAAGGATTCCGAGCTTAATTATTTAAAGATAATTTTCTTCAACTTTCAATCATCTACTTCTACATATCTTATTATCGTGACAGAGATTGTTGATGTTGACAGTCATTAGCTTTATAATAGTTTAGTGAAGAGTTGAGAGTTCAATTTGTAATTGTTCCTAAAGTCTTTATAACCAATGTTCTATGTTGAAAATTGACAGTGTCCGAGTTGTCTACTCAACATCACGGAAGGAACGGAATTACATCTTCCGAATCTTGAAGAACTCGAGCTCCTTCCCACCCTCCCCATCGCCTTCCATTGCAAACTCAGTCGAGATCTAGACATCCCGGGAAAAAGTCTTATTGAAGTCGTCAATTTTAGAACGGTGAGTATACACGGCGTTAATCTCGCTACACAGTCATGACGTAGGTTGCGTCAGTGAATGAGGCGTCATTTTCCTGACGTAGCATTGCGTCAGTGACTCGATGGGCCTCTGACGCGCCTTGATAAAGTGGCATCGCACAGAAAGCGATTCCCAAATGCACAGTGTAAAACAATGCGTTGACTTATTGGCGCATGGGTGCTTTCTTTACCCTCAACGGATTGATTGACGCAGGTAATAACGTGTCGACATGACGTTTCGTGTATCAAGTGTATATAACAATTTTTTTCTAGATCCACTTTTTATAATGGCTTTGAATTAATAAATACTTTATTCATATTTCATAAATCTAGAAATGTAAGATTAATCATTGACTAATTTTCTTGGCAAATAAAAAAAACACTATTTCTTTAACGCTTGTGCATCAAATAATTCTCAGAAAATTCATAAATTATCTTCAGATATTTGACTGAACATATTTTTCCTACCCCTCTCGCCCCCCCCCCCCCCCCCCCCCCCCACTCTCTTCCTCTTTAAACCTTCCGTTGATCAGCCGATGGACACCGGGTCATTTCGGCGGGGACGAGGGTTGGATGTTAGGTCGGGAAGGTTCACGGCGCCACGGACAGCCATCTACCAGCTCTCCGCAAACCTCCACATAGGCCAGCGGCTCTCAGACGTCAAATCGCGGGAACTAAAGCCGAGGGATAACGTCCGGTTACTCATATGTATCAACTCGATGTGCCAGAGGCATACGTAAGTACTCAAGTATTGTATTTTTAAATGTCTTAAGTGTCAAAAAGCCCAAATGTTGGTACATGTATCATCATAACCATGCAGTCCAATTTCCGGGGGGGGGGGGGGGGGGGGGGGCTAACATGCAAAATATGCCCCCACCATGCACCACAAGGAGGTATGTGTATATACTTACCAACTTCATGTTCAAATATAATGACAACATGATAATAATGATAACTGTATGTGCATTGCCCTATTTTTATACAGACAGACTCAAGAATAAAATCAGAAATAAAAGCAAACTCAAAAAATAAAATGTAAACCGACGACAAAATGTGGGAGTTACCCGTACAGAGCAATGTAGAAATATAGTCGGACCTACAAGTATAGGGCAAGAAGGGAGAAAGAGAGAGAGAGAGAAAGAGAGAGAGAGAGAGAGAGAGAGAGAGAGGGGAATCAACGTGCGTTCTTTATGCAGAGTATACATCAGGAACAATCAACAAATTAAAGTAACAGAAAAACTATATGGTCGGCGTATTTGCGGTGAGAAAATAATGTGGTAAAAGAGACAGAAACAAATCATTGCAATGTAGAACTATCGTCAGGCATACATGCATACTTATATAGGGCAAGGATGGAGAAAGAATGAGAGAGAGGGGGAGAGGGGGAGGGAGGGGAGGAGGGAGAGAGAGAAAATCAATTGGAGACATATCATTTAGGAACAATCAACAAATTATGAAGTAAATGAAAAACTATATGGTCGGCGTATTTGCGGTGAGAAACTAATGTGGAAAAGAGATAGAAACAAATAATTACAGTGACAAAGAAATGCATTTGTCAAATTAGAATCTGTCTTAATGACTATGGAAATATTCTCCTGCACCCATCGCCCAATGTCAATGTCCCCAAAGCACGACTCGTCCTTGTAAATTTTCAAGGAATATTCAGATTGTGTATTTGACCTTGTTGCTCGTGTCAATGAATTTTTGTACATTGTTCTGCGGTGTAATTTTTGTGGTAAATCTAGAAGGTGTGATGAGAAGACCGCATATTAACAATGGCGACTTCATTTTGAAAGAATGGTATATGTAGAGGACGAGTTTTATTGAAATGATCGTAAAGACGTCCAGAAACTCAGCATAAAGCACGTAAGACATTTTGCATCACTTACTGAAATGTGGGAACTTGATTGGGATATATTACGTATATACCAGTATATCAGAGAATGATTTCTATATAGGCAATAAAAGATGGTATTGAAATTGCCCATCTGCTAATTCTTGAAATTGTTTTCCATTGTGTTCTTTGAATTCTTATGGTTTTATCAGATTTTTCATGTGCCTTTGGGTCTAAAATTGAAAAATGGCACACGGAAAGGATGGGTGTTTTGTGTACTTAAAGTATGCCATCGGGACTTTTAAAGGGGCACTGGTCGGGGCACCTCCCACCCCCCCCCCCCCCCCTCTTCACTCCACCAGTTCAGATGGAAGCGTAACAAAACTATGTCTCCATCCTAAATGGTATATCGTTTCATCTGTAGATTTCTTTTCAAACAAGAAGATTTCATTTTCGCCTTGGTAATATGTAAATATTCAAGAAACTGGAATAGTACGCGCTATCGCATTTTGACCAGAGAAAACTTTTCGTTTACTGGTTCAAAAGTGGACATTTATTCTACAAGCATTCGTTTATACCTTCTATCACGCCAGGTACAATTTAACAAAACTTCTCACCGAAGCAAGCCGCAACCCTGAATATAACAGTTACAAGGCTCGTTTTGTTACCACGCTCTCTTAAAGCAAATTCTTTGTTCAGAAAAAGGGTATTTCAATTCTTTTCAGGCAGTTCTCAACCTAATGCCAATCAAACGATTCATCCTTGATTATCGTCTAAGCACATTGGGGGACTGCCGCCTTTGATAATGTAACTGTTATGAATTTCTTTCTCTGTCCACACGACCGCCCCTCTTGCGTTCCCATGAAACCCCGCTGTCATGACAACAATTTTATCACCACTCGCTGCCCGCCATTTTGAAGCGATAACAAAAGAACGCGTCAAATTCCTTGTAAAAGCACACAGATTCCATGGTTAAAAAGGTGTCCCAACTCCTCCTCCGCAGAGTTTGCGTTGAAAAGCTGAAAGAAATGTATCAAAAGCATCGTTTAAGTAGCAAGAATGGGTACATTGTAAAATATTAGTTGTAACAATGCTCGTGCTTGGGAAAATGACGATGAAATTCAATATTTTCGTTTGTGGGAATGCCGCCTACGTTTTTAACACGTTTTTGAATTGGATACAGAAATAAACTTAAAACCTATTGTACTATACATGTACAATGTCAATGTAGTATTGCTTGGGGACGAAGCTTTATGTTTCAAGTTGGATTTTTGGAGAAATCGAGTGTGACTAGGCGTATTTCCTTCTTCGTCCCCTCCCCCATCTCTCTCTCTCTCTTCTTCTTCTTTTCCATCTTCCCGCTATCTTCACATTCCTTATTTCTTACTTTTTACATGTCCGATTTCCCCCTCCTTCTTAAATTAATATGTGCCCCATCATCAATTTGTTTGAGAGGCGTCTGGTTGATCAACTTTATGTTTAAGGATGTTCCTCATAATTAATAAAATTCGCTTATTAAACGCAAAACTCATTGCATTGCATTGTTGCTAGTCTTACAGAAATTGTTGACATGATTAGAAATCTGTTTGTGATATGTTTTACTATTCATAATTAACTGACACAAATTATAAATATTATACTCTTAAGACAGGCTAATCATTCTGATATCTATATTAATACATTCTGTCATTAAATGTAATCATTTAGATTCGTTAAGGGAAACATTGCCCAGCATTGGCACGTTTCTAAACAGCATTAAGTATTTCTATATCCTTGATGTCTTACAATAGTTACCAATTTAAATTATTGAAATCATTTGAATATAGAAAGTCATTTTTATCGAGGATTTTCACTTCAAAACAAGGTGTTTCTTAACGTGACTCCTTAAATAGTGGATTTCTGCTCCTGTATCTTTAGGTCGAGTGTATATACTGCTTTTATTACGCCATAACTTAAGAATGTGACTTAAGTATAATGCTGGCATTCAAAAGACTCCGTGAGAACCATTACTTTATAAATCTATCGAACTGTCTTCCTGCAATTCTTACATCTATCACGCTATACTATGCTCTCCACTTAAGAATCTGACTTAGGTGAGATCTTGTATAAAAAAGAACCCCTTCATGAGAATCCCTCACAGCATGATAAAACCAACCCCTTTTGACTGCTTTTACTTTTGTCTAATCGTCTTTTCTGAGAAGAATTTCACGCCAAATTTCAGACCCTCAATACCATGGTCACCACACGTAATAAGGCGAAGGACAGTTAATAACGTAATCGTTTAAATACGAATCCCACCATGTTTTTTTTCACAAGAATTAATATAGAGTGAGTGAATGTCAAATGTTTGTCCAAAGTTGACCCGACGTAGCAGCGAGAGGTCTGTTCACAGTAAGTAGAGGCGACCGATGATATATACATTGTAGGATACGAGGCATGGACCTTGTAAATTCTTGGCACATGCACACTTTGTCATAAAGTTTTGCAAGAATCTAAATTGGAGGAAGCAGACTACACGTACGAAGAAGTAGAAGACATTTCTCAGTGGTTTCTAGCAATTTTTTTCCTGTATTGCGTGTTAAAACATAAAGACAGAGAGGGGGACTGGAGAGAGAAAGATAGAGGGAGACGGAGAGAGACAGAGAGAGAAAGAGTTAGCGATACATGAACTCCTTTTTTTTTGGGGGGGGGGGGGGGTGGGTGCTTTCGTACAAAATATGGTAGCATTTGCGAACTTTACAGAAGTCTTACAGAGATAGCAAGTTTCTTTTTCTGAGATGTATAGGCTTATGAACATACAAATATTCAGGTCGGTATAGATTTTGTTTCTCCTGGCCGTCAAATTCAGATCTGTTTCAATAAATCTTCCAAAAAATGAAGTTTCAAAGTGCCTCTTGTATTATGCCACCAACACTGAGAATTCGAAGACAAGGAAATCATATTTCGTAATAAATCATCCAATTTCGCGCCTGGGATGAAAACACGACATCTTTGGCGCCGATAAACACAAACAGGGAGCCTTAGAGGATTCATAATTTTGTTTACAATTTCTTTCCGCAGTCATCGTGAATCAGTTGATATAAATTCTATCATTTTGGTGAATGTCAAAAGGTTATAAAAAGAATTCGGAAACATATTAAGATTGTTGTTTTATCGATGAAAGATTTAAGAAATTGAGGGGAATGACTTGCGGATACGAGGGCTGCTTACTGCGAATTATTTTAAGTGTGAACAGCGGCGAATTTAGGGAATTTAGGGCGGAACAACTGCCCATTTAAATCCCAAATGATATAGTTCAACTGCACAACATACAAAAAATGCCCCTTAAAAACTGTTGTGTAATTTATTGTAATGTTGCCCCTTTAACAATCCCGAACAACAGGCGTAGCCATTTTATGAACCTACGTGAAACATAATTTACTAGATCATATTTACCTCAAGGGGTCAGGGGGTCCATTTCCATGATAGAGATGGGGCAAATGCATCAGTCGTAGTTGAATACATCATAAGAAAATCTCGAAGTAATTGGGTCAAGTGTGTGACCCCTCTCCCCCTCTCTCCCCCCCCCCCCTCCTTCCGGCTCTATCTACTATATTAGCAGAGATGTTGAGATTATTAATAATAATAATAATACATACGATTTATAAGGCGCCAAATCAACTTGACAGTCAAATGCTCAAGGCGCAGCTTGTGCAAAAAGATGAAATACATTACATGATACATTTATACAAAGTGCGATAGGAAAGGTACAGACGTGAAAGGTTATGGTAATCAATAATTATAATTCTTAAGATGTTTTTTAACACTTCAGCAGAACTGCTATTCTTAATCCTTTGAGGGAGAGTATCCCATAATGAAGGCCTAGCATGAGCGAAGGTTCGCTCCTCCTACTTTGTTTTAACCCTAGGAGTAACAAGTAAGCCAGAGTTTTGAGAACGTAGCTGACTAGAAGGAAAGTAATGCTTAATCAAGCCGATGTTATACTGCGGAGCAGAGCCATGTATACAGTGAAATAATAGCAAAATAATCTTGAAAACAACACGTTTTTCTAATGTGGTTCAACAGAACACAGTGATATCCTAAATACCCGCTGCACATATTGAGCGTCATTTGCCTGACGTATGGCTGCGTTAGTGACGTGTGTGCTCTTTAACGTACCATTATGAGAGCGCAATCGTACAAGAAGTTATTGCAAAACGAACGGTTCTCACAAGTATACGTTAGCGTTAGAGCCAATTAACGCATGATTAACGCTTGAAATAGCGCAAGCGAAATGACGCCTCGTTTGCAACGCGCATATAGATACGATGTCATACATGGTATGTGCCCACTGTTAGTTTGTTGTGCTAAATGTGGTATTTTATTTTGAATTACTTCCAAATTGTATCTAATTCTGATACTCGACCGCAAACGTTATTTTTGTCCGCCTCTATAGTGTTAAATTCATGGAATTCATGGCTTGGGATGGTGCCAGTTTTTTAAGCGTCTTAAAATCTTTAGACAGATCTTAAGTTAAATCTTTAAACAGATCTGAATATCTCGTGTTTCTCATTTAACGCTTGGCCTGGCATATCTCTTTTGCACTTATCCCCCTCCTCATCCTACCCCCCTCTCACTCTCTCTCTCTCTCTCTCTTTCTTTCTTTCACACACATTCCCTCTCCCTCCCTCGCTATCTCTCTTTTCTTTTATCTTTCTCTTTCTTTCTCTCCCCTACGCCATCATCCCTCTTTCCCTTTTATATCTATCTCCCTCCCTCCCTCTAACGTATTATATAGCGTATATAGATCCGACGAGCTTTCTTTTGAGTCGTGACATTTTATGGTTTGCAGTGCTTCGTCATAATTATATGTCTTGTACTCCTCATAATAAAATTGTAATCACTACAAATGGCGCTACATCTACATGTATATACTGTTTAAAATGGTTAATATATGATATCTCTCTCCTTCTCTTTTTCCTCTCTCTCTCTCTCTCTCTCTCTCTCTCTTTATTGTATCTCTCTTTCCCTCTTACAGGTCGTTAGAATTTGTGTCGGGTATGGAAAGCAACAGCAGAGTATTTACAGTGGCAGTATCTGGTCTCTTGCGATTAGAGGTAAGAATATTGTTTTCTTCGTTCTTCTTTTTGCTTTCTCCTTACTAATCCATTTCCCTCCTTATCACCGGGTTATCTTTCCTCTAAGTTAAAGAGAAGAGTATCAATAAAAGCTTGATACGATTTGATAAATGGACCCATGCAGTATATCTTTGTTGAGAATATTATATATACGTCTTGCCTTGGTAAGATTTGTACTGCTACTCTATTACCTACTACTCATCCCAATCAAACGTCTTGAGTGCCATTGCTCCCCTCCCCGAATGCAACATGTTGTCAGTGCCGTAACCACCCCCTCCTCATCCTAATTGAAATAAAAAGCACCTCATTACCTTTAGTTTGGGTTACGAACCACAATCCATTACTGTACCTTAGTTATTGTGCTTTAACGTTTAGATACAGTTTTTCATACGACACTTTTACCTTCAGACTGGCAATTATGACCCGCCAACTTTATCATGTATTTCTGTATTACTTTACATTACTTTAAATATATCTCATCTATTTTTCTCATATTCTCAGGAGGGCCAGTACGCGTCAGTGTATATCGACAACAGCTCTGGTCGTCGTATTGAGATTCAGGTCGGTTCTGACTATAGCGGAGTCTTGATGGGAGTCTAGTTATATCTTTGGATCATCCAAGCTTGCGGATGGAAATGAGACTATCGGGTTACATTCGACGCCTTTTCAGTCATAATTATATCAGAAAAGGAAAACGTTAATTGCGAAATGGAAAACGTTCTGCAAAGTTGGATTTTACTTTGAACCCTTTCCATGCAGGTAAAACAGTGAAACCGATGTTGTGTATCGATGTTGTGTATCTATATGATCAGCTAGTCATCGTCGCCTCCACAGATGAAAAGCGAAGTGTGGCCATGTTTGAAGGAGACGAAACAATATTTGAGGCATTGCATGGTCAGTTTGCAAGTAATAGAGTGAATTTAAACTTTTCTTCCAAGCGACATTACAATATATATTTGAAAACAGCAAGATGTAATTCTGCATGCAGACATGTCAATTCTGGCCTAGGACCAAATCTGAGGTCGGTGGAAACCATTTTTTTTCGAGGAACTCGGCCAAAGACCACTATCGTGAGGCCGTCAATGAGCTTAGTTACGCGACGGCAATCGAACCTTCAGCAGATATGGAAATTTCCTGATTTTTTTTGTTAATTTATCAAAGTGAAACAGTTTCCTGATCGTTGTCGATTACAAATGGATATGAAGAAATTGGTAGCATATTCAACAATATAAAATTCACCAAGAGACAAATATCTTGAAGAGATCTCGGTGCGTGAAAATGTTCGTCAGATGGTGAACCATTTTGCAAGATTTAATGCCGTTGCTACAAAGAGTGATGATAGGCCAATATGGCTCTTGAAAACTTACTCACCTGACTTTCGCCAATCGAATCACGTGATATTTATCGTCAGCGTATCTGAAGGACAATACTAAGAATTTGGAATCTTAAGATGAACCTATACTATAGAAAGAAAACGACAGTTTTACAACTTTACATCGTTGATGATCATTACGAGCTGCTTGTAACACCCAGTCGTAGTTCAAGTAAAATACAGCATGATATTTGAATAAAAGAGGGTTAATTAACCTAATTTTTGTTAATTCAAATAATTTAGAACAGTAATAACAAAGATGGACTACGATTGTCAGAAATCTGTTGTATTTCAATTGCACGATGTAAGGTGTAGCGCTGTCATGCTAGTGGTGTATATTGATGAAAATAATATGTACATGTATAATCAATCAGTGTATCTCCTATTTTTGTACCAAAACGTGGCAAAATCATAATAAGTGTTCCACAAGGTATTGTTATTTATAGTGAAATTTATTTTGATTCGAGTGTTAAAATCGTCAAGATTATGTAATAGACCAGTCATCTGTCGCCAGTATCCTGAATTATATACAAAAATCATGATTGTATTGCTGTGGAGTATACAGAAATTTAATTTTAAATGGGGCTGCAGGGGGGGGGGGACGTACGTAGGGTACTTCAAATGCTGGATACGCCTCGGGTATAGTTCACTGATAGCTATTGTTTTACCTTTTTTTGGGGGGGGGGAGGGGGGTCAATATTTTTTTTATCTTACATAAAATTGTGGTAACCCGTGGCAAGAAGACATGTGGTCATTGATATATCCCGAAATGAACGTGAATTTGTTTGCGGGCCCTAATCTAATGTCAACTGGTGATAAACAATTTAAAAGAACTCTCAAAATTCATTTCAAATTCGTCTCAACCTTAAACAATCACGAAATGAATTAGTTTGTGCTCTATAACTTGTATCATTTGATATTCCTTTCTTCTTCCCTATGATCTAGTCATAATAGTTCTCCTTATAATTCGCGATTGCAAATTATCAAATAATATAGCGATGATATTATAGTTTCCTGATGATTTTGTTATAGGACGTGGAATTAAGTTCGTATTCAGGACGTTTGTGACCAATTAGTACGATATTATCACTATGCGATTGTAGTTATGTATAGAACTTTGTCTTGTATAAAATCCAAATTGTAAACAGATGCATTATGTATGCTCTTATGGCAAAGAAATCGGTGTTATGATGACAGAAATTATGTGTATTTATCGTTCAAGAAATTGAAATGTTCGTCGTGTATTATGTCTCTTTGTAATATAACTTATTGTGACCTGTATATTCATTATTTATATTTAAAATTTACATTGTAGACATTGTAAAGGATATGACAAGATGTGTAAGTATCCCCTGTATAATTGAATTAATGTGTTTTTGAAAAGCATATGAATATGAGAAAGGCTTGGGATATTACGAGATCAACTTGTGACCAAATAAAATATCTTATTGTCAAAGTATCGTGACAGTAATTTTCCTCATTTTTGATTGCCTATGAAACTTATTTTATAGACTAGCATTATCTTGAACCTTAATAAAACAAATCAAATGAACAATATTTGAATCCAAATTTTAAAAAACTATAAACATGCAAAAACAAAAAAAAAAGCAATTGAAATGAGCTAAAATGCAACAACAACAACAACACAAATCTTTAAATGATTTTTGTCTTCCTCCGGAATTACAGTGCGTAAAATTATGGTAATAAAACAATAAACTTTTTACATCGACAAATACACACTGGAAGTTATTTCGATGAAATGGTTCAATGAACCGCCAAAATCATTTCACTTTCATGAATATTGATATGATTTAATGTAGCTTATGATCCACATTGGATACGTTTAAAGAAAATGTATTAACAGAACGGAATATACTGGATCATGGATATGTATATGAACAAATTATCATGACTGGTTTTATCCAGAAGTTTCGTTTCTCTCAACTCATGAAGCGTATTTCATGTAATAGTGTGGTGCTCAACCCGTTGTTCGTTTACCATTGCCATGCATACTCCACATAGTCTTGATTAAAATTGTAACATAAAAGGGGTCGTGCACCATTCTGGATCTGTAACTTTTTCCGATATTTTCATTTTTGAGACATTTTAATAAAGCTTATTACTACCAAGATGGTTTTGTCAGGTTCATATCGAAGCTATTGTACTTGAAATATTTATTTTTCGCATATTTTTGTATTTTTCTTTGAATCTCAGGGTTATGTTTTGTATGGAACCCTTAATTAACTGCACTGCCATCGCTTTGTATGTGTAAATCATAAAACATAAATCATGTATGAACTGAATAGAATAAAAACGCTGTAATCGTAAATACTTTTCAATGATCATGTGTCAGTTTGTTGTGAAATGGCAAGGAAGTAGCCCCTAATGGTGATGACGACGATGTTAATGATGATGACAATAATGATGTTAATGACGATAGTGATGATGATGATGATGATGATGATGATAATGATCATGGTGATGATGACGATGGTTATGATGATGGTGATGGTGAGGGTGATGATGATGATGATAATGATGATGATGATGATGATGATGATGATGATGATGATGATGATGAAGATGAAGATGATTACGGTGATGAAGATGATTATGGTGATGATGGTGGTGGTGGGGATGATGGTGATGGTGAGGGTGATGATTACGATGATGATGGTGATAAGTGGTGATAATAGTGATGATGATGATGGTGGTGGTGATGATAATGATAATGATGATGATGATGGTGATGATGGTGATGATGACGATGGTTATGATGATGGTGATGGTGAGGATGATGGTGATGATGATGGTGATGGTGAGGGTGATGGTGATGATGATAATGATGATGATGATGATGATTGGTGATGATGGTGATGAAGATGAAGATGATTATGGTGATAAAGATGATTATGGTGATGATGATGGTGGTGGTGGTGATAATGATAATGATGATGATGGTGGTGATGATGGTGGTGATGGTGTTGATGATGATGGTGATGATGATGATGATGATGGTGATGGTGAGGGTGATGATGATGATGATAATGACGATGATGATGATGATAATGACGATGATGATGGTGATGATGATGATGATGATGATGGGGATGATGATGATGATGATGATGGTGATGATGATGGTGGTGGTAGTGATGATGATGGTGATGGTGAGGGTGATAATGACGATGATGATGGTGATGAGTGGTGATAATAGTGATGATGATTATGATGGTGGTGGTGATAATGATAATGATGATGATGGTGGTGATGATGGTGGTGGTGGTGTTGATGATAATGATGGTGATGGTAGTGGTGGTGGTGGTGGTGGTGGTGGTGGTATAGTGGTAGATTATGCATTGATGCTTCCTATGTTGGTGAGTATTGTTGCTGCTGCTACTGCCGATGGTAACAGTAAAAGTAATAGATTCAAACAGAAAACCCATCAACATAACATCATCTATCATTATACAGCAGTTAAACAAGGCTTTGACAAGGCAACATGCTCATTGTACTGAATTTTCTCTCTCCTTGATTCAAACAAGGATGTAGCGTCTTTAAAGCCGTATTCAGTTTAAGTTATTTTTTAAATCACTGGTTTTGTTTATGAATTTCTCAATCGTCCATGTAAATTACTACCATCGAAAGTTACAGACAAGTCATCTGCATGGTACCAGTTGGCCTGATGAAGCGTCCCTGAGACAGTGACGTGAAATGTCGCATGCTTAAACAAAGTAGGCTAAGCTGTCAAGTATTGACTATTAGGTTTTGGTGCAATTATGGAAATGATTCCATATTTACGCCCAAGAAATCTTTGAAATTTAAGGTGTAGAAATAACAATTTTTGAAGCTTTTAGCAATGATAGTATGACTCAGTTTTACTTATACTGCATTCTGACTTTATTAATTTCCTTATCTTTATCCAAAGTAAAAGTATCAGTAGTCAGAAATGAACCTAGAGAATAATACATGGCTAGTGAAAATTAGAAATGGTGTATCTAAACCTCTCAAGGGAAAGGACGGAACATGATATTCTTAAGAAAGTACAAGTACCAGCGTTATGGTGAAGGATATTGCATGTTTTTCGCTAATCGTAACAGAATCAGACGTGACCGTGGGAAGATGATAATTTGAGATGTCCGTCTGACAACCCGGAGGAAGCAAAAGGGAGAGTCTGGTGTCATCCTGAGTCTGTAGTTGGACCATCAAGGGGGTCACATGGGGGTTCGAATCTTAGAAAGGGTGAGGATGAGGGATGAAAGGGGGAAGGAAGTGGATGTAGAGGGGGATTAAAGAGATGTGAAAGTGAAGATGATCGTGGTAATGAAGAGAGATGGGGTCAGAGCATTGGTATCGAGAGGGGTGGGTGGATGGGGGTAGAAGATGTAGGCCGATATGGAGGCGGGGTGACATAACTGTGAAAAACAGAGAGAGAGAGAGAGAGAGAGAGAGAGAGGGGGAGGAGAGACAGACATTTACAGACAAAACATACAGACAGGAGTACATACAGAGACAGGGACGAGCAGAGAGAGAGAGAGACAGAGAGGAAGACAGAGATAGAGAGAGAGAGAGAGAGAGAGAGAGAGAGGGAGAGGGTGAGCAAAAATGCTAACAAGACCGAGAGATAGAGAAAGAGATTGACCAAAAAAATCACAAAGGAAGGTTTAAGTAGTGAGAGAGTGCATAGTTATAAAGACAGAGAGACATTAAGCAGAGAATGGAAAGGAGGAAAGGAAAAGAGATGAGAAGAGGAGAGAGATAGCGGGAATGGGGGGGGGGGGGGGGGTACTATATAGTTGCAAGGTATTACAGGCTGGGTCCGGCAGTGCCAAAGGTAAACAAAAAAAAATTGCAGTGAGTAATTATTCTGCTCCATGATCATCATTTTCTGGATACTCCACTGGCACCATCGCCCCCTAATTCATATTATAGGCATATATAACTATTACAAGGTAAAGGGGTGAATAGAGAAAGCAAAGAAAAAATAGTGACATGAAATTGTTAAGGTGATGAAAACAAGATAATATATTCCAATTCTTATAAAAGATAAAGCAACAACACGCTGTTCTATATTCTATATCTATAAGCAATTATTAGGCCCAGTCGTATCATAAATTTGCACTTTTTCTTGTAAATATTGGTGAGAGGGTAGCAAAATACATATATGGCTTTAAATTCTTCAGGACATTCATGCTCTGTTGCTAAAATGAAAATATGGAAATGAATTAAAGCTAAGATTACAAAGTCTGGTTTACACTGTATTTTTGGAAAATGAGAGGAAATCATCACGACAACTCATCAAAATTCAAATCAAAATAGACACCATAGTGATGCAGCAGAACGTGGGAAATATTTAAAACTGTTGTTGAATATTTTCCAACTAAATTGAACGGACACGCAAACAATTCCACCGAATAAGGTTGTACAATAAAGTGTTATTGGCAAACAAAATCAACATCTATCATAAACAAAAATTGTCCGTCATCAAATCGTGTCAACGACTTCGATGAAAAACCCAAACTTACAAGAATGAACGCCCATGGTCGGCTGAGAAATACGATAGCACTGGCGAATTACAGGCTACAACTTTCTTCATCAAAAAAGTTAGCGCCAAGTAGTTCATAACAAGCTGAAACATTTTTAGCTATGTGTGACATTGTCTGCGCTCTGTCCACACATATTTATTCTGATTTTGGAGACAATTAATGCTTGGAGCCTGCTCATGTTAGCCGGAGACATTCGAAAAAATGCTTCTCAAAAACTAGATCAGCTTACACTTGTTTATCCAAAAAGAGCAGCCCTTTTTTCCCCCATGCGAGCCATGCAGCACAACTTTATCAAAAATATTAGGAGGAAAGACATGTTAACCGAATCATCGATTGGACGATCGCTTAAACATGACCCGACACGTAATTATCCAATACATGAAGTTACATTTTTGTGATTCTTGCTATAAGTAACAATGTTTCCGCAGGCGCTCTTGGATCAAATGAAAGATTAATGTCAGGGAAATAAAATTGATATATAATTTTGGTAACACAAACGCGTGTGGTCGAAAATAGAGTTTGAGTGTTTCCAAATCAAGTTCATTTTCTTTCCTTTATTTCAAACTTACGCGACGACCATTGTGCCATTTAAATTCGTATAAAGTTCTTTTTTAGTCAGTCATGTTATCATTGCAATCCTGACAGACATCAGTCATTATTAGATAATTCCCACTGGACCGTACCCCCCCCCCCCCCACCCCCATCACACACTGACACACAGCTAAGAGAAAAGGGGTAAACGTGAGAGAAAAGGAAAGTGTAATTGGGGGAGGGGGTAACATAACATGAGAGGACGCTGATACAACTCCCCCTCCCCCTCCCCCTCCCCCTCCCCCTCCCCCTCCCCCTCTAAGTCCAAAAAAGGGCCACACGTTTCGACCCAACAGGTATATTCAAATCATGACTTTTTAAGTAAAAAAGAAGATGATAATAATCATCTACTCTGACAAACATGTTAAAATGTTTTAGTACAAACCAGGGTACCGTTTTATAAACAGTTGGATTGATCGAAATCAATCGCAAGTCCTCTAATCAATCGCTAGTTTGCGGTCCCCCTTCTCTTATATACGGTAGATGCAATTAATATAACTCTTTATAAGCTGGGTCCTAGAATTCAGATATCGACGTGTAATTTATCAAGTGCTTGTGCGTACCCAAACCACCAATACCACCAATATCAGACGAATGGCGCCTAGTGCCCCTAACCAATACGGCATGCAAGACGATGTCGTTGACGAAGCTGGCAATGAGATGTCGGTGTCAGGATGAACCTGCTTTTCGACAGTCTTTTTGTGTGTGTGTGTGTGTGTGTGTGTGTGTGCTTGTTATGCACAGATGAGATACTATCTGTGTAAATCATTACACAACGCCCCCCCCCCCCCACCCTGCTAGTCAGACTTTTCCCTTCTAGATTGTGCCTTCTTTATATTGACCCCATTATTGTATCTCCTGTGCACTAGTATTTATTCGCTATCGTGCGATTTTCTCAATCAGCTGCTGCCCACAATTTTGAAGATTCCGAACTAAACAACCCTTCGCCTTTAATGTAATTTGAGAAAAAACAATATCACTTTTAAAAAAGCATTTTAAATATCTATTCATCACACACCAATTTGTCGACATTGTCAGTAGTTTAAAGTGGGTCCAGGGATTGAAGGGGCCCCGGCATCATGGGGGAGAAGATGAAGAAGAATGGTAATACAAAGAAGAAGAAAAAGAAGAAGAAAAAGGAGAAGAAAGAGAAGAAGGAGAAGAACAAGAACAAGGAGAAGAAGAAGAGGAAGGAGATGAAGAGTAAGAAGAACGAGAAGAAGACGAAGAAGGAGAAGGGTGGGTGGGTGTATGAGGGGTGATTGCTTCTCCTTTTCGCGTTCTGTTTTCTCCCTTCTCTCTCTCTCTCTGTCTCTCTCTCTCTCTTTTCTCTCTCTCTCTCTCTCTCTCTTAACATGTTTTGCCATGTGAATGGAACATGAGCCCCCATGCCCCTGTATATACGCCATTGACAAATATGATGTTATATTGATGATGATAACGGAGATGTTCACACTATTATGATGATAATGAATATAATAATAATAGCAATAATAGTTGTTTACCAGAGGACGCCTCATCGGCGCCAATGTCGTTCTTCCTATAAATAATCGGCACTGCAGTTATCATTACCCCCAGCAGTTGCCATGTACCCAGTTACAACTGGGTGGAGATTGGCAAATTTGGATCGATTTCCTACCGAAGGACGTTACACTAGTGCTGGGCTAGGATTTGAACCCTCAATCCTTGGATTGAGAGTCAAGTGAATGAACCACTATACCACGACACCTTTACATGGGCTGGGATTCGAACCCTCAACCCTTTAGATTGAGAGTCGAGTGAATGAACCACTATACCATGACACCTTCACATGGGCTGGGATTTGAACCCTCAGCCCTTTAGATTGAGAGTCGAGTGAATAAACCACTATACCATGACACCTTCACATGGGCTGGGATTTGAACCCTCAGCCCTTTAGATTGAGAGTCGAGTGAATGAACCACTATACCACGACACCTTCACATGGGCTGGGATTCGAACCCTCAACCCTTTAGATTGAGAGTCGAGTGAATGAACCACTATACCACGACACCTTCACATGGGCTGGGATTTGAACCCTCAGCCCTTTAGATTGAGAGTCGAGTGAATAAACCACTATACCACGACACCTTCACATGGGCTGGGATTTGAACCCTCAGCCCTTTAGATTGAGAGTCGAGTGAATGAACCACTATACCACGACACCTTCACATGGGCTGGGATTCGAACCCTCAACCCTTTAGATTGAGAGTCAAGTAAATGAACCACTATACCACGACACCTTCACATGGGCTGGGATTTGAACCCTCAGCCCTTTAGATTGAGAGTCGAGTGAATGAACCACTATACCTCGACACCTCTACATGGGCGGGGATTTGAACCCTCAACCCTTGGATTGAGGGTCGAGTGAATGAACCACTATACCACGACACCTTTACATGGGCGGGGATTTGAACCCTCAACCCTTGGATTGAGGGTCGAGTGAATGAACCACTATACCTCGACACCTCTACATGGTGTCATACCATGAAGATATGGATAGAAAATTCCTCTCTGCAGTAGTCTCAACTGAATATTGAGGTGAAGGTAAGGACAACTCGTACTTTCGAAGTTTGAAAATACGAGATAGCTGTAGGCTCCTTCACACTCCTTAGGAAAATTGAACGGCAGGCTGGAAGGGCGTGGTCTTCGCCGAACATTTTAATGACCCCTCCCGCCGATATGGGCTACCTCAAATACACAAAACTGTGCACATAGGTAGTGCAATTTTCTGTAAATGCACTACCCCCCCCCCCCCCTCCTTTCAAGACATAAATGTACCACATTTTCTCAGCATATTCATGTCCTACACCATTGCTTAAATATAAGTATATTTTCTTCCAGCAATTGATAGCTACTGTGAATCTATGTTAGTGGTTACCCCTGCTGTTTGTTAGATCTCTTGTTGTTCGACTAATCGTTCCTTGCTTATTTGTTTGTTTGTTTGTTTGTTTGTTTCATCCATCAACAATTATTTATTTAACTAAGAAGACATACTTGTGAAACAAAAATCAGCAAAAAACAGGACACTGTGCGAACGTTGGTTTTCTTTGGGACTTGGATCGGCCAGATGTTTTTCTATATCTCTCCCTTTCTCCGCTACTCTGGAGGGAATCCGTTCTTCATTACCTCCGAGAATATCTTGATTGATTCACCCGCCCAGCAGACTCGAATTCCTAACTCAATTTTTGGCGGCAAGTGACTTCCCTCGGCTCTCTCTCTCTCTCTCTCTCTCTCTCTCTCTCTCTCTCTGTCGCTATTCGGAGCCGTCGTCTTGAACTTGAACAAGAAACTTTCTCGTCAGCTCTCTCTATATATTTCTCTTTTACTTTCTCACCCTCCATCCTCCCCTCTATCTCTTTCTCTCCCCCTCTCTCTCTGGCTTCTTACTTTTGCTTCTCTCTCTGTCTGTTTACTTCTTCTCTCTCAATCTCTCGTTCCCCCTCTTCCTTCCCTTCATTCATCCCTCTCCTATTCTCTCTTTGAAGCCGTCGACTTAAACTTGAAAAAAAAAAAAAATCATCTTTCACTCTCTCATTTTATCCCACCATCACGATCTGGACCCCCTCTCTCCCCCTCTCTCTCTCTGTCTCTCTCTCTATCTATCTTTCTCTCTGTAGCGCACTCTCTCTTTCTCTCTCTCTCTCTCTCTCTCTCTCTCTCTGAAGCCATCGTCTTTGACTTGAAGGAGAAACATCGTCGTCTGCCCAGCTGGGAGACAAGTGCAGAACGTTTGGCGTCCACGTGTTGCATTCCCCTCGGTGGCGTTGCCACATGGGGCAGGGGCACGTGCCCCTAATCAAATGAACAAGAATAAGACGAAGAAGAAGAAGAAGAAGAAGAAGAAGAAGAAGAAGAAAGAAGAAGAAGAAGAAGAAGAAGAAGAAGAAGAAGAAGATGAGGAAGAAGAAGAAGAGGAAGAAGAACAAGCAGAAGAAGAAGAAGAAGATCAAGAAGAAGACGTTTAAAGGGAGAGAATGCAAAAAAACGAAAAGACGAAAGGAGCCCCTCCTACACTTTCCTTTGTCGGTAGCCTTGTTATTTCGAACTATCTGCTTATATAGTAAGGCTTGTGCTTCCTCTCAAACAATGCAGTGCCCCTCAAAGGCTGAGTACAGGCTACACCAAAGCCCACAGACACACTCATGGGTCATTCACAGATTTTGTTTGTTGTTCCTCTTCTTCTTCGTACTTAATTTTCTTATAAATCACTTTTAACTTTCCCTTCTCCCTTTTATGCTTGTTGAGTTGATTTTTGGCACGGGTATCGATTTTTCGGATAGGGGGTAGGGGCAAGGGGCAAACATATCAATACAAAACGCTCAATAAGATATACAGTTAATTCCGTTAGGAGGGGGCACTATACCACCCCTCCTACATAAAAAGTGATAATAATGGACTAATGCATTGTCAGCCATAGTAGTATTAGACAAAGTAATATTGACAGTGGCATCAGAAATAAGTATGATTTAAAAAAAAAATTTAAACACGGTTAAAAAAAAATTTAAATAAACATGCAAGGTGTCCCTGAAAAGGGGAAACCAAAGTTGATGGGTAAAATTACTCCAAAAGGACGCCCATTTCATTTTTTCTAACGACACCAAAACATGATAAATTGATAATGCTTGACCAATATCAAATCAATGTCAAGCACTGTCAGAAATACATATTCAAAGATGAATTTAAAGAAAAAAAAACATCATTTAAAGGCTGATATTCTCTACTTGTGGATGATGAAGAATGCCATGACACATTTCTCGCACAGGTGAAGTTGTGTTTCGTATGATGTCATCGTTTCCAAAGAAATCAAATTCTATTAGTACGGATCAGCACTCTCGAGCTTGTACAAACCTCTGATTTGGCAACAGCTAACCAGTCCATTTACGTCTCGATTTCCCAAGATGGTCGTAAAATAAAACGCTTACTACATTTCCTCCAGTTTGAAATAAGGTTAAATAAATGACCCAGAGGATTTGTGTGAAGTTTGAAGTCCTTCTTGATAACCGAACTGGGGCGTGGTTGGGTTGAGTAACGTTTAATTTTACGATGTATCCACTAACAACTAATATTGACGGATGAAATCAAGTTATTGCTTATCTCAGGAGTGAAGAGCGATTAGGTATCAACACTCGTACCGTGACGAATTCGTATATTGCGGTTTATTTAGCATCACTGTTATTTATTCTGTGGGCACCTCAACCCGCCCCCCCCCCACTCAGTGTTATTTAGGGTACGCATATGCATGTTACCTTCTTTTGAAAACAACCCCTTAAGTCCGGTGTGTAAAGTCAATACGGGCCGCATTTTATTGTACTACGAGCCGGACTTTGGTGAGTGAAAAGTACCCCTTTACCGGACATCTTGGGAACACGCATGGTATCCCTCCGTTCACGGAGTGGGGGCCGGCCGGGCACCTCGACTAACTTTGTTCTGTACTACGAACCATTTCTATGAATTTACATTTCTCCGAATAAAATGTATAATTATTGGATACATTTTAACACACCCATTGTATCAAAAGCGATCTATACCTTCAACAACCAAGGAAAGTGAATATTGATAATTCTTCTTCTTCTACTGATTCTGATTTTGCTTCTACTTCTTCGTTTGTTTTTCTTCTCCTTCCTCTTCTTTTTTTCCAGATACAAAATAAATGAAAATGCTCGCGTTGAAGACTTTCAAATTTTACATTTTACAACTTGAACAAAATCATAACATTCTTATTCTTTGTCATTATTTCCACAAACTTTCACTCACTTCTTCCTCTCCAGGCTAATACAAAACTCATCACAAAAGCCACAAGACACTAAATCTTTAAAGAAAACCCCATACTTTTTATTTCCAAAAGCAATGTACAAGCATATATCTCTACATTGTAACTACCCAATGTTTCTTGTTTACCAAATTCTTTACAAACAAAAATGACACAACAGTAAAACTTAACACAAAGAAATGGAATTGTTTTCACAGGACAATAACATAAATGTGACATCATGATATAACAAATGAACAACAGAAATTGAGGAAAATACATGTAATACGTTACATTTGGCACACACTGCCTTTACTTGTACGCAGTATTTGATAAACATAATGCTCAAAGATATAGCGAATACCCATCACTATTTCTGATAATCCTTTCTGATTTTGATTTAGTCGTCACGTAACATAAAAATCAAAGCACAAAAGAACACAATTGCAACACAAGGCAATTCCAATAGCCCTGTCCATTACCCTAAGAAATCTGCTACCGTTACAATGACATGTTACGTAATCCAAAACACGATTTCGATAAGATATGTGATAGGGTATTCAAATTTTCCGAGGTGACCTTTCGAAAGTACACATGTAGTTGCAGTCGTGAGTGTTGCAGTCGCGAGGCTAATTTCCATAGCAAATTTAATTTCAAATGCTGAAGGAAAAAAGAACTGCATGTTTCCTTCTCTAGCAATGTGACCTGTACAAGAATGATGTTAAGATTTTCAAAAGGAAAATGAATTGACAAGAGTAACAAAAGAATACGATCATAACTTAAATACATATGCTACAAAAGAAAAGTACATGCACATTTCTTTTTCCTGAATTAATGATAAAAACTAAGTAATTATAAAGGACAAGAGAGCATAAATAATTTTTGGTTGGTTGGTTTATTTTACCCGACTGCATGTGTATGCTTGTAAATTAAGCAACCTGGGACTGACGGCTTTAAGTCCTCTTCTACGGACTTGGTAACAAGAATGAATGCCTTACCAAAGGGCAATAGTGCATCAACTTGGTTCCAAACCCGGGACCTTCCGGTTTTAAAAGAATAAAGTGAAATTCCAAAAAATAAAAGTGAAACAATCAAGAATATGAAAAGGAAGAAATTCCCCAGATAACATAAATCTGAAACTTTTCAAAATATTATTTTCACTTTTTTTCCGTTACCTGAAACTAAAGTCCATAATCTTTAAACACACACATGTACATAAAATGACTTGCTATTGCAAGTAACGATTTTCTTTTTTTTCTTTTTCGTTTGCAAACGTTTATCAAATATATTAATGATAGTATCAAATGATTACTGAGCTAGTCCATCAGGTAGAAAAATGTGCAGCAAATTTTTGTTGGTACAAAATGTACCATTTTATTTCATCAATAATTACAAATATTCTTTTCTCTAATGCAACACAATTCCAATGTAGATACCTTTAATTTCATCTATGGCATTTTGCTTACAGTGCCATGAGACAAGTTTTCTACGCATCATTTCATGAAACCGTCACAAGTACAAGTCCACCGACATTCAGTTGAAACCACTCCAGCAAAGCATAGAGAGTCAATGCTAATGCGTATTGACCTCTAGCGCTGTACTTTGTGTTAAGAGGCAGCAATTGCACACGTTGCACACTAATGCACACAATGAATATGATGTGGCTGATCGGCAAGTTTGACAGTAGACTCGCGATTTGAATTTTCAAATTATTCTTTCTAACATCGATAAGCTGAAAAAATTGTATTTTACTGCTATTTAGGTGTCATCAATTGTCACTAAAGTACCGATTGTGAGTGAAATCAGTCAAAATTTGTACAGTGGTGTTTGAAATGTTGAGAACCAATAGAACAGTTTTTAATACACAGCCAGGATAGTAACGCAGCTATGTGTGGTTGAAACGTGTACTACATTTAATACATGCGTCTGAACGGGTTTGTCGGTGAACTTGCGACGGTTTCATGAAACGTTGCCCTAGCCTCTCATTAGACTTCACTTCACATGATGGAGGTGTGTATATCTCTTTTGGATACAAGAGCAAATTAATTACAGGCTAGTTTGATCACCGACATAAAACAAAATTTAAATGTACATTGTGGTGGTGGTTATACTGTTTGTTTATCCTAGGTCATAGTTCTTTTTTTAGAGCAGGTATTCGGGAGGAAATAATGAATTCTTTCAATAGTGAATACATAAGGACAATAGAAACTACACAGATCTAGCAAACAATTACAAGTACAAAGAGACGTTCATACATGTATACATGACACTTGAGCTGCATATGAAATTAAGACAACAAATTTACAATCAGTTCATTCTCAACCACAACATGATGGGCGCTTAAGTCCTCTAGTTATTGGAATTGCCCTTGAGATGAATTCTGGAAAGTCTTCGCAACTTTGTTATTGGATAAGGGATGGATGGGATTTTATGTCAGGATTACATTAAGGATTAGGGTTCCGTATAGAGTTGAGTCTACGTTTGCGCCTCATGTAGAAAATTGATCACAGTGCAATTGTCGCTAGAGAACACGATCTTACAATGAATTACAAACTGTTGCTAAGATGATAACCAATATAAGATACTCTACAAATACAATCAAGGACATTCATAAATGAATAACAAAATCAATACACAGGACAACATGAGAAACTTTGCCACAAACTGATAAATACATGTAATGCGTAAACAGAAATTAGGATGTCGAAACACAATTCTTCTTTCGGTTACTCTAAGGGCATTCAAGGCACAATTATGGCAACATAAAATAATTCAAGCTAAGCTTTAAATTCATCCCTTCTCTTTTAATTTTGTTTAAATGCAAAGCAATTTAATAGACAAGAACGGGACACATTATTATGGAAATGGAATGATTATGGCTGTATTACAAGTAATTGATAGAACATTGATGAAACAAGAAAACATGAATAACAGCTTGAAAAAAATCAAGCTCTTGAATAACTGATTCAGAAGAAATATGTACACATTACATTCTCAAAGTCAAGAATCATCTCATTACTAACTGTTAGTTCATCCATTGTTCATAAACTTTTTTGATAGATCAACTGCCTGTACTGCAACATCCTAACCTTAGGAGAAAAGTTTGAGTTCTGGAAAATATGAAAAAGTATTTTGAAGCTTTCTCATTCTTTCTTTAATATGTCAAGTTTGGAAGAAATATCCCCTGAAAAGGATTGCTATTCAAATGCCCTCATATAAATACGAAATAGCTGAACAGTTTGGTCCAAACAGTTCACGCCACATGTGTGTGTAGTCCCATAATGCATTTCTGTGTCCAGTGGTTGTTATTTTCAGCAAGATCATGCCAATATCTTTTCAATTTGATCATTTTGAAACCTCACAGAACACATCATTTCTTATGTCCTAAAAGATAAACTTTCCAACCCACTTCCAGAAAGTTTCTTGCACGATAAATATTTTTGGAAACACACACACTCACAAATAATGAGTTGACATATCTCAGATAAATGGATGATACTAAGTACTGATTTCTGTGAGAATGATGATGATAATATGGAATAGAAAACTCACATTTTTGTTGTTGCACTTCACCTATATTTCATCTAAGGAAGAAATTTCATTTTGAATATCCATTCAAATTTGCAGCCATGAAAACAATATTCTAATAAAATTTAATTTTAAACATATTTGTGGCTTACAACCAGTAAATAAGATCGATTGATTGATCTGTATTGAAAAACAAGTCAGAAAAAAATCTTGGAACCAGCGGGACTTGAACCTGCATCTACTGCTTGCCGGGCAGCGACTCTACCACCAGGCCATCACTGGTCCATGGCACAGTCACGATGAACTAGAAACAAATACCCAAGCTCTCCTGATTTATTCTGACTTATCAATATTCATTAGTCCGCCATAGGACAATAACTTTTTATAAATGTAATGAAATATTCATTGCGTTATCAGCCTTGATCAACGATTTTCAAAGTGGGAATTGAAATGACAACCAAATTGGATTGTTAAGTGGTTGTATTCACAGTAAATCCTGGCCATATGACATCCAACACTCAAATGCCTAACATCAAAATAAGATAACAATTGCCTGGGAGATTTCATTTCAATCATTTCAGGTAATGAATAGATTGTGAATTCACACATGACTCTGGTCCCATAAATAGACAATTGTGGTTGAAATCAAAATGATAGAAAGTGATTTGTGATTTGTGATTTGTCTTTACAAAAGTAGAGTCGTGCGAAAACTTGATACACGTTTCATTCAAATCATTTCTGTATGAGATAATTCCTTCATAGCTGTGAATCGATGAAAACAAACAAAATGCAAATAATATGACGAAAGTTTATGAACTGCAGGATTATCATTTTACATACATTGATCAAGTAAACATAACCTAGCTGGGGTAAATGTAAAGTCATTATAATCAATAATAATACCAACATTGAAACGCAAATAACAGCTTTCATCTTTGCTGACAAATAATGATCCATGAGAGAAAAATTTGTAAAAGACATTAGATATTTACAAAAGTAGGCTGCATATGCTTACGGAGTTATATAAAAGTGAAACATAAACAAGCAATCTACCGGTAAACTGAAAAATCAGGTGATCACATAATTACGTCAGGTGATCACATCTGTCACATGACCACAATACAAATTGCCACATGGCATTCCTGAGAGAAACAAGTCTATTGTCAGAAGTACTTTTTTCTGGTTGCAGCTAAGAAGTGCGCCTGGCTGTGGTCACGCAAATAAACTACGACCATTTGAGAATGAAGTCAAAGAGATAATGGGTGATCCGGAACCCTTTCTGAAAGGGTTCGAGAAAGTTTCACTACAAAATCGAAGAACAGCATTGCAAGATGACGTTAACTGAAACCGAAGGAACAAGTGTTAATGCGGATACTTGCAAGGCTGCTAAAAACAAACTTTAACATAAGATTAACTTTTAGCTTAAATCCATAGTAAATGAATAACAAATGAAATGCACATTACAAATACCAAATGAAAGTTATGCAAAACCTATCTGACAACACGACAGAACATAACAGAATGTCTTTAATGAATGAATTGTTCATGACAAGCAATTTTCCAACTTGTACCAAATTAATTAATGTGTGTAACTATTCAGAAAGTGGATGTTATTACGATTTTGCAATGCTGTGACTATTCAGTGCAGATGTGCAGAACATTTAGACATTGACTCAAGCAGAACATCATTTTCCACTTGAATAAACATAAAAACATAACACTAATTTAGAGGTATATTCTGGAACAATAAATTATCTTTACAAAACTACAATTCAAAAGCACAATGTTATCTCGAGTACCTATTTCACTTCACAATACGTGGCCGTTTGATTGTCTCCTTTTTATATCCTATAATGCCTTACTCTCATAAGAGGGAGATAGAGAAAGGGAGGAATAGAGAGAGAGAGAGAGAGAGAGAGGGAGGGAGGGAGAGAGAGAGGGAGGGAGAGAGAGAGAGAGAGGAGAGAGAGAGAAAAAGAGAGACAGAAAGAAAGAGAGAGACAGAAAGAGAGAGAGAAAGAGAGATAAAGAGAGAGACAAAGAGAGAGAAAGAGAGAAAGAGAGAGAAAGAGAGAAAAAGGGCGAGAGAAAAAGGGAGAGGGGAGAAAGAGAGAGAAATTGATGGGGAGATAGGGAGAGAAAAAGAAAGTGAGAGGGGGAGATAGGTAGAGAAAGAGAGAGGGGAGATAGGGAGAGAAAGGGGTAGAGAGAGAGAGAGAGAGAGAGACGTAGAGAGAGAGAGAGAGACAGAGACAGAGAGAGAGAGAGAGCGCTTGTGCAGGGGGTGGTTAACTTGAGCTGAAGCCTTTCTCAAATTCAATTCCTTTGAACAGCCATTCTGTTTATTCACCCTCAACAAACCCCTTCAACCCAAACTTAAATCATACCTTACTGGCAACATTCCAATTTTAATGCCTCAAATCGATTTGTTTAAATACCCCTCACCAACTCTACATGTACATGTACCTATAAAAGTGGAAAACTGTACACCTATATACACATCCGATTTATACACGACAAAATAGGTAGTCTGGAAAATAGAAATGGTTTTGGAAATTCAACTGCCGGTTCTGCCGAGATTCAAAGTGAATTCCTATGATGAAATCAACATTTGTTATTGTTTTAGTCAATCTTCTTTGCATAATAATCTCCATAACCTTCTTGGCCATATACTCTGGATTAATACTAACAACCAATCCACAGTCCCATACATTGACAAATAAGTTGATTCAATGTTACTTAATACCTGAATAATGATAACAAGTAAACTTCATAGATTATCTTTGAATGAACTCTGTAAACACCTCTGATAAAACGTGACAAGAGGTTGCCAAAGCAGGTTTCTACTAAATCTCAAATAAGTTCAAGTTTATGCTTGTTTCATTAATGCTTTGGCTATTGGTTGCCAAGTCATTTATGATTATTTTGACTAGATGCTGGGTGTACCCACTATAATTACAAGAGAATTTGTCAACCATTTCTGAGATAAGAGAGTGTTCGTGGGTGACCCAGCAATGTCATCCGATGAACTCGATATTTATATTCATAAACTCAGGCCCTATATATGCATATAAATTAAACAAATGATGGTTCTCGGCATCAACTGCGACTTAACACTTTGTATGCAGCGGTGTACTGCGGTCTAATTTTAATGCATCTTCTAAAATATTCACAGGAAGATAGACTGGCAGGGGGATCATTTTACTGATCCCTCATATATGGGAGCTGTACTAGTCCTAACCTACAGAGCAAAGTGGACCATGATAAATCGAGGAGGTAAAACGCAAGGAGAGACTATGTGTCTAGACAACCCACATCCATTAGAAAACAGTTCCATAAAAGTGGATATAATGTATCGACATCCCAGAGGGTTGTACTATATAAATTCTAAGGCAATTTTTTCGATATTCAACCCTGGTTTCCTGTGATTGTAAACAATTATTATTCACTTGATAAACCAACAACAACAACAATAAACAACAACAACAGAACCTCTCTATGTCACACCTCTTACACAATTTTCGTTGAACCCCGTTTTAATTCCCTGGCGTGAATACCGGTAGCTTCTCCAACTCTTCCTTGTCCTTCTCTGTGTCGTCACGGGCGATGAAGAGGGAGTGGCCAGCGCCGCAAGTCAGGTGGTGGACGTAGATGTTGTCAAGAGGGCGGGCTTTCTTGGCGACTGTCGAGGACTTGGAGTCGGCCTCTCCGTAGGCCAGCTCGCCGTACGTCGGCGATGGTCCCCAGCTGATGATGGCATCGTCGGCTGCGACCACGATGGAGTGATTGCTGGTAGGTAGGGTTGGAGAAGGGTTACATAATGGTTATTTCATTTCAAAGCACATCTGTACTAGTTTGGCTAGGAGGGATTAGACCACACAGCGTGGTAACTGACAGGTGGCTATCTTATCAACTCAGCTCTCAATTGGCATAAGAAAAAGAGGATCATGGTGGACCAATGGTCACTGATTAGACATTGTTTTCTATATAGAGGGAGCAAGTAGCTACAAGTAGTACAGTGGGCCTTTAAATTGAATCACAAGGATAACAACTTATATGGGTGCCTTCTTTATCCCAATATGAAGCAATCAAAAGCAAGTCTGCATGACTGTAATCTATTCATATCATTAGGAAGTTAGAGACAAACTATTCTACTTACAATATACATTTATAAAAAAATGTTAAAGAGATTTTGTATTTCTCGATCAATTTTATAGAGCGACAAAATCAGACTGACAGTACTGCCGACAATATCAATACCATCATGAGGATAAAAAAAGAATTATTATTTCTCAATCAATTCTGTAAAGCAATTTAATTAGCAATTCAGACTGACTATACTAGCAACTACTTTCAATAATATTTGGTTAAAGGGAAACCCAGGGTTTCCCCTCAAGCACGCCCCCCCCCCCTTGAGTAAAAAAGAAGGGGGAATTCAGGGGAAAATGGCATCTAACAACATTTCCCCCCTTTTGAGCGAGGAAAAATTGGGAAATAATAGGGAGAAATCAGGATAAAATCGGGAAGAAGAACAAGAAAAAAAACAAAAGGGGGAGAAAAAAAAATCAGGAAAGAATCAGGGATTTTTTTTTTTTAATCGGGTATTTATCAGGCCTGAATATTTACCTGCAACCAATGCTTCTGACGTTCCATCCGCTAAGGTCTTGGACAGGCTTGGGGTACATGGTGGCTTCACCCGTTGTCTTGGCTTGACCCCAGAAGAACACCTGACCTGTAAAACAACAACAACGAAAACAAACGGTTGACAGTGGCACCACGATGCAACGTCACTGGTTAAACAGTCAAATCTGCTTTAGTGACCGCCTGTCTACAGAGACCACCTGTCTACAACAAGCACATTTTTTGTTACTCTTGAAAATGGTTTCTCATTGAAACATGTAAAGGAGCCTGTCTACAAGGACCACTTTTCGTGTTTCCCTTTGGCGGTCGCTGTAGACAGGTTTGACTGTACAACAAGTGCTTCGATGACAGTTACCCCATGGTCAATATCGTACATTATACAACTCACTCCCAGATCCTAATCAAATGATTGGTCATGTGCGGTCACGTGTGATTCATTTATTGAGCCTATTACACTCGTTTTCATGAAAAGGAGTGCAATATTTTCCAGTACTATTGAACTCGTTTTCAGAGCGCAGGAGTGCGCGTAGAGTTTAGGGCGCTTAATACTGTGTGAGCATGAGCCTATTCTTGCGCAGCACTATGCGTAAATGGGTATAGAGGTAATTTGTGCGCTTGCTATATCTATAGCTATGTGCGCGCACTAAATTAAGCCTTATTAAACTTGAGATTTATTTATCAGCCATATACTGTCACAAAACATTCTTGAATGAATTCTTTTTACATCAAATGACAAGGATCTAGGAGTTTCGTTGTATAAAGCAAATGATGCATGTTTTCATTCGTTCATTATACGATCTATCTGCCCTCGTTGATGCTGTGTGTATCTATCGCACTTAGCTTAACGGCTTCGTGCTATAGATACACACAGCCTCAACTCGAGTGCGGATAGATTGTATAATGAACTCATGCGCATGCATCACTTGTATACTAACTCACGTTGGTGTCTTGGTCTAGTGGATACGTCACCCAACTGTTATTCACATGGTTTATGGTAAGAGTACTGCAGCAGCACTAATGTCCTTTGGTAAGACATCGGTTTCCATTTGCGACTCTCCACCCAGGTACATTGCATGGGTAAGTGATTGGAACTTATTCCTTGAATGCTTTCCAGTGCCTCAATTAAATAACCATGCACAAGTTCAATACAGATGCAAATAGACCCATAAGTTTGTGTCTTAGCACCTTTGTCCCCGATATAAGCAACAAGAGCTTATACAGAGTAACCTGCTTCAGTGACAACCTAAAGTCCACCTGTGCACAAAGTTCCAATGTTTGTGACCCTTGGAAAAAGTGTTCTGAATTGAACTCTGCATAAAGTTAACCTGTACATAAAGACCACATTTCTTGTCTCCCTTGGGTAGTCTTTGTATAAATGTTTCACTGTATCAGTTAAAGGAGAACTAAACCCAAAGAATAACTGTAGTTGTTCTGAGATATTTATTGTATTCTTGCCCATCAATCTACAAGATTCCCCACCAAAGTGTATGATAAAGGCATAAAGCAAAAATACGGTAGTTTCTCAGCAAGACACGCGCAATTTTCTTGATTGCATGACCTACTACATGCATGGGGAGTCGTTTGTCAGCTAAATGTATTCAAATTTATGGATGCTTCCTTCCTTGAAAATTTAGCAAAAAGGAAGTAGATTTTTCAACCACATGTTACAATTGTTACCATAATATATATTTTTCACCAAATGTAATTTTTACCTTCTTGGCTATGATTTTCCCTTATGGAAAAGTAAAGGTTTTGTTATTGAATTAAAAAGTCTTTCCAATTATAGATTGGTGCATGATGCATGGACAACTGCCTGGTACGTCACATTTTCAAGAAAATGGCTGCACCCATGTCATGCTAAAAGGCATTACATCATGCCAAGAAATCTTCATTTATATATCTCTTGTACACGTTCGTAAGATTTATTGTACATCAAAAGGCAGGAATTCATCTTGTTTTTTAGAATACCTTCACTTATTCTTTGGGTTAGTTATCCTTTAATATCGGCTAAATGCGACAGAAAGAAAGCCCTATGGTTGGTTACCTTGCTCTGTTACTACCATGCAGTAGCTCGACCCTGCGTTGATCGTTTTCGCACCCTTCAAAGGCATCTCAAAGAACTTGACGCTTCTTGGGACAGGCTCGTCATCAGGTTTCTGGTGACCGAGGCGACCGTAGCCTCCGAAGCCCCATGTGAATACCCTCTTCTGCATATCCATGGCGACCTAGAAAGTGGAGGGAGAAAGTTTTGCATGAAGGGTTTTGTGGATAAATTGGGATATCCTGTACTTTGAGTGAAACTTCATAGATGACAATACAATTCTATTGAAATATTCATGGTTTGTAGTTTTGTGAATGCATGGAAAGGAAATGCAAATTTAAATACATAAAGGTTACATAATCAATTGCAAGATAATACAAAATCCTATGGATATGATAAAGAAAACTAGGGTCTTATACAAGCAATAATAATAGTAATTAAACTTTCTTGTTTTTATATTATATATCTGTTAAAGGGATTGGGTAACTTTGCCTCAGATTCTAAAAAAAAATCCTGGATTTTGCTAATGCTTCAATATTAGACTATATCACAGAGACCGATAACACATAGGGCCATGCATCTCAGATTCAACATTTTAAACGATGCCTTTAAGGCCATTATGGACCATGGCCAGTGGAAGAAAACAGATGAACAGAAAAGAGAAAAAATAATCAGGATAATTTTCCCCACTTCTAGCTCACTCACCGAGTGGTTGTTCCCGCAGGCGATATCTTTGATGACGGTGCCTTCCAGGTATTTCTTTCCTTCCCGTCCCTTTTCTAAGAAACATGTGACCTTCTTGGGAGTTGACACGCATTCTGATGAAAGCTTGCTGGCGGTCACACTGTACTGCCCATTTGTGTTGTGACCTGTGTACATGTAAATGCAAAAAAAAAGGATAAAGGCTATGATCTAGCTGAAAATAAAAAGTTCACGTAAATTTGCAAGTTGTCTAAAAAGAGCCATGGAGTACCTTATGTATTGTCTGTCTGGAGCCAAGATGAAAGGTATATAAAAGAGAGAGAGAGAAAGGGGGAGAGAGAGAGAAAGGGGGGGGGGGGGCTGGGAGAGAGAGAGAGAGAGAGGGAGAGAGTGAGATAGACAAAAAGATAGATAGAGAGAGAAAGAGATATAGATAGATAGATAGGGATAGTGATAGAGAGAAACAGATAGAGAGAGAGATAGATAGAGCAAGAGACGCAGCTGAACCTGTTTTGTGCACTCACACATCTGTTGTTTTTTTCTTCAATGGTGTAAATTGAATATAAATGAATTGTTTTGTTCAAGTCTGCACACAAACAACAACAACAACAACAAAAAGTTGGTAGAGCAGTGGTCTTGTAATCCGGCGACCCGGGTTCGAAATCAAGGCGATTCGCTAGTGGCCTTTGGTAAGGCATTAATCCTCATTACCAGGTCCCTCAGAGAGGACCTAAAGCCGTCGGTCCTCTGGGTGCTTATTAACAAGCATTTATGCTTTCTTAGCAGTCAGGTAAAATAAACACCACAACTACAAAATCATGTAATCTGTAAAAGCAGATTGTCTCACCTAACTGGCTGTATTCCTGACTGCCGAATGAATGAATAACACCTTTACAATCCAGGATCATGCTGAAGTCTGCTCCACACGCTACCTTGACAATGGGTGAACCGTAGTAGTTAGGCTGCAGGACAGAGACATTGGAAGAAGAGATCACAAGTCAAGAGACATAATTTAGTGTGTTTTATATAAATAATTTTAAGAAAGAAAAAAAATCTCATATACATCATAGGATATGAAAGTTGATAGTGCCTTCTTTTAAAAAAGACAATGTTTCCATACTCATTTTTACCATACTCATTTTCCCCATTAGACTGTAGTGTTATAAAAACCGTTGGGAAAACAGTTATTGAAATTTCAAATTCCAATCATAAATATCTTGAAAATCAGACAGGTGATCGGCTTGTAAAAGTCATAGGATTCCTGACTGACCTAAAGGTTTATAATTATGGTTGCAGCATGAGCTAAATCCAGGATTTTGTTTAGAATCTGAGGCAAAGATACCCAATCCCAATAATGGGCTGCTCTCTAAAATGTAATCAAGGATGACTGAGCATTGGTCATATTCTAAAAACATGTCCAACTGGGCTATGCCCAAGTTTTGAATGAAGTTACTGTGTGATTACATCCAATTGGAATGAAGACATTCAACCGAACACTGGTTTGAAACTCCATTTACCGGTACTACCAAACTTGGGCAGAGACAGATATTGACACAAATCTGGAAAAATACAACATTTCAGCTGTCCAAGGCCAGATTTTATTGATCAAGGTGTCAAATTAAAGAAAACATGATAGGCTATAACAAATATTGAAGACAAAATATGTACTCATTGTATATACGACTGAATATGGGTTTCCTTTTGGTAAATCATATTCTCTGCTGCTGCATGTGAGATTTGTATACAAAACAACTACATGTACAATGTAGTAATTCCCCTGGTACTTTTAAACACCATATCCGGTGTGTGGGATCTAACTATGATACAGTACACATGGAAACAGAAGAGACAATTTCCAGGGTTCAGTGACACAAAGACATAACTCCATATCTTGCCAAAATGAGTATTTGATATCAAAATGTTCAGAAAAATGTGGGCTATCCAGGAAACACAAAGATTTAACTCCACCCAATACCCCATTGAAGGCAATGGCTAGTGAAACATAGAGGCTCAAGTGCTCGGTGACACATTAACCACTTATTCTCAAAATGGCCTAAATGGAGTAACGTCTTTTTATCATACATCAACTCACCTTGCACGGTGTTCCTACGGACGAGCTTTGAACTCCGATTCCGCACTGGCCCATTCTGTTATCACCAAACGCAAACACGGTTCCATCATCTGTAGGTAGGCAAGGGGGGGGAATTGGAAAGGTCAGGAAAAAGATCTTTGGGGTCTTGATACTTTATCTGGAATCAAAGGTCTATAACATTAATCTGGGGGGTGTTTCACAAAGACTAAGATCGACTTTCAGTTGGACTTAACTATGGCAGGACATCCATGCCACTGTTGGCTCTCACCATTAACTGGCATTGGTCTCTCAAGGGACGTACAAATCATGGTCACAAATCCACAGAATTTATATCATTTTGATAATTTTGATAAGGAAAAAATATTATCTACAGATCATAATGGTGAGAGGAAACAGCGCATGAAATTACATAATTATGAATAATCACGACAAGCCATAGTTTAGATTTATAACAGTATGGACTACAGGTACAGGTACCAGCGACAATACTGAACTCCATTGGTTGATCTATAATGGCTAATTCACCTGTTAAACACATTGTGCGGTTGAGTCCATTATTGAATCTCCAGTTCACCAACTGAACGAATGCGCATATATTTACATAATTATGTATATTCATGATTAGCAATAGTTTAGATTCGTAACAGTACGGACTACAGGTACAGGTACCAGCAACAATAGTGAGCTCCATTAGCTGATCTATAATGGCTAATTCACTGGTTAAACCCATTGGCCCGAATTCACAAAGGAGGTTTGTCATCAAACCTTGGTTTTCGTACGTCATATGACGCGTTTTACGCGTTTTTTACAAACCTGGTTTGTAAAGAACAAAAGGAGGTTTGGCGAAACAAAAGGAGGTTTGAGCTCAAACCTTGGTCTGAGCTCAAACCTTGCTTTGTGAATTCGGGCCATTGTGTGGTTGCGCCCATTATTGAATGGATTATTGAATCTCCAGTTCACCAACTGAACGAATGTATATATATTTACATAATTATAAATATTCATGATTGGCAATAGTTCGGATTCGTAACAGTACGGACTACAGGTACAGGTACCTGCAACAATACTGGGCCCGTCTTACAAAGAGTTAATATCAATTTCAACTAATAAGAGATAGGAGACTGCAAACTTGCAATTGATTGGAGGACTTAGGATTGATTTGGATCAATCGCAACTCTTTGTAAGACAGGGCCCTGAGCTGTAATGGTTAATTCACCTGTTAAACACATTGTGTGGTTGCGTCCACATGCAGCAGTCACAATGTGATGATCCTCTAGTCCCTCTACCAGCGTGGGGACGTCTCTCCGGTAGTCGTCTCCATGCCCAAGCTGCTCTCTGTCATTACGACCTGGTGGGGGGGGGGGGGGGGGGGGGGGGGGGGGGGAGGAGAATGAAAGGATGAAGTGAATTAAGCAAGTCATGATTAATCATAATTATGATTAATTTATGACTAATCATGCAAGCAAAGATCGTAAAAAATTATGCATTTTTAATCTGTGTCACAAAAATACACTTTCCTAATACAGTCAAACCAGCATTAGTGACCACCTGTCTACAAAGACCACATTTGTTGTCTCGCTTGAAAATGGTTTCTCATTGAAACATGTACTACTGGGGTCTGTCTACAAAGACCACCTGTCTACAAAGGCCACTTTTTGTGTTTCCCTTGGGTGGTCGCTATAGTCGGGTTTGACTGTATATCATTACAGATTTGTGACACAGAGACACTACATGTACACCTGCCTACAAGAATCACATTCTCAAAGCTTATTTATTAATAAATAATTTGAGAAGTTTGAGGTAAAGTGTTGGGTCCAAGCCTGGTTGGGTCAAAAGTTGAAGTTAAAATCTTGGTTGGTGCTATAACTTGACCACCGATGATGATACTGTGGAAAATATGAGAGGAACGTACAACATTTCAATCACAGAGCCTTTTATACAACACATCATGGTGAAAAATGCAGAAATAAAATCAAACAAACAAAAATAATGCCTCTGCCTCTGGCACCACCTTTGGTGGCGGAGGCATAAAAATCATCTGGGCATTTGATTGGCCAAATGGGTACACTATCGATTAATGAGCAAGGGCATCAAAAACCAAAATGTTTACTAAAATTCCCCTTTTATCTGAGATAATGATGATTGTGAGTGTTATAGATAATAAACATCTTTCTTTTTTTCTTCTTCTTCCTCATTACAAGAAGGGAAAAAAAAAATTCCGTGAAAGATGCAGTGTTTCATACAACATGGTCTGCTAAAATAATTTCTGTAAATATTACGTCATGAAATAGTTTTACCATCTTACCGATACGATAACCTAAAACCTTTTTGTATACTATTGGACCAAAGTCTCCACACCAAAAGAGCCAGTTCTTACCAAATGTCATTGCTTTGCCTTCCTCTGTGATGATAACACTGTGGCAAGAGCTTGGTCCTGAGAAGACGTTCCTAACCCGGATCCCTTCCAGCGCAGAGAGCCGATGCGGTCCCCAGAGGTTCCTACCGCCAATGATAGGTCTGCCTAAAGGTTGACATAATATAGAAATCATAATAAATGATAATAGTAGTATTGATTGATATTTCTATGGTGCTTTTATCCGTCTGGTGCTCAAGTCATTCTAATATTACCCTTGCTCTGACAAGGCAACCCTTTCTGTGTTTACAGCATTCAAGGAATTCCTTGCTATTGGTACACATTGAATACCTGGGTGGAGAGTGGAAAATAATGGTCAATGTCTAGCCAAATGGACGCTAGTGCCGAACAAGGTTTTGAACCAACAACCTTCACATCTCCAGGTCAAGTGTTTAAACCACTCTTACTATGAGTGACAAAAAATGATTTTCATTACTTGGACTGAAGCTTAAATTTGAGCGACTGTTTCTTAAAAGCCAATGTAGACTGATAACATGTGATTATCATGACTTGTGGTAGTTTGGTTTAGCCTAGACTGGCAATCTGTAAGTAAAACAGCTAAAAAAAACAGATGAAAACTACATACTCTGAAAAACAACAATGTACACTACACCTGACTCACATTAATATTGCAAGATGATAAACATGGCCTGGATTGGAATTTGTTTAGTGTAAGAACTAGGAATTTGAACCATGGAGCACAATTCACCAAAACATGTGTCACAGAACAACGACATGGTCACAGAATAAGTGTCACCAGATTATGTGTAACGTAAGTTCACAGGGGCCCAAATTCACAAAGCAAGGTTTGAGCTCAGACCAAGGTTTGAGCTCAGACCTCCTTTTGTTTCGCCAAACCTCCTTTCGTTCTTTACAAACCAGGTTTGAAAAAACGCGTAAAACGTGTCATATGACGTACGAAAACTAAGGTTTGTCGACAAACCTCTTTTGTGAATTCGGGCCAGTGAGTCCTGTATATCTCACTAAAGAGGTTCATCTGACTAGTGATGCAATATTGAAAAATCATTTGATCTTTATATTCACAATCTTGCTGTGTGGCAAGCTTCTAAAGACCTTCAACTAATTCTGAAGAAGCGTGCCAGAACAAAATTAATTTTGGAAATATACTGATTTCTGAATAAGAGTGAGCGTACTTGCAGCTGCTTTGGTAAGTTTGTGTCTGCCGATCAGATCCCAGTTAGTTCCTCCACTGAACAAGAGGGTACCAACAAAGGGAGAGTCCTTCAATTTCTGGAATAAAGAACAAAGAACAAAAAAATGAGATGAATTTATAATAGTGCACATGTACATTATGTACAACCTCAACTATAGTTTCTCATGTACTCAAAGCCCCACTGCACTACTTACAATTGTATAGCTACTTGCGCCCTCTATATAACAAACAATACATAACCTGTCGGTCCCCCATGATCCCCTTTTCCTTATGTTAATTGAGAGCTGATTTGATGAGATAACCACCTGTCAGTGATATAGACACTATGAAAATGGCGGACAAAGAAAGCGGACAAAATATACAGTTCCTCAGGTAGACACAGGAACATCCCTTCACTGCTATTATGTAAAAATGTGTTTAACAGGTGAATATGCATGTGACACCTGTTCCACACATTTTTACATAAAAGCAATGAAGGGATGTTCCTTTGTCTACCTAAGGAACTGTATATTTTGTCCACTTTCATTGTCCGTCATGTTCATAGTGAGAGTAGCCTATAGAACGCCAGGCAAGTTTTTTTAGGTTGATTTTATATATTCTTGCTATACACAAATTACTGTGAACCTGTCTATAAAGACCACCCAAGGGAGACAAGAAACTTGGTCTTTATAGGCAGGTGGTCTTTACAGTATGTACATTGTATAGGTTCCTTTAGTGCATGTACAGTACATGTTTCAATGAGAAACCATTTTCAAATGAAACAAAAAACGTGGTCTTTATAGGCAGGTGGTCTCACTATGAACATGACCAACAAAGAAAGCGGACAAAATATACAGTTCCTCAGGTAGACAAAGGAACATCCCTTCACTACTATTGTGTAAAAATGTGTAGAACAGGTGTCACATGCATATTCATGCATATGCATATTCATGCATATGCATATACCTGTTCTACACATTTTTACATAATAGCAGTGAAGGGATGTTCCTTTGACTACCTGAGGAGCTGTATATTTTGTCCGCTGTCTTTGTCTGTCATGTTCATAGTGTCCTTACAGTATGTATAGATTTCTTTAGTGCATGTACAGTACATATTTCAATGAGAAACCATTTTCAAGGTAAACAAAAAATGTGGTCTTTGTAGACAGGTGGTATATCCCCCTTTTCCCCCCTCTTCTAAATGAATAAAAAAATTACTATAAATCAATGTTTTTGAGCAGTAGGCTTCCATAGATTGGATAACTCATCAAAATAATGGGTATCAAAATCTTCAAATTAGGAAAAAAGAACTACATGTACTTTAAACTTTTTTAAATATCTCTTTATTGATCACAAAGAAGATATACTTATTAAGGAATCAGGACTATAAACAAAAATGGGTATTCAATGTTATAAAAAGTAATGAAATAATTACTGTAACTTACAAATAACAAAATTTATTTTTTCTTCTAAAGCAATGATGTAACATGTTCTCATACAATTTCTTGTTTAGAAATCAGATACGACATTACAGCAACAATGACAACAAATAATACAAGTAAAATGAAATACACATTGTATTCGTCAGTGAAAAAAATTTGCAGGGGCTCAGGGCGGTTTAGCCCCTGAAATGCCCAAAAGAGCCCCCCGGAAATTTGCATAGAGTTCAATGCAAACCAATATTTTAGAGTGCTATTTTCATTCACTTGAGCTTGAAAAGTAGCCCCCCAAAATAAATATTTTTTCCCTGGTATTCGTGTTGCCAATTTGATTTAATCAGCCCTTTAGAATATCAATGATTGATGGGTCAACATGCACAAGCGTACTTGAAACATTTGTACATATACTCCTACACAGCGACAAGTAGATGTACCTAGGCCCCTAAACCCTCTTTCAGCCAAGCTGAGTCACTAAGTACCATAATTCATATTTCCCTTCTTCTGGCGGAGATCCCTTTCAATTCATTAGATCGTATCAATATATGGAAACGGGCTGGATACGAAGAGGCACAAGTGCATTTATCATTATGGAAAATGAATTGACTAGAAAAAGGGGCATTTTGACAAATGGATAATACTGTTTATGTTTCAAAATAACCTGTTTTGGGGAGAGGAATAGAGAACGCTAACAATAACAGTAACATAATGAAATAATGATGATGATGATGATGACATAAATCAACAAAAACAATAAAATAATAAAAATATTATATTTTATTTCATTATTCATTAAAATCATCATCATCATCATTATTTGCAATTGAAAACACTTTTTGCTGGGAATGCAAGACTTCTAATATTCATCATCATCATCATCATCATTATTTGCTGAGAATAGAAGTCTTCTAACATTGTCACCCACTTGCCCCTAGTTCAGGTTTTAGCTTTTTAATAATTAAAGAAATATCTGATATCCTTCAACCATGTTGAGAATGGCAAATAACATGAGTGCTAAAGCAGTGATACATACTGTACACTTCTTTGTACGTACAGGTTCCCTATGCAGGCCTCATGTTATTGTGAAATGACTATGAATTTCTGTGCTGATTTTGAATTTGATCTATTTTGATGGCAGGAAGTTCCAATACCAATAACATGCAATTGTGATTAAGCATCCTAACTAACAACTTGCTCTTCTTTCTTGATATTTACTAAAATAAATATAATTTTGATTGCAGAGTAGAAAAAGCCAATTGAAGAATTTTGCAATTGCCCAATACCATTAATAAAATCAGTGTAAACGAAAGTGATCCCTCTTGAGCTTTAATTTTTTTTTGAGGGGCTTATATCAGATTTCAATCCAATTTTGTAATAGAAAAGTTACATCTACACTGTACATGTGTTTGGAATGGGGTTCCTAAAAATAGATTTTTAATACATGTAGATGTATATTGTAATTATGAGGATTTGTTGGCCTTTGAGAAAAAGATAAGTACTATAACTATAGGAAAAATCACAAGACTGTTCCCATTTTAGGGTTGATAATTGGCAGATTATCATTGCTTTCTCTCATACTGGAACTACACGGAGTAGTACCGGTACACATAATGAAAAAAATAACATTAAAATCACACAATTCTGATCTCACCATTCATAGATCCTCAGCCAGAGGCCAAGGAACATTTTCAATCAGGAAGATAGGAACATGTAATGGAAATAATTTAATGTTATTGTCATCAACCCTGTAAGTTGGGGCTTTGATCGGATCGGAAGATCGGAGCGATAACCTCGCACCTTTGATCGGTATTGGCAAAAAAAAATTAACAGAATAATTTTTAAGTTTTGGGCTATCAAATGCTAAAAAAACATGCATACAGTAGCTGGGATTATTCATTTAGAGTTGTTGTAGACCATGTTTGTTGATATTAAGTGCCTTTTCATGACTTTGAAATTGATGATAGTAGTCTAAGAATAGAGGCAAAACATGCGAGCCGCAATCTTGGATTTTAATGACAAATGACAAAAAATATGTGCCACCATTATAATCCAAGATGGCGGCTCGCATGTTTTGACTCGTATGTTTTGCCTCTTCTCTTAGACCAATAGACCCTATTATTAATTTTAAAGTCATGAAAAGGCACTTAATATCAACAAAAATGGTCTACAACAACTCTAAATGATAAAATAATCCCAGCTATGCATGTTTTTTTAGCATTTGATAGCCCAAAACTAAAAAAAATTCTGCATTAAAAAAAAAAAAATTCTGCCAATTTTTTTCTGCCAATTTTTTTTGGATCATTTTGATTGATCTGTCATCGAAATTTATTGTTCGATTTCACCTGATCGGCTCAAAATCGGCTACAGGGTTAAATGTCATCTATGCTAAAGCCTCTGTAAAGTGTTGGCAGCTCCAAAAATTTGCATGAACGAGAATTGTCTTCGTAAACGCGGACCGATGCGTCCTCAAAAATAAGGATCGGCCACATTTTCGGAGACGTTTCATATTTTTGATTGGCGCGCTGGCGATGCGAAAAACAGATTCTGCAATGATTTTCTTGAAGCATATTAGCCTACATTGACTTTGTACGGAGACTTTCACATTGTGAGCGATAAATCCTAGGGAAGACGGACAACCCATAAAGGTAGACGGTGAACTATTCTTACGCAGAATCTATTTTTCGCATCGCCAGTGGGCGGTTCGGTAATCCGAAACCTGCAGAGCGCTGATGAAAAAAAACGTCCGCGAAAAATGCAGACAATCCTTATTTATGAGGACTCATTTTGTCTGCATTTATCCTCATTTATGTGGACGATCCTCATTCTCGGACCAGCGCCCCCTAGTCTACTGTTTATTTGTAACTTAGTCGTAAGCGAAGAAGGACGCTGTGAGCTGCGTGCCATGGGCTTAGAATTGTGGTCAAGTTACACATTAGTACAAATATTTATCACTTTTTGACAAGATCAAGATCTAGACCTAGTCGCCTCAACCACCAAGGGGGCGCTGAGGCGCGAAGGACGCGGCTCCTTTAGGCCTTCAAGCCTGAGGGTTACCGGGGCGCCTCGGCGGGGCCGTGATCTAGCTGCGCATGTGGGCCAAGCCATATTGCCACGCCATGTATACCCTACGTGCCTAGCCTCCCATGCGCTCAATGATCATGCATGTACAATACACACTGCGTGCAATGGAAATAGAAACTCACAATGGTTTCTCGTGGTTCTTGGTTCTTGGTTTCGACGACAGTTTTCGGCCCTCCATTTTTCTTGCTTTTCTTCACCACCTTTCTCTTGCTGTCCCCTTCTTCTCCTGGCGATCTCTTCTTTCCACGAGGCATATTGGCTGTTATGAAAATAGCAGAATTCGCGACAAAAGCAAAACTGATACGGCACAATCAACACAAAGGACGCGAGGAAAGTCGCATAAAAACAGTGTGTGTATACCTAATTAGCATATGACCTCTTAAAAGGTCAAAATGTAAATTCTGAGAAAAGGAAAAAAACCGCTGTGCAGTTTCGTTTTTGTATTTCTTCTGTTTTTGTTTTTATTTGTTTATGTTTTGTTTTGTTTAATTATAGTTTTTGTTTTGTTGTTTTCGTTTTTTTTTTTTTTCTTTTTTTTTCTAAGTTGTTTTTTTTTTGTTTTGTTATGTTCTTATTCTTGTTCTTCTGATCTTTGGAGCAGTTCAAGGTGGCTCTTGAAACAATTTAGTTCCCTTTTCAGGAACTGTACCGCGTATAGCTGTATAACAACTGTATGCTTTATCATCTTTAGATGTTGAACAGGCGTTGATGAGTATTACCATAGATTAGAAGTAGAAGTAAATGTTGCTATTGTTATTGTTGCTTTTTCCCCTATATTATTATAGCCCCCACCCAATGTTTCACTTCAGTCTATTGAATTCAGAGTAATGTATGCAAGGAAGGTGTTTTAAAACCTCCTTGATGTATGCAAGCCCAGAGGCGCGATTGCGCGATGCAGGAATAATGAATCTTTCATCTCAGGCTCCTATAGATGCAATCAATGGGTAAGTAAGGGAAAACTCCGTTTTGACGAGCTGTCTCGGAATGTAGTGTTGTAACACACTTATGATGCTTTATAATTCATTGATATGACCATATACCACTTTCATTTTTAACAAAATTCACTAAAAATTATACCATTCACTTTCACCCTGTACCTGCAATTCCTCTAACTTTCATCTAAATTACTAATTGTACGGAGATCAACAAGACACAACTAGATCTAAGGAATTTCTCACTCTAGGCCTACTCATTTAAAGCCAAAGTTAGACAAAATAGTTAGATAGTTTATCAGAATATAATAGCTTAGGATATTATTTATAAGCATTGTCAATCCTAGAATTCTGATGATGTTCAAGATAAAATTTTGTGTCAACTTTTAACTTTTGTGATAATAATAATAATAATAACAATATCAGTTATAAAGCGCAACATATCCATCTCTAGAGATGCTCAAGGCGCATACAAATAATTTAAATTAATATTCAACATACTTAAGATTAAAGAAATATTAAATGTTAACTTGCATTAGATCATACAACTTCATGGTGCCAAGGTACATACAATGTGGCACAGTGTGATTGTTTGTTTTGCATGCATTGTATATAAAAAGAACATTGATATAAGTTTATCATCCCTGTACATATTTCTTTCAATTACAATCATGCATCAATCATCATCTTCATCATATTTTACAAAATAATGCTTTCAATTATTAGTTCATTCTGCTTGATAATATGTTTATCTATTTCATAATTTGTTTCGGGCTGTCATATTTAGTCAAGCAATTTGCTTATAGTGCCAAGCCTATGTGTCTCATATATATTGTTTTGCTGTCTGCTGCCTCGATAAAGATCACTGGAAAAAAGATAGATGACCGTGTGAATATAATTAATCCTTTTAAGTATATAGATTCTTTCATCAATCTTGACCAGAAGAGTGTTTTAAGTCAATGATATAGGCATCACCAGGCGCGTACACAGGGGGGGGGGGGGGGGGGTTTGGGGGGTTAAACCCCCCCCCTTTGGTAATTTTTTGTGTGAAAACCCCCCTAAATTTCTCTAAAACCCCCCCTTTTGGATTCAGTTTTTTTTTTTTTTTTTTTTATTAAAAAAAAAAAAAAAAAAAAAATCCAACGGAGCAAAAATTTCGAATTTCAAATTTCGAGACCAAAAAAAAAAAAAAAATGTGTCCTCTTACCCCCCCCCCCCCCCCCCCCCCCCCCCCCCCGCTTATTCAGCGGCTGGCTGAGTCGTTGCGAAATTTTCGGCCCGATTTATAATGTTAAAACCCCCCCCCCCTCGAAAAAATCCTGCGTACGCGCCTGGGCATCACCCCGTGCAAGGTTGTGTCCAGTATCCCCCCCCCCCCCCCCCCGTGTCGATGTGCTATATATTAGTGCCCTTTTGTGGGGCATTAATCCTCATTACTGTCATTTATGACTTAAGGGCGTAGGTCCCCTAGTTAATAAGCATAGTAGCATACACATGCTTCAGCAGTCACGCAAAACACACGCTGGCAAATTATTATTCAATAAAATCTGAGAATGTATACTATTATCTAGATCTATGAGGAATACATCATTGTCAAAATAATTCCATAAATTGGGGTATAAAAAAAATATTCCAACTACATGAGCGACAGTGTATATAGGGTTTAATTGAAATCAAAACACATCAAAAACCAAGAGCAAACAGTCCGAAGACTGACACCTGTCTTGGGTACAAAATAATATTTAAATCAAATATACATAATAAAATAGCAGTAACGAATACATAAGTTACATAATTAAAATATCGAATAACTAAACTATTTTCACTAAATATTGCAAAAAGGACTTACGAACAATAACAGCAATAAATTTACATCATTACATTATTACATCAATAGAGGACTCTCGAGCTGTGCAATAACTAAATCAGGCACAGACCGAGAGTCCATTAAAACAAAAATTAATTTAAAAATGCACAAGAATATATAAAGGGGTTTAAAAAGATTAAAGTGAAAAGAGGAGAATATGTCAGCCAAACAAAATTAAAGTATTGCGATGGTAAATGTAACATACAACAAAGAATTTCCAATGAGAACATAGAAATGGGAAAAGAGTAAGACAGAAGCTAGGAGAGAGGGAGGAAATGATAAAGGGGAGAGAGAGAGAGAGAGAGAGAGAGAGAAGGAAATAGGAAGAAAGTTAGGGAAATATCAATAAGATCTGTAGACTCTGTAAAATCAGCTCAAGTATCCAAACATTGTAGACATCACTGTAATACATGTAACATACAGTAAACAATTTCCCAAGAGAGTATAGAAAGAGAAGAGATATAGTATGGCAGAAGGAGAGAGAGAGAGGAAATGAGAAAGAGGAAAAGAGAGAGAGAGAGGGAGAGAGAGAGACTAGAGAGAGAGAGAGAGAGAGAGAGAGAGAGAGAGAGAGAGAGACTACAGAGAGAGAGAGAGAGAGAGAGAGAGAGAGAGAGAGAAGGAAGGAGATAAGAAGAAAGTTAGGGAAATATCAATGAGATCTGTAGACTCTGTAAAATCAGCACAAGTATCCAAACATTGTATTCTGGAAACCATGTACATACCCCCCCCCCCCCGAGCCCTTTTAAGGAATGACCACGCCCAAGGCTCTCTTACATTGCTCCCCCCCCCCGCAATAGTTCCCTATTTTCTTTCTTTTTTACATCAACAACAACAATAATAATTATTATTTTAAAACTCCAAAATTGGAAGAAAAAAATAATATCTGGCTTTCCCGGCAAAATATATGAATTATTTGTAAATAGAATTTGTATGAGGATTCAGATTTTCGGACTTTATTAGATTAATGAGTTCCTGATGAGTTGTATTGGATTCTCTTCACATGGCCCACTCATTCCCGGGCCCACTTATGGAAGAAGAAGAGTACGGTATGGTTATCACATAAAATATTTCGCCTCTCCCTAATCAAGTTCCCAATCCCATCGGGAATCCAAAAGAGGATTCATCGGGTCCCGATACATGTACAAGGATCCTTCATCTTGACTTTGGTCGTGCTAGACATCTCGTCCTGGTAGCTTTCTCTCTTCTATGCTCGACTCATAGATATATTGGCTCGACTGCATAAAGGATATCGATTTGGTTTTCAACTTTCTGATAATTTTCTTGCAGACTCACTAAAAGTTTCAGAACATAATGATACAATTTTAACTACTTGGAGAGAGAGAGAGAGAGAGAGAGAGAAAAAGAGAGAGAGAGAGAGAGAGAGAGGAGAGAGAGAGAGAGAGAGAGGAGGAGGGGGGGGGGGGGGACTCTAGAGAAACTTCGAGCTGAGCCAGCTAGAGCAATAGACATGGAAGGTAGTAACTAGAAATAAACTTACAGAAGGTGAAGGGGTTGGGTGAGGTGAGGATAGATGGGAAGAAGTATAGTGAGAGAAGTGTTTTAAAAACAGGTCTACCTACAGAAAGAGAGAAAATAAGGATGAGAGACATATAGGGAGAGAGATGGACAGCTGATGAAAGTGATCACTGAGAAGGAGGAAAGAAGAAGGGGGGGGGTGAGTGAGAAATCATTGAACTATAGGCCTGACAATAAACAATAATAACCGAAAATGGGAAATGAGCATATAGAAACACAAACATAGGAATTAGCATATCAATAGACCCAAAAAGGAGGCTTTCATAAGATCAAGTAGGACCATAGAGATATATTAAGTATATATCTCTATGAGTAGGACCCCGGCCCCCCCACTCAGTGTTATTTAGGGTACGCATATGCGTGTTCCAACCGACCCCCCCCCCCCCCTTTTCAGCAAAAGTCCGGTGTGTAAAGTCAATACGGCTCGACCTTTTTCTTTTGTATACGAGCCTTTTTCCGGACCCCCCCTTTTCAGCAAAAGTCCGGTGTGTAAAGTCAATACGGCTCGACCTTTTTCTTTTGTTACGAAAAGGACATTTTGGCAACACGCATGCGGTCATTTTGAAACCTGAGTGGGGGGGCCGGGAGTAGGACTGAGAGTGAGAGTGTGTGTGAGTGGAGGACGATATTTTGCTGGGGCGACGCATTCACATTGCACCATTCTCTGCAAGACCCAAGTAAGAGGACAGCGACAGATGAGAAGCTAGTATTATAGTAAGCGAATGTTTGTAAATTGTGTCAGAAATCTTAATTTGTTTAAATATGAAATTCATGTTTTCTGAATATTATGATTGTATATTGAGTTTTTGTTAAAGCATTTTAGTATCGTGTAGGCTAGGCCTAGATCATAAGGAGTTTAGTTTATTTGCGTTTATCATTCTATGCAGTCCCATTCCCTTTTATCCATGTCGTGCATCAAGTTGTATTGAAGTTTTTTTTTAACCCGCCACGATCCACACATAGCTGCATTAGGGTAGCGCGCCCAGTATTCGGTCTATTCCCAGTATTCGGTCAGACAGCCATTTCAACAGCTGTAACAATTTAAAAAATAATTTATGAGCCACGAAACTTGCACAAATCAGGCAGCTAAACAACTTTTCTTAACTCTCAAAATTAAATCAGATTTAGGGCCCCGGAAAGATCTCCAACTTAGCTCGAAATTGGTCAGTGTCGCACAACTTTCCGCACTTTCGCGTTCTCTTAGCACATGCGCTAACATGCATAGCCATATGTAGAAGTCTATTGCGAAACAACTACGTTTGCTGTCACAATGAATTTAGTATGTGTGTGAAGAGAATCACTTCCGTGTTCGCTCCATCGCAACGAATTTGCAAATGACGCACTTGCCGATGTGCAAGAGGTATATATACGATACCCTTGCCATGCGGTATCGCTCAGCCAGTATTCGGTCAACGCATTGACATTCAGTGCTTTAATCGCGCAATTGTGTGAAAATAGTGCGCAATTACGCTACGCTCCTTTGCAACGGAGATACCACACACAAATCGCGTGACCGAATTCTAATCGGCGCGACCGAATTCTGGGCAGAAAAATGCTCCGTCTTCTTTCGGAAGTATTTTGCTTATTATTATTCTATATTTTCAGTGACTATAAAATCCTGTTAAGAGGAATAAATTTCTTTTCTTTTGATGGGTAGATTGCCAAATGAAAGAGGTGTAGTGACTTGACCTTTGGAGAACTTTGCATTTGTAAATATTATTGTCTTGTCTTTATTGTGTGGCTTGAAGTCTAGCCTTTTATTCCATTGTCACTCATTTCTTTAGTGACACCTGTTGCATTACTAGAGTGCCACAAATACTTACTCTGGCAAGCACATTCCATACCCTATGGGTTGGGATGTGCAACCACCTAATGTACTGGTATAGCTTATACTGTACAGGGACATTACACTTGCTTGCTTTATTTGCCACACCTATTTTGATCACTTCTCCTGAGCTGTTCATATAGAGCACACCTATTCTAGAGAGTCGATCGATCAACAGCAAAGCTAATTCAGCTTCATCTTAATTCTTGTCCTATTTCTTCGCTTGTTTCTCTACTCGGTTCTGAGGCCTTATTACTTTATAGAGATTATAAGTTTCTTCTTCTTTACTTAATTCGCGAAGAAGCGTCATTACTTTGTACATGGTCTTACATATTCTTTCTACGGGTGCTGTGCAATATTTGAACTACTACTTGTGATATAATATATGTTCCAAGTATCTGTACTCAACAGGTGTTTCTACGAGACAAGGTAGGAAAGAAATCTATTTCTATTTCTTTTATTTAGGTGATTAAATTCCCTAAACTGGTGACCCCGACGTGATCCAGATTTTTATTTCTTCTGTTGATCTAATCTACCTTGTCATCGTCATTATCATGCCTGATACTGATAGCAATGTATTACCTAGTGAGGCTTCTGAGCCATCCCCTCAAGTCTCATATGTTAGTTTAAAGCTTCCACCATTTTGGGCACATGATCCTGATATTTGGTTTGCTCAGGTTGAGGCTCAGTTTCAAACTAGAGGTGTCTCAGTTGAGTCTACAAAGTTTGCTTATGTTGTCGCCTCATTACAACCAGAGGTAGCTCTAGAGGTGCGCGATATTTTAATTGCCCCTCCCCAAACAGAGCCGTACAAGATACTAAAAGCAGCACTGGTTAAGCGAACTTCTGTCTCTGAGCAAAAGCGTCTGAACAAATTGCTGACGAGTGAAGAGTTAGGCGATAGGTCGCCCTCCCAACTCCTTAGGAGAATGCAACAATTATTAGGCTCTAATACTTTGGAAACTAGTATACTTAAGCAATTATTTTTGCAACGCCTGCCAACCAATGTACAGTTGATTCTCGCTTCCACAAGCGATGATGTCAGCTTGGTTGCGCTAGCGGCATTAGCCGACAAAATTGTTGAAGTTGCTGGTCCGCCTACTATTTCTCATGTCTTACCTAAAGAAGTGCCAGCGCAGACTTACGCTTGCGCTACTCCCAATGACTCTGGTGAAGTACATCGACTTTCTACCCAGGTTGCTCAACTGGCTGCTCAGGTGCAAGCCTTGACTTGTTCTATACAGGAGGACCGCAGAAGTCGCAGTCGACAGCGAGGCCCGAAGAATTCCGGCCCTCGCCAATCAGCTTCCCGTAGCCCTAGTCGGCATCAACAACATGCTGGGGCTGAATGTTGGTACCACTGGAAGCATGGCAAACGAGCCCAGAAGTGCATAAGTCCTTGTTCATACTCTGCAGGACAAAGCCGCCCTGGATATGTCCAGGGAAACGGGCCCGCCAAGGAATAGCGGCGACTAATTCACTTGGCACCATTCAACCCAGTCGCCTTTTCTTTGTTCATGATAAACAATCAGGCACGCGTTTTCTTGTTGATACTGGGGCCGAAGTTAGTATTTTCCCTCATTCCATGTTAGGAAAATCGGCAATGGTAAGTGCAACAAATATCCAACTTCAAGCTGTTAACAAGTCACCCATTAAGACCTTTGGCCAGAGATCTTTCACTCTTGATCTTGGGTTGCGGCGAGTTTTTTTCGTTGGATTTTTATTGTCACGGACATACCTACACCTATCTTGGGAGCCGATTTCCTTGATAACTATGGACTATTGGTCGACATCAAACATCGACGGCTGATAGACACCACCACCACTCTTACAGTACAGGGAGTCGGTACATACACAGGCATCATTAGCCCGGTGTATGTCAAGCAAGATTCTTCGGAGCGTTTCCACTCCCTTCTTCGTGAGTATCCTGACATCACCCGGCCAGTGTACAAGCACTCAGAAGTCAAGCATACAACCACCCACCATATCCAAACTCGAGGCCCACCTGCTTCAGCTCGCCCTCGTCGGCTTGCTCCAGATCGGCAGCAGATTGCCAAGGCAGAGTTTGAACACATGCTTGAACTCGGCATTATCAGACAATCTGATAGCAACTGGTCAAGTCCCTTGCACATGGTTCCGAAGAAGACACCAGGGGACTGGCGACCTTGTGGAGATTATCGCATGCTTAATGCTCGTACTATTCCTGATAGATACCCTATTCCTCATTTGCAAGATTTCTCTGCGTCACTTAGTGGCAAGACAATCTTTTCCAAGATTGATCTCATCAGGGCATATCATCAGATCCCAGTCGAGCCTAGCGATATCCACAAGACAGCTATAACCACCCCTTTTGGATTATTCGAGTTTGTTAGGATGCCGTTTGGCCTTCGCAATGCAGCTCAGACATTCCAAAGATTGATGGATGATGTCACTCGCGGTCTTCCTTTCGTCTATGTTTATCTAGACGATATTCTTGTAGCTAGTACTACCAAAGACGAACACGAGACACATCTCCGTTTACTCTTTGACCGCCTGCAAGAGTATGGAATCATTCTCAACCCGCTAAGTGTCAGTTCGGAGTACCTTTACTGTCCTTTCTAGGGCATAAAGTTGACTCGGAAGGAATACAGCCACTTAGTGACAAGGTGAAGATCATCCGTGATTTTCCGATACCTACATCACTTACCAAACTACGAGAGTTCCTCAGGCTGATCAATTTCTACAGACGGTTCATTCCGCGGTGTGCAGAAGTACTCCAGCCTCTCACGGATCTGTTGAAAAATAGATTGAAGAAGAACCAACCAATCACCCTAGGTGAACACGAACTTTCTGCTTTCAATCAGGCTAAAGATCAGTTAGCTAACGCTGCAGTTTTAGTTCATCCTAGAATTGATGTTCCTCTATGCCTGTTGGTTGATGCATCTGATGTGGGAGTTGGGGGAACTATCCAGCAGCTGGTAGATGGTATTTGGCAACCGTTGGCTTTCTTTTCTAAGAGACTACAGCCTGCCGAGACTAAGTACAGCACTTTCGGTCGGGAACTGTTAGCAGCCTACCTCGGTGTAAAGCACTTTCGACATCTACTTGAAGGTCGCACATTTACCATCTACACGGATCACAAACCTCTCACCCATGCTTTGAATTCAAAGCCTGACCGACACTCACCTCGTGAAATCCGCCAGCTTGATTTCATATCCCAATACACATCTGAGATACACCACATAGCAGGAAGGGAGAACACAGCAGCAGACGCTCTCTCCCGTCTGTGTATCGACAGAGTTGATTCATCCTCGGTCATAGATTTTGCAGCCATTGCGAAAGATCAAGAGGATGATAGTGAGGTACAGGACTCCTCGCTTCAGCTCAAGTCTATATCGCTTCCTGGTTCTCTTACTACCATGCTATGTGATGTTTCGACAGGTGTTGCTAGACCCCTTGTTCTAGTCAAACACAGACGAGCTATTTTTGACGCCCTCCACGGACTATCCCATCCTGGGATCAGGGCCACTCAAAAGCTCATCACGGAACGTTTCGTTTGGCCTGGTATTAATCATGATATCAGGAAATGGGCCAGAACATGTCTTGAATGCCAGAGATGCAAGGTGCATAAACACACAAAAGTTCCACTTGGCACTTTTACCTCACCTGATGCGCATTTCTCTCATGTGCACATCGATCTTGTAGGCCCACTTCCTACTTCAGAGGGTAACACGTACCTTCTTACTTGTGTGGATCGTTACACCAGATGGCCAGAAGCTATACCTATCCCAGATATCACTGCGGATACTGTAGCACGTACTTTTGTGGCCAGATGGGTAGCGGTGTTTGGTGCTCCAACTACTCTTACTACAGACAAGGGTAGACAATTTGAGTCAGCACTCTTCCTTGCTCTCACTAATCTTCTTGGCACTAAACGCATTCGCACAACAGCATACCATCCAGCAGCCAATGGGCTTGTTGAGCGTTTTCACAGGCAACTCAAAGCCTCACTCAAGGCGCATAACACAGTCCGTTGGACTGAGGTCCTTCCCTTGGTATTGCTGGGTATACGTACAGCTATCAAGTCTGATCTGGGATGTTCCGCAGCAGAACTCGTTTTTGGTACTACGTTCATGCTACCGGCCCAATTTGTGTCTCCTTCACAGACTGACTCTGCTGGCGATCCAGGTAATTACGCCCACAGACTGAAGAGACTGATGCGTGAATTACATCCCACCCCTACTCGCAAGCAACGAGCTACCCCTACACAGGTACACCCAGAGTTGCATTCCTCATCCCACGTCTTTTTGAGGGTTGATGCAGTCAAGGGGCCCCTTCAACCTCCTTACAGGGGGCCTTTTCGAGTCCTTCAACGCTCTGACAAGTTTTTTACTATTGATTACAATGGTAAACGTGAAACTGTCAGTGTTGAGAGACTTAAACCAGCTTTCATGGAGCAAGATCTCCCTGCTCAATCTAAGAAGGGTCAAGATCCACCTATCCAAGTCCCTCGGCAATCCAACTCCGCAGACTTAGCACTAGATCCTGCTCCGTTAGCACTGGATCCTGCTCCGTTAGCACTGGATCCTGCTCCGTTAGCACTGGATCCTGCACCGTTAGCATTGGATCCTGCACTGAAGCAGAACACTCCTGAGATTCGAAAGACCAGGTCTGGTCGTCAAGTTAGATGGCCAGTGAGGTTCGTGGATTTTTTCGAAGTCGGGTGAAGCATATTAAACTTACTGTGTTTCAACAGTGTTACCATATTTTCGTATTTTCAAGTCAACATGCATGTAGGTCTATATTTCCTCATCGATTTGTTGCTACTTTTCATTCGACAACAAATCTAGAGGGGAGCTACTGTAGTGACTTGACCTTTGGAGAACTTTGCATTTGTAAATATTATTGTCTTGTCTTTATTGTGTGGCTTGAAGTCTAGCCTTTTATTCCATTGTCACTCATTTCTTTAGTGACACCTGTTGCATTACTAGAGTGCCACAAATACTTACTCTGGCAAGCACATTCCATACCCTATGGGTTGGGATGTGCAACCACCTAATGTACTGGTATAGCTTATACTGTACAGGGACATTACACTTGCTTGCTTTATTTGCCACACCTATTTTGATCACTTCTCCTGAGCTGTTCATATAGAGCACACCTATTCTAGAGAGTCGATCGATCAACAGCAAAGCTAATTCAGCTTCATCTTAATTCTTGTCCTATTTCTTCGCTTGTTTCTCTACTCGGTTCTGAGGCCTTATTACTTTATAGAGATTATAAGTTTCTTCTTCTTTACTTAATTCGCGAAGAAGCGTCATTACTTTGTACATGGTCTTACATATTCTTTCTACGGGTGCTGTGCAATATTTGAACTACTACTTGTGATATAATATATGTTCCAAGTATCTGTACTCAACAGGTGTTTCTACGAGACAAGGTAGGAAAGAAATCTATTTCTATTTCTTTTATTTAGGTGATTAAATTCCCTAAAGAGGTAAGAATTCAAAATATTAGTGATTTCCCCTTAAGTGACCGAATACTGGGTACTCTACCCTACTAGATTATCCTAGCTGTGTATTTAAAGCTGTGCTATTGATTCTCAACATTTCAAACACCACCACTGTACAAAACTCAACTAATTTCACTAAAAATCAGTACTTTAGTGACAATTGATGACATCTAAAATACAATTTGTTTCAACTGTCTAGACTCTACCGATGATAAAATAAATCAAACTTGCTGATCAGCCACATCAGCGTTATTGTGTGCATTTGTGTGTTATGAGTATATTGACTATTCATGTGGGCAAATGCTGCCTATTAACACGTAGTGCAGTGCTAGAGCCTAGAGGTCAAAATTAGCATTGACTCTATGCTTTGCTGGAGTGCCACGATCATGAAGAACTTTGCGCATTGAGCGCTGTACATTGAGTTTACGCTCTCCCATTGGCCGATCCGCTTGAGTGGCCTCAAATTTAAGTCAGAGAGGGCCTACTTACCTTAAGCGCAACTTAAGTTCAATGGCAATGTCAATACGTAATTATTACGTCACACTACAGAAATTTTGAGTGACGTCATGCTTTAAACAGGTGATACACTTCACACATAACTTACACACACATGAAATTGCACACACATAAAATAGAAAAATCAACAAACATTTCAGATTAAATTTCCAGTTTGTACCTTAAATATGTTGAAAATGAGAATTGTTCAAACTTTAAAAATAGTTATGTAAGACTTAAACTTAAGTGAAATACTTAACCTTTTAAGGATGCTGAAAAAATCGTAACAAATAGAGGGTTTGACTGAAATATCATAATTTTAGTATCGGATCAAACAGAAAATCGCATGCTTTCTCTTCCCACCAATATCTTATAACATTGTGATTGAGTGAACGGAAGCAAGCAATAGCCAATAAAAAGGGCCCTTGTTGGCACCAATTTAGTAAAGCGAGGCTGCAATAAGCTGAGATGCACTAAATTCTAAGCTTAAGTTCTATGTGGACTGTAAATGTAGTACTGGGGGCCGTTTCTCGAAACCGTCGTAACTACAAGATCAACGACATCTCGCCACTGTCACGCAACTTGTCAGCTAAGTGTTTCACGAAGCCGTCTTTGCCAAGATGAGCGACAACTTCCGCGACAAGCGAGTTGTCACTGCTCCGAACCTGTCATATCTTTTTAATTGCTGTAAAGCGCCATCACAAGTCAGCTCGTTGCCATTCCATGGGCCGCGAAATGGACGATTAGTTTCACTATCATTTTGAGAAAAATATAGACGAGTTCGGTACGTAATTCTCTGGGATGCGAAATGCAAATGTACAAAAGTGAGAATACAAATTATACAGAAACTTTAAAAAGCTGAATATAAACATTAAATCACAAATCATTAAACTATAACATATAAATAAGAGAGGTAAGAATGTTACACACCGTTTTCCATAGTCGATCCATAGTCTTTTCTTAGGATACCGTCATACCTTTGGGGCCTATGTGCATTATTATTCCCTCTCTAATTACTTCTTCCAAATTATATTTTCAATATCAAATCAATTATATAACGAATCTTTATGAGACTCTAGAATAAAAACTGGCTGAGAAAAGACATTTTGCCTAAAATTCCTCGTCACAATAAACAAAATAGTACGTATTGATAAACTATCACATTACGGTATCCCTCAACGAACTTTTGATTCGACTGTCGAAAAAAAAACACTCACCGGTTTTTCTTCAATTTAAGAATCTTTACAGAAATATGCAAATCGTTTGATGATGTAAATATGATAATGACACTATTTATTATTTATTTTAGGAGAATTTATATGTATATATTTCTTTTTGAACAATTTTAGCCCCAAAACTTGTTTTGGGTTATTCTTGGTAAATCAAATGGATCGTGACAAAGACTATGTTCTTGAGCTGCTAGTATCGCGATATATCGATATCATGTCTGTCATGGCTTTGTGAAACGGTTTATCCGCTTCATGACATCTCCGTAGGTCGCCGACAAAGATATGACTGTCATGGAGTTGGTTTCGAGAAACGGCCCCCTGGTAACTTCTTTCAATTTTAGTTAGTCTACATTGTATGTTCTAACTTGCTTGAGTGATATTGTAACTGCTGGTATTTGCAAATAAACTAGGTACTATAGACCTGTTTGATGTGTCATTGATGAACATCAGCTGTGTTTCTGTAACTCCAGTTAGCTTTCTCACAAATTCACTATCAAATTATATTTTTGGAAAATTTTAGATAGACAATTTTTCTTCAATTGATTGACTTTGTCAAAGTTTTATTAAACTATCTGTTTTTTAATTTTTCTTCTTCTTTCTTTTATTTGATGCCTTTTCTTATTTAGAGTTCATCCATTTTTATTTCAATGTCTACCGCACTTTAGTTTTTCTTCCTATTGCTGTCATCCTCTGAGAGATCCTAATGCCAATATTAATGTCTTTTACTTTAAAAAAAAAAAAAATCTTTTCAGATTACCCAAATGAGCAGAATCGAGAGGTAAATTGAAAATTCATTTTAGGACGTATCCTAAATATGGAGAGTTCTCTAGTAAGTGAGTTGAGTGCACTGCGAGAGAGAGCTGAGGGATTGATAAAGAGAGCCGATCTGCTGAAGACCAGCGGCAACATTGAAGGAATCGGGAAAGTGAAGAAAAAGATCCAGGCCGAACTGACATTCATCAAATCGGTGAGTTAGTCAGTTAAACTGATTTCTTTGATTTATATTCATGGAATTTGGGCTTATTTTGCATCATCGGGTCATGGCGTCCAGTTACATGACCGTTTCGCGAAGATGCGACCTTTCATAGATTTGGCGTAGGGTTGTCACAAAGTGTCTGGTCAATTGGACCAGATCATTTATTGATGCGAAGGGGTTTATTTTACTAACATTACTCCTAAAGTTATTGAATAAAGGATTTGTTTCACAAAAGTTCAGGTAACATGATTTTGATATTTGCTATTTGATCCATTTATAGAATAGTTTGCTTGAATACATTGCTTGCATATTTGGATTTAAATACCTAAGTAGATCCTTGTCATTTGATTGGAGGATTGTTGGTCACATGGTATTCAATAAATAATGCTATTATAAGAGCGTGCATTTTGGACTAAATAAAAGTTCGAGAGCTTTATGTCATGACTATTGCTGGTTTGCAGTAAAGAAAAATATGAGGAAGCATACATGGTCTTCCAGGAAAATAATAACCACCACTCTAACTTCCCCCTTTTAAGGTAAATGTTTGACAATTATTTTAAGTTTCTTGCTGCTCAAAATTTACTTCAAACAATCTGCAGATATTTATACCGATATGTCAAATATGTTTCAGGGGGATGTTTCACAAAGATGCTACATGTAAGTCGAAATTAACTCTAAGTTGGACTTAAATATTATGAAGAGCCATTTGTAGCCTTATAGTGAAATATATTCAAAAGCAAAAATTCAAGTATTTTAGACTTCATAAATTCTACATCAAGAACATGAAATCTCTCATGATAATAGATAATATGAATGATTTGAATCAACATTTTATGCCTTTCAAGATAACTTTTACAAAATATCTTAATAGATGGAATGATGGTGGTTATTTTACCTGACAGCTAAGAAAGCATAAATGCTTGTAAATAAGCAACCAGACGGCCGACGGCTTTAGGTCCTCTCTGAGGGACCTGGTAATGAGGATTAATGCCTTACCAAAGGGCACTAGCGCATCGCCTTGGTTTCGAACCCGGGTCACCGGATTACGAGACCACTGCTCTACCGACTGAGCTATCGCGCCTCTTTAGGATCATCTTAGGATCTTTGTGAAACACCCTCAGGTATGACAGTTCTTAGTACACCAATTTGACTTAATTACCCTCTCTTTTTTGTTCAAAGCTGGAGGAGGGTAAAGTGATCCCCAAGAAGAACCAGCTGAAGAGCACCAACCTGAGTCATCTGGATGCTCTCCTTCATACCGCCGAGACGTTTGATCATGTGACCGCCGTACTGCGCCCTGTCCACTACGAGACGGAGGAGGGTTACGACATCAGTCTGCTTGTGGATGTCGTAGGTCACAAGGGGAGGTCATGGGTCAAGGTCACGGCTCGCAAGGCGGAGGCGTTGCACAGGATATGGGAAGGTGAGTGCGTACGTGAGATAGAGTAGTCTGTAGAATCTGTAGAGACAAGGCTTTTAAAGCCCCATTGCACTACTTGTAACTACTTGCTCCCTCTATATAGAAAACAACGCCTAAGCGGTACCCATTGGTCCCCCATGATCCTCTTTTTCTTATGTTAATTGAGAGCTGAGTTGATGAGATTACCACCTGTCAGTGACCACGCTGGGTGGTCTTATCCCTCTTGGCCAAACTAGTGCCGACAGGCTTTAAAACAATCTTTGATAATGCCTCACTCAACATATGATACTAAAAGCACAACAAACTATTAACAAAAATGAAGGAAAAGCAAAGACAAAACAAAATAGCCAAACACAACCATGCATGCACAACCATGCATACCGGAGTGTTGGCTCAGTCAGTAGAGCGTCCGCCTCACAACTGGGAGGACGTGGGTTCGAACCCCGGCCGCGTCATACCAAAAGCGTTAAAAAAACATTAAAAAATGGGAGTTGTTGCTACTTTGTTTGGCGTTCAACAATAAGGGATAGAGCAACGTCGATCTGGCGCTGCTCAGTGGCTGCCGGGCTCACAATCAATTTCTGTTTCGGTTTAATAAAATTTGGAGTGGACTATTAGGCTATTATTAGGCTATTATTATTTTTATTTATGTGTGTTGTAGGGAATAGACCTCAGTTCATGTACCATACATAAATGTATCACAGTCGAGTAGTTTAAAGGTAAAGGCCGGTAGTGGTTAAATTGCGGTTCAAGGGTTTTGGGTGCAAAATATCCATTCAATATTGTTTAGATATTGCCTTCAGAGGTTTAGATGGCAATACTTCAACCTAAATTCGCAAAAAGCAGGATATATGCCCAAATGTTCAAAGTTAAAGTGCATTCGCGATATCTATCCAGGCCAGATCGATATGACAGTTTACCAAATGTATCAATCGTTAGGCGGACTCCTGGCAAAATTTGTATCATCACGTATTAGTCAAAACATATTCTTTCACATAATTGGTAATAAGAGCTTCCATTTCATTTTTTGAGAGGGGGGCATTTCCAAAACTGGTCTATACCTTTAATTCCAGAATATTATTATTTTGATTGCGGTACCTATTGCAATGCCCATTTTTACTTGTAGGAGAAGGGGAGTACGGTGAACAGAACATAGTACAGCAGGTAGGACAGTACCAGGATGCCTCGAGTCAGAATCTCCTTGACTTCTCTCCCCCGGCCGTTCATGTCGTCTTCTACTCGGGGATCACCCAGGCAGTGTCAGGTAGGTGACCATTGGAGACATTTTGTAACACCGCTTCTGATTTACAAAAACTGATGATTGGTTTGTTGCTTGTGGTTTTTTAGAATCATGGGAGAAATATTTCTGGATTTCTTTTGAAAATTTCTCTGTTTGTGGATGTCCAGGTGATTCATACAAAATGGTTCACGAATGCCCTATACAGAAAAAAACGAAACCAAGAATTATCAATGTTTTATCATAACTTAGTCAAATATATAATTAATAAATGACACATATTTGGAAAGCTTAGATCCTCCTCTTTCATTTGATGCAACTCATATAATGCATATTTCACGCATGAGTGATTAAAATGAATTTGAAGAGAGAAAACAAAAAAGTCATTTGGCGGACGGTATCTGAATCTCAAAGAGAAAATCACATTTCTAGAAAGTTGGGTTTCTGCCTTTTCATATGACACCTCTATCAGGAAAAATGAGCAAGGAATGACAAAGTTCTGTTTGTTTGAAGTAGTGCTTGCATTTCATTAATTGTATCAAACAAATTCGTTTTCACTGGGTGCCTGCCGCTGCAACAAGCAGAATTGACAACAGACTTAACTCCATTTCGTTGACAATCAGCCATGCATGAAGTCTTTCGTCTACGGCTGATTGGCATCGAAACGAAGTTAAGTCTTTTGTCAACTCTTTATCAAATGTGTGATCCAAGAATCAAGTTTTGTATCTTCTCTTTTTGTTAATGTCCACTAATAGCTGAGTTGTTAGATCTTGGAGCTGTTGTACATGGTCATATATACCAGAATGATGATGAGATGAGGAACAACAAGCCTGATTTGCCAGTCTTTCATCCTGAAGAGGTGAGCACAGTAAACTCTCTAAGAGTGAGGGTGACAGGGGTCATTGTGTTAGGAAAGGGGTGAGAAATTCGACCCCATGGGTGAATACTTCAAAAAACTGCAGAGTAACCAGCCAGAAAAGTAACCTTTAATCCTGAACCTAGGCCCTGACCCTGACCATAAAAATTATCCTCCTCCTCCTCCTCCTCTTCCTCCTCTTCTTCCTCCTCCTCCTCCTCTTCTTCCTCCTCCTCCTCTTCCTCCTCCTCCTCCTCCTCCTCCTCCTCCTCCTCCTCCTCCTCTTCTTCCTCCTCCTCCTCCTCTTCTTCCTCCTCCTCCTCCTCTTCTTCCTCCTCCTCCTCCTCTTCTTCCTCCTCCTCCTCTGCTTCCTCCTCCTCCTCCTCTTCTTCCTCCTCCTCCTCCTCCTCCTCTTACTCCTCCTCCTCCTCTTCCTCCTCCTCCTCTTCTTCTTACTCCTCCTCCTCCTCCTCTTCTTCCTCCTCCTCCTCCTCTTCCTCCTCTTCCTCCTCCTCCTCCTCCTCTTCCTCTTCCTCCTCCTCCTCCTCCTCCTCCTCCTCCTCTTCCTCCTCTTCCTCCTCCTCCTCCTCCTCCTCCTCCTCTTCCTCCTCCTCCTCCTCCTCCTCCTCCTCTTCCTCCTCTTCCTCCTCCTCCTCCTCCTCCTCCTCCTCCTCCTCCTCCTCCTCCTCCTCTTCCTCCTCCTCCTCCTCCTCCTCCTCCTATTCCTCTTCCTCCTCCTGCTCCTCTTCCTCCTGCTCCTCCTCCTCCTCCTCCTCCTCCTCCTCCTCCTCTCTCTCTCTCTCTCTCTCTCTCTCTCTCTCTCTCTCTCTTCCCTTTAATCATGCTTTGATTCTTCATGTTGAGTCATAATACATGAATTGTACTTTGGTATTAACTGTCATGATTCATGATCCAGTCTTCAGTTTCAAAATCAAGAGAAACTCTAGCAGTTTTTAAAATTTGTCAGTATGATACCCCTGTCACACTACCAAACTGAAAACCAAAATGGATTCAATCTTTTGCCATCTGGGGTATTAAATTTTTGTTGTATCTGTTTTTGCTGTGGTGTTGGTCTTGTCAATGTGACTGGGATATAAGTATTGAGAACATCTAGCTCTAGTTGCAATACTTCCAAGAATATTGTTATCACTTCCCTCCCTCTTGCTCTAACCCCTGTTTATCCTTTGGCAAGACATTGATCTACTTTTGCCACACTCGACCCAGGTGAGGTAAATTGGTACCTGATAGGATTATTCCTTGAAATGCACTGTGCGCTGGTTACGGCTGACGGAGCTAAAGCTAGGGTAATAATTTCCAAAGCTCTTTGGAAGCCCATAGAGACGTTATATAATATGATATGCGCTATACAAGAACCGAATATTATTGTTATTATTATCCAGGAGATTGACAAGCTCCCTCTAGAGGCGGAGTCCATACCCCAGGCGACCAACCTGGACGTTACGACGATGATAGCCCTGGTGTCTGACCTCTGCCATGGAGGAAGCAGCTACTCTTTCAACGAACCTGTTATAGAAGAGCTCTCCCAACAAGAGAGGCAGAGACCGTTATTACCAGAAGTAGAGAATTTTATAAAAGGTAGTGATGGAATTAAATATATTTTTAAACAACAGTCCTAAGTCAAAAAGAGCATGCATTGTTACTACCGATATAGAAAAATAGCTCATCAGTTTTCAGCCTTAAAGGTAATACAAAGTTTTGGGAAATTTTGAAAATTGGGTGGATAGTGAATCTTTAAAATTTTCATATATTTGGATGCTCCTGTGGATGTATTATAAGCACTAAAAAAATAAGTCTCTAAAACACTTTTGTTTTCGAGAAAAATTGAATATAAAAATTTACCGGTGCTCCTGGTAAATTTTGATAAATTTCAAATAGCGCCTATGGTAGCTGAGACCATGAAAATCTCAGAATATTTAGTTGTGATATATAATTTCCAAACGGGAATAGCTAATCGGTCGATTTTAGTCAAGAGACATTGTTTCATAGCTAAATTAATATCTTGACCTTAAGAGGGAGCTATGCAACATAAAGAGTTTATTATTTTTAATTTCATAACTTCAGACTCGATTTCAACCGCGACAACGATCAATGAATATTGTAGGAACGCATGTGCTTCCAATATTCTAATTTGAACCGAATTCATGACCCCATACCAAAACTTTGTATTACCTTTAAGCCTATCATACACCAATTCTTGTGTACTATTGAACAAATTTTGATGCTTCTTTTCCTGTTGCATTGCAATACAATGCACTGTATTTTAACAAAATTGGACGAGACTCCAATGATTTCTCCTCTTCTCTGATTTATGTTTATTAATTTTTTTTGTTCATTTGAAATAGAATCAAAAGACATTAGGTCACACTCGGTGTCTCATTGATCCATCTTGATCAAACCCACCACGAGTTGGGTTATAATTTTCTCAACAAGTATGGAAGCACATTGTTGAGATCTCTCATTTTATTATTAACCAAATTTTGATAAGTTGATTCATGTTGAGTCCCTTTTGAACTTGGGATAAAAATTATGTAATGTTTAAATATGTAACCCCTATCCAAACTTTCATTGTCATTCATTTTTGTTAACTCGTTCTCTTCAATGATTACCATCCTTCTACTACCGTATATATAAATGTAGTATGTGTTTATATTTTCTAGAATATATTTAGGTTAGTATTGTCTGTTTGGAGCCAGGGAATAACAAATAATCGATAACTCCTCTGGCTCTCAACAGAGAGAATAAATTATTTTACATTGTTATGTTATTTGTGTTATTTGTAGTTATTTTTCTATGATATGTTAATGTATTGTTATATTTTATTTAAATGTGAGTCGTAAGACGATTTTATTGCCTTCATTTTATTTTGTGCATGACCATATAGAAATTCAATTCAATCCAATCTTGTATCCTTGATAGGTAAAGAGTTAATAGTATGCGAGACGGCTAAACATGACTTCCAGGCAATAATTGAGACAATAGGAGGGCCGCGGGAGAAGGAGAGGTCGCAGGAATTACTACAGAGACTCCATATAGTTCCCGATCAGCCTTCCAGTAGAACATTAACGTTATCATCGTCTAACAGGATAAAAGACAGGGCCAAGGTAAGGATGATGATGGTTTGGGCTTGAATGATTTAAAAAACAAATCACATCATTTTAGAGCACTTTGGAGAAGAAAAAAAATCTTTTTATCAAGTTGAACCTTCGCTGACAATATGGTTCAACTTTAAGAAAAGAAGAAAATCAATGTTGCATTTACCAACAGAGACTTCTCTTCAGAAAAAATGTGACAATTTTTTTCCCCCCTCGTTGAAACATATTCCTTTTTATTTTGTTATTGTTCAAAATCCATGAATGAATAAATCTACATATATTTCTTATTTATCATTGTGTTATATTTCACACCTTGTACTGTTTCTTCTCAAATGCAAATTTTTGGTGAATATTCCTTGAAAATAAGTGGCCATCTCACTATAATAATTTCTCTATGCATTTATCTTTTCTTCAGGTAATATTTGGAACAGGTGATGCTCTCAAGATTATAACCACTACGGCCAATGAGGCCTTCGTTAGAGCAGCTTCTAAACAGGTAGGTGATTATATTTCTTTTAGACTCCATAACAAGATGATTGTAATAATATGCATGTAGCACAGCTTCTATAAATATGTACTCTAAGTATGATATTATTACCCTAGCTTCAAGGCTAAGACACTCGGGTATTAAGGAATCCTTCCTACCAGTACCCATTTCCTTCGCCTGGGTGGAGAGTGGCAGATGTAGATATAATTTCTTGCCAAAGGGTGTTAGGACCATGACAGGGATTGGAACTACATGTACATACCTTTTGACCTACAGTCTAATGGCTTATCCACTTGACCATGATACCCCTACATAGTTTGACTTTAATCGGTGCCTTAGGAAAAAATGTTTTTCAACAGAACATTATACAGTCAGACCTGTCTATAGCGACTGCCCAAGGGAAAAACAAAAAGTGGTCTTTGTAGACATGATCCTTTAGTACATGCTTCAATGAGAAACCATTTTCAAGGGAAACAAAAAATGTGGTCTTTGTAGACAGGTGGTCACTAAAGCAGGTTTGACTGTATATGTATACAGCTCCTTATTTCATGTTGCATTGTGACTACAAACCATTATGAAAGAGATAGCTATAATTATCACAAGATATAAAATCTTATATGGACATGAGAAATCTCTCTGACTGACATTACTAATAGTCATTTGAAATGTAAAATCCAACTACTGTATGCTGTGTTGTGGGTTTTTCAGATTGAGAAAGTTCAAAGATTCTCACTTTTCAAGACCGACAAATAATAAACCATGAATAAGGCCTAAAAAAAAGATGTTGTATTGCCCTTTGCGACCGACCCCAAAATCTTGAAATCTACGGTCGGCTTTTTAATTTTTTTTTTTTTTTTAGTGTTATTTAGAAAAAGAAAATGCATTACAGCATTCAAAACTGAGAAATATCAGCCCAAAGAGGGAGAAAAAGAAAGAAAAAAAAGATTAAAAAAAAAAGATTTCCGACCGACCGACCCATGTTTTGGCACCTTAAGGGCAATACAACATCTTCTTTTTGTAGGCCTAATGCATAAAGTAAGAAGACAATAAAACAATATCTTTTTTCATATTCATAATTGTGTGATACATTCTCTCCAACTCTACAATTTTTAATTTTAATTTTTTAATTGTTTGTTTTTTTAGGGTGTGGCTTACTCAGTATTCATCCACCAATCACGAGCCTTGACAGAGAAGAAGCAGCAGAACCCAGCTAAAGCATCCCCGTCCTCGTCATCTAGTAACTGCAACTCATTCACCGATAGTATACAACACCCACTGGGATTGGACAATAGCAATAGCTACCCACAAAACTGACCAATCATGGCTAGGCTTTCAAAAACAGCATGCCACAACTGGTAGGTAGTGTTAAGAGATGTGCTTATTTCTTGAGAAAAAAAATCCCTTCCTTTTTACAACAATGTTGCTTCACATGTAGGTTTATACTGCTAAACCAGGAGCTTTTGTGACTTGAAACTTTTGCGATATCCAAAAGAGGGCAAGCTTTAGCAGCAAAATACTTGTGCAAAATTGCAAAAATTCAGTGTTAAGTTTATTGTTTGGTAACATGGGACTTCTATGAATCTTAACCACTCGCAAAATTCTGGTTTTACAGTATCTGTATAAATCAGCGACACTAATTCAGTAACATTATTTACTATTAATAAAATGAATATTTATTGTCCCGCTTATCAAAATAGACTTCATGTTCAAGCAGTTGAGGGATGCAAGTGAGAAATTAACAAGCCTGAATTTTCTTTTTCTTTAGAAAATAAGAGATTTATATTTGGTTTTTGGAAACAAGCTCTTTTGGGTTTTTTCACGGCACAACGCACAAAATGGTACTACTGTTTGTATACTCAATGTGCAAGTGACTAATTGAACATCATTAATACAGTACTGGTGCGGTTCTTTTTTCTCTTCTGTTAAGAATAATACAGTTCACCATAAAGGAGAAATCTCTACAGGAAAAATTAATCATTTCTTTTCAAATTGGCATCACAGATATTTTTATTTTACTTCTATAGCTTTAATTAAAAAGCAATGTATTGGAAAAGATGGACAGGAACTTTATTTGATTTAAAAAAAAAAGAATTTAAAGAAATTGTGAAAATGGTGATTTTCATCTTTCAGAAACGTTTTTAAGTGAAGGGTAATGTTCTTTTTACTTTGAAAATTCCTGGCATCAAACATGTATGTCAACGTGAAGTTGGTCAGTGTATGCAGAATCCTTGCTCTTTCTTTGTCTGATAAATTTTGAGTCTAAATCAAAGTTTATTGAGCCACACCACAACATGTGGGCAGTTCTCCTTTAATGAGCTAAAGGTACATAATATAAAAAGAGGGGATATATGAATGACTGATACTATTAATTATTCCTTAAAGTATTTTTGTTAATCCTTCAGAAGGAAAAGAGAATTCTCATTGTTATGCACAAGGATATGTTCACTGACGATTCACAACAATTATCTGTTTTTGGGGAAAACAAAATACCTTGCTTCATATTCACGGCAAGAAACGTGCATAATTTCCACGGCTGTTTTCTCTCTCACTGCACAAGACTTTTTTTTTTTTTTAAGCGAATTTGATTATACATTGCAGTTATTTCTCTTTCTGTTCCTGTGGCAATAGTAATTCTTCTACTGTTAAGTGTATTGGAAGTAGGCTATTTTTCTATTGCCTAAAAGATACCATACCTACCATGCTAAAGAGTTATTGTACTTGTATGTACATTTTAGTATGTTTGATTTATTTATCAACTTTTGCTACTCATTATTGCAGAAGGGACTGCAGATCAGACAGAGTTTTAAAGTATTAATTAGATGTCTTGAGCTACATATTGACATTTTCTTTCATTGTACATCACAATATTAAAAAGGATTATAAGGAAATTATTTTCTTGCCAAAAATAGGCATTTAAACGACCAATTTCCTCATAGTGAAATTTTTTGTTGTACTCTTCATGGCTAAATTGTTTTGACATTATAAGCTAACATGAGGTGATAAATAATTCTTTTGAGAGTATCAAGTTTACTTAGAAAGAAAAAAAGTTGCAAGCAGCAAAACGTGATTTTGTCATTGAAAAACAAAAATGTAAGGGAAAAAAAGAGTTTCTTTAAAGGGAAACGATTTGAAAGAAGGTGTTTGTTTAAAAGTATACTTCATGATATTTTCTGTATCGGTAATCTTTATTGAATTCTGGGTTTCATGTCAATTGCAAAGATAAGGAAAATTAAATCCCATATAAGAGAATGTATAACTTGTATATCATTTGTCTTGGGCAAGTTTACAACCCAAAAGAAACAAATTTGATTTAAGTTTTCTCTGGAAACATGCTGAACTATTGACAGAGTCATGAGTGATAACCTCATCACTGATTTTATGTAGAGTTATTGCAAGATGAATAACCAATCACATTTTGTTATTAATCAGTGTTTTATGAGTAGACGAATACTATGCAGTGATGTAGTATGCAATTATTTCATTTGCAAAGAGCATGCACTTTCTGTTGCAAGCCTCATACAAGTATGTTCTGTTCTGCATGATAACTACATTATATTATAAATAGCACAAGTACTTTGAATAAGTAATCTTGACTTATCAGACCTGCAGTATATTTAGCACACTTACATTTATCGTAGGATGTCATATTATTTCATTTTTATTATGTGAAATTAAGTAAACGGAAGCAAAAACATCCTGTCCTGTACATGCCTCTATCACATCATTGAACATGTATTGTTAAAAGAAAAGACATCATTAAAGATAATGATTTGTGTATGCCCAACTCCTATATGTGTGTCTGTGTTGTTCATTCCTTGTATACCTTGATGACAGATTTCCCTTCAAAAAAATATGCTTCAATTTTATAAGCAGGAATGAAATATCTTCTTGTCTGATAACAGTGACATTAAAGGTAAAGACCAGTTATGGTCATGCGATTGCATTGTGAAAGAAACGTTGTGGAATCGATCAGAAAAGGTTGATCATCTAGCATCTGCAAGGTTCTGGAATCATCAAAATGATAAGAAATTTGGCCCATTCTTCGTAAAGTTACAAGCACTATACAAAGAAAGATGTATATGGGACTACCCTATATCTCTCACAGACCATGAGAGAAACAAATTTACCAAATATATGAATTAGTAGGCGGTTTCCCTGCAAATTTTTTATCATCATGTATTATTCAAAACATATTCTTTCACATGATTGGTAATGAGAGCTTCCATTTCATTTTTTGAAACTGGGGCGTTTCCAATACTGGTCTTTACCTTTAAATGAAAAGAAAAAAGGATAATAATGTGGCAAAATAGAAGAGAGGGGAGGGGTTCATTTAACTTGTGAAAAGTCATGTGAAATATTACTACCAACTACATTTTCATATACATTTTGTTAGTAGAGGCGAGAATTAATTTTATACTTTCCTGTTTGAAATGTACTTGTCTAACTGTAATTCTGAATATTTGTAGGTTTCTTGTATATACCAATATGAAAGTTGTTGGTACATTGTGATGTGACTTTTATCACCCCCCCCCCATTCCTGGGTCTGCTATCACTTAGCCTGAACATTTTTTATTCATCTGACAGCTCAGTGAATCCACAAAACATTCATCCACTGACATGCTTGAGACTGCACCTGAAAACAAATCTGCACTCATTTTCTCTTTAATCATTACTCGGGACTCTTGCAGAAAACACAAACAGACGTGATCTTTTTTAAGAAGAGAAGATTTTTGTCATGATTCAACTAGCTCTTATCTTAAAAAATCTTCACTCTTTTCCCTCTTTTATGCTTATCACACATGACTCGTACAAAAGACACAAACAGACGAGATGTTTTTTTTTTTAAGAAAAGAAGATTTTTGTCATGATTCGACTAGCTCATATCTTACAAGGAGTTTGCCTACATTATTGGCATTTTTACTTTTGACTAAACACACGCACACACATTGGGGAATATTCTTAAACATAATCTCTTATCTGTCGTCAATTTTTTTGTCAATTTTATAAGTTCTTGCCTCTGTCATTTTTTTACATACATGAAAATCTACAAGATATCTACAATCAAATTTCTCTAATTTTTAAAAACTGCTCAGTCTAATTGAATATTCATAAGATCAAAAGGATTATAAAATGCATAATTATATAGTGATTTAATAATTATTTGATTATACATGTATAATACACAGCATTGTCTGAATCAATGCAAAGGAGAATACAAGAACTGGCTTTAGATTTAAAAATTGCTGTTCAACGTAAATTTGCACCGTGATTAATAAATGGCATTCACACAAAAGGTATATATTTGTATATAGTTAGTTTAAGTTTCCCCTATAATAGACGCATACATAACTGCAACACATTTATGCTTAAATAAACAAGCGAATTCGCATTCACAGATTCCATGCCCTAATTCAAGCATTTTGTAAATTTTACTATCATATTGCAGAGCAAGCCCCCAAATAATACCTGTATATTTATTGTACAATATACTCCTGAATAACTTTTAAATCGGGGAGTAAGAACTACATGTATGTTTCAAATACAGAATCATCATGCCTTAAAATTGATCTCGATAGAGATTGGAATGAATTTGTCATCAATAAAAATATACAATGTACATGAATAGATAGATACATCATCTTTGCACACAGTGTTGGTTTTAGAATTACAGTCAAACCTGTCTTAGTGGTCATCTTTCTCTAAAGCCCACCTGTCTATAGTGGTCACCTACATGCAGTGGCCAGTTTTCTGATTTTCCTTGGGTGGCCTTTATAGACAGGTTTGGCTGTAACTTTAAACCTTATGTATTCATCAGAATGTAAATAGTTCAAGGATTTTAATAAAAGATCATAGTCCATCCTAAATATTATAAATGAAGAACAGAATATTTAGTTTTGGGTTGAAAACAAATATCTGATAAAGGGATGGGTATTAGGGGATATAAAGCTATATTCGTATTGTCCTAACATTGAAAGGTATAATGGACCATTCAGATACTGTCATGAAAAGACATGATCTTCATCTATTTGCTTAAGGGAAATTTCCAAAATTCTGGTTCATGTAGTTGTAATGTGTATCATGATCATAGCCTTGCAAATCATGTTGCTAGTTTTGCTACATCCCCATTGAATACATTATCCTAAAATCCCAGTGTAAAAATCAATGATTCATCCCTATCTTTTCCAACTGAGTAATAGAAATAAAATTATTAGTAAACCTATTCCATTTTTCTTTTTTCGCTCTAAATGCAACAACAAAGAACATTCATGCCACTGATATTAATGAATTTTAGATAAAACTCTTACAGTCTGCTTTAACATAACGAACAGTATTTGGTAAAATAACAAGAATACAGAACATAAAATATGCAATATAAATCAATATTCAATGATATACATGTATAAACTTTCTTTACAACACAGTAATGCATCTTCCATTCTCTGTAATAATCCTATGTCACACAGTACAATCGATGGCATTCTTTAGTATCCGAGCGGAAGAAAAAAAATAGCAAAAATAAAAATATATCAAAGCTGCTTTAGCTTAAAATCAACGAAACTCGCACCAGAATCGTAGCACATAATACACACGGCGGATCACAGAAATTTGGACGATTTGAGTTCATATGGTACAGTGTCAGTGTAAGAAGAGTCCAACAAAATTTAAAAGATCTCGGAAAAAAATCAATGTGAGATTGTGTTTAAAGGAGATGTGAAACAGATTTCAAATAATATTTGGTGAGAACAAAAGATAGCTTTTCTATCATTTTCATTTCACTAGAGAAATGTGTATATCGGTGACTTAATGAGTGTTTTCAAAATGCACAGCAAATCAAAGTTTGAAAATGTTTGAATTCTTTGCCTCTCATTTTTAATTTGTGTGTCCAATTTCATGATTACTTTGAAAACAAATCACTAACATTGAATGACATACTGTTTAACAAAATACAGAACAATATTGAATAGCTGAAGATAATTTCTGTATTCGTCTTTCACAGCGATTCTTCTTCATTTTTTCAATTCAGAATAAAATACTTGCACTGCAGTTTAACATATAATTTGCACATCATTCTAATGCCAGGCAACACAATTTGGTAATTGATATTTCATTACATGTACATGTAGATCTCTGAAATCTAGGAAAAGTTGTTCTTATTGAACAAAACAAATTTCTTGTAAGCATGGCTTAAAAATATTCCAAGATAAGCTTCTTCTTTTTTTAAAACCATATATATGTACATTTTGTAAGCGGCATAAATTTATAAAACATACAAGCAGGCAAAAGCAAGAAATACATAAAAGTTATTCAACCATTTTACAATAATTCAGTATTTCATCTCTTACGCATGCCAAGAATTGCAATTATATCGACACGAGCCTGATATAACTAATTTGAATAAGCATTTACGATAATAAAATTGACAATTGTAAAACAAAATTCAATATTTGTCAGCATGTACAGGGAATGCATACACATAAAACCATAGCAAATATCAAATTTCATTCGTTTAAACAAATCCATGAAGTGTAGAATTGGTAAAACGATCGTCCAAAAGGAGGGTTTTGAACCAGTGCGTTAATAAGCAAAGTGTTTCATTGAATAACATGCAAGAATACTGTAAGTAAGTTACTATACACGAAAATTGCATGCACGTTGAATCATTATCTATTTTATACTTGATTACACAAGTTTTCGATCATCTCTTTTGTTGGAATATTACAAAGCTATTTGCATTGCTTCATATCTCGTTAGATTATCGATATTGCAAACGTCACTTCAACTTCGTTAATTCATGAAGACAATAATTTTTTCTAAAAAACAGTAAAGTTCTGACTACTTAGTACAGGTGGAATATTCAAAACTGGTCTACAGCTATATTGTTCATTTTTGTAAAGGCTAATATACAAGAAATACTAGATATTCTAATTAAGAATCGTGCAATGATAGTTCTTTGGTATACACATACTGTGACCGGCACAATAATTTCATATTTTAACGTTTTTGATTGTTTCCTCCCGTTTTTTCATCAAGAAAAATGTCAAAGCCCCACCGATACTGATTTTAAGAACTACATATATGCTATTTCTAAGTTTTATTATGTGACAAAGGAGAGAGAGAAAGAGAGAGAAACATAGAGAGATAGAGAGAGATAGAGAGAGATAGAGAGAGAGAGAGAGAGAGAGAGAGACAGGCAGAGGGAGTTGGATGAAGAAAAAGCAATAAAGAAAAAGAAAATAGAAATATACTTATACAAATTTAGTTGAGTCATGTCCATCCTCTTTTTCCATAGAGAAAGACGTGGTTCAGTTTAGATATCAAAAAGGGGGAAAAAGAGGTGATTTTAGCCTTTACCAGTGGATACTGTACAGTTGTTTTTTGAATGAATACATCCTTGCATCAATTATCACATTCAGTTTAATTGAATACATAGTGTTGCAAACTCAACTTAAGTGAATTGAATGCCAATGCATTCGTGATGCACCCTACAGGTTTTGTCCAACAGTTAGCTGCAAGGGCGGGGAATAGTGGCTCAAGAAGACTTGTTTTCATCCAATATCTCTGACTCTGTTTACAATACCACTTCAATCTTCATTTAATACTAGTACTGACTTTTTATGAAAACATGCATATGTAAACCTGGAGTAAAAGGGATAAGACATGTCAATACTGAAAATGGGAGATTTATGGAAACATTTACTTAAAATGATCAGCTCATCATTTCAACATACAAGGAGATTTCTTTCAGTTTCTTGCCCTTTGCAAGAAGGAAACTGCCATTGAAATACCAAAAATATCTTAAATTCCAGCATGTTAGGCTTGTCATGATCACCTATACAAGTACCCGTAGGTATAAATTTAAATGTTCTTTTAGTACCATTCTACTTGCATTCCACATTACAAACTTCCCAGATCAATAAGCATTATTTTTCGATCCATGGAGGCATCCAAACAGACTTTTGTACATTCTGTAAGATATAAATGTCCATACTGGCATATTCAATTATTTTGCCTTTAGCATTATGTCCATATATTTCTAAACAATAAGGACTTCAATGATATTCTAATATAACACTAATGCTTTCTCAAAGCATTAATATGAGCTGTTGAGCTAAAAATGTATAACACGTCATGCATATTTCAGAAAAATTATCATATGTCACAATAAATAGGTATATTACCCATGTCAATATGACACTTGTATTTATGGTTTTATCATTTTACCATGAGGGGTAAGTAGATAACTTTGGTGATAATATCCAAACTTTGACAATTTTTCATTCCTTTGGGATGTAATATTCATATCCTAGCAAATTCTAGAGTGATTACAACACTGATGAGAAATGATCGACTCTGGAGAAGATGTTGCAAATGCCTGCTACTTCCAACCAAAGGCGCAGTATGATATTTTCTACCTGACAAAGAGAAAACTTTCTTAAACCAACTAACCTAAACACCAAGGAAAAAAAAATATATATACTAGTATTCTCTTTATATAGCTCCCTTGTTTTGTTAAAATATACCCAAACACACCAGACAAAGAAACAAAGTATATTCTAATATCCTTATCTTATATTTCCCTTGTTGTTTTACTCTGTACTATAACCTTGTTCTAACTTTGGTTTAGTCAAATCAAACTGTTATTAGCTTTTTGTTATATATTTCCAAGATGGCCCAGACGGGACATAGGGACAGGAAAACTAGACAACAAAGGTGGTAAAAACATTGGGGTTAATTGGACACCTGCCACATCAGAAGCTTGGCTTCCTTGGATACGTTCTCCCCGAGCCTCATTAGGTAGTCATGCCCCTCCCCTCCGCTGATGACCATCGACGTCGTACTTGTGACGTTGGCCGAGACTTCGACCTCACTGGTCGAGCCCAGCCTCCCCGGCCTGACCCCATCGGCATCCTCCTTCGATTCATGGCAACGTGTGACAGTGGTGGATATACCGTTGGTGGTGGTCGTGGTAGTCGTGGTGGAGTGGTCGGCGTTGGTGGTTGTTGACGGGTTGCTGCGCTCGCTGTTGAACGTGAGGTTGAGGTAGTCAGTCATGGGTGACATGGCGTTGTTGACAAGGTCAGCGGTTTGGCTGCCGGACTTGAGGCGGCTTGAAGGAGTGCTGAGGTCTGACAAAGATCGTGATGCATCACCTGAAGTGAAAGAGATTGATAGCTTGAAAACTGATGTTGCATTTTTGTTTGATACTGCTATGGATAACAACTAGCAACCACTGCCACCAAATCATCCCTTCCCATTACCGCTACATCGTCATCTCCAACATCATCCTCCTTCTCCTCCTCATCACTAACACCATCATCATCATCGTCATCACTATCCTATCATCATCAACATCATCATCATCACCATCATCAACACCATCATCATCATCATCGTCATCACTATCATCATCACTGTCATCATCATGATCATCAATACCATTATAATAACCTCAACCTCCACCACCACCACTTACTTTCTTCATCTTCCTCCCTCGACGAGAACAGCACCCTATCATTGGTCCTATTGAGCTCCATGGCTATCAGCATCCTGACTGGGCCCTTATGGGTGTGGTACGACACCATGGCGGGGCCGTTGACCAGGGGAACCCCCTCTAGGCGTGGCAGGGGGAAGTTGACCAGGATACCGGTGTTGGTACCCACCCAGAGGGAACCGTAGCAGGCTAGGAGGGTGGTGACGTGGACAGGGGTAGTCATGTGGAGGCTGGATTGAGCCCTGGGCGTCACGCCTATAGAAAAGTTGAAGAAAGAGATGAGAATGAGAATGGATCAAAGTGCTAAAAAATAACAGATGCAACATAAAAGCCCAAAAAGGTTAAAATAAAAAAAAAAGGTAATGTTTACATCAATGAATAGGTATCTTGATTACCACAAAGACAATATTTTATGCTGTGAACAGCAACAATGTGGCAGGATTTAAAAAAAAAAAAGAGGCCAAGTACCACTAAACCCCTTGGTTTCATGTTATAACAAAACTTCTCGGTGTAGTAGATATACAGTGTAATGTAGATCAGATTTCCAATTTTGAAGGTCAAATGCAATAATGCCATACCGGTATATCATTCAAATCTTTATAGAAATACAGGTTTTAAACCAATATTAGACAGGGCCTTCATGACCAAGGCATGGAAAATTGAACTTTCTGTAAAACATCCACAAATCTGATCTCTACTAAATTAGAATAAACTCTTTCACAATTCAAGTCATCACTTTTTCATCAATCAAAGAGTACAATATATCATCTGCTAAGAGCAAGAAGGAAATTATTTCTACAAAGCCCTTTAAACTCTTGAAAGATGATATCGAGGGGTCAGTGACACAAAGACGTAACTCCATTTTGGCCATTTTGAGAAAAAGTGGCTTGTGTGTCACTGAGCACTTGGGCCTTAAGCAGTTAAGTCTATGTTTCACTAGCCATTGACTTCAATGGGTGGAGTTAAGTCTTTGTGTTTCCTGGAAAGCCTACATTTTTCTGAACATTTTGATATAAAATACTCATTTTGGCAAAATATGGAGTTATGTCTTTGTGTCACTTATTTCTGTCCCTAGTCCCACTTACTTGCAACCATGCGACCTATGGGACTGCCTACACTGATGTCTTGTAGTAGCTCCATAGTCTCTGTGTGGAAGAGACGTATGCTGTCACATTCAGCGAACGAGACCCAGACGCCTACTCCTGCGACCACCATCTTATCAATCACCATGTGAGGGTCGTGGGCAGAAAAGCTGACCTGTAGGGGGAATCATTAACACTGTTAAAGTGGAAGTCCATCTTGATCACAAGTTTATTTCAAAGCCTGTCTACACTAGTTTGGCCAGGAGGGATTAGACCACCCTGCTGATCACTGACAGATGGTTATCTCATCAAATCAGCTCTCAATTAACATAAGAAAAAGAGGATCATGGGGGGGGGGGGGGGCAACAGGCACTGCCTAGGCATTGTTTTCTGTATAGAGGGAGCAAGTAGCTACAAGTAGTGCAGTGGGGCTTTAAAGCAATATAAACAGATACGGCTAGGTAAAAGTTTGAGGGAAATCCAAAAAATGATCAGAAAATTTATGTTTTTGAATTTGTATCATTTAAACATACATACATGTAATGTACACTGACAAATCTGAGAAAGAAAATTAGGGAATGAAAAAATAAAGATAGGGAAGAGAATGGATGAAAATGAATAAAAAAGGAATAAATAAATGAACAGAAAAAAAGAAAGATAGAAAATGAAAGAGGAAGAAAATAAAAAAAGGTAAAGGAGGAGGAAGAAAAGGAATGAAAAAAGAGAAAGAAGAGAATGGATGAAAATGAAATAAAAAGGGAATAGAAATTGATTAACAGAAAGAGAAGAGAGAAAATGAAAAAAAACAATAGGAGGAGAAAGAAAAGGAATGAAAATGAAAAGTACAAGTTCTGACCTGTTTAAATTCACTCTCTGTGTCTATGAGATGAACCTTGTTCTCACATCCACACCACATATCATTACGGACAGGGAGCAGACATGTTGCAGCGCCCTCGCCCAGCTGAGATACTCTAGGCTCCTTTACTTTCCATTCTCCTTCTAACAAAATAAATAATAGAAAAATGAATTACTGCTCTATTCTTTTAGAATAAAAAGTAAAGGGATACATAGTGGGTATATTTATCACAAGGTGCCCAGTGTTTTTCCTTAATTATCCTTGATTCTTCTCTGAAATTAATATTAATATTAATAGTGAACATTTGTAATGCGCCATGTCTGTCAAAAATGACACTCCTGGCGCAGTTGTGTGGAAATTGTGGGCATATGACCATCAAGTAATTCAAGAAAGAAAGTAAAATACACATAAGCTTAAGTTTAACATGCTTCAGGACATAATTTGCAGTAATAGAATGATACAATACAAAGCATATTGCAGTAATAAAAGTTATATAAGGGTAGTACACTGTAAGACATTTTAAAATTCCAGGATCATGAAATGGTTTGTTTTACACAAAAAATTCATATTGGCTAATCATCAGGTGGATAAGCTGTTTGGATGCTGCATATGAGACTAACTACTTCACTTGGAGGCAATGAAACTGCTTGAATTTTCTTTGATTTGGGAATCTGATCCAAGGTTGAAGTACAGAATTTGGTTAGTGTAAGATATTAACCATAGAGCAAATGTAGCTAGCGCACGTATCAAAAAACCGATATCTTCCGAACCATTAATCTGTTCAATATGATTTCAGTAGAACTATGTTACTTTATGCTAATTCTGATTTCTTTTTAATTTGTGTTTCCATATGTTGCAATAAACTATATTTCTCGTATTTATACTGATTTATTTTTCAGATTCAATATATCACGTTATGCTATGTTATATCTTACATTATGTGTTATTAATTTTGTTTGTAAACTTTTGTAATTAACTTTTGTATATGAAATAAACCATTTTGAATTGAATTCAATATGAATCTCACCGTGTGTCCTGACATAGATGAGTACTGAGCCGTTGGATAGAGACATAAAGACTCTGTTGTTGAGGTACTGAATAGCTGAGATGGGATGGCTGGCCTTGAAGGTAGCAAGGGGCTCACATTTGTCAGACTGGTTTATTCTGTAGATCAACACCCTGTGGAAAAGAAGAGTTGGATTTAAAAGTGGTAACATTTATCTCAAATGACGGCTTTAAAGGCATTGTTTAGAATCTGAGGCAAAGATACCCAATCCCTTTAAGTTACTTTTCCTTTGTGTTGTTACTTTAACTATTGTAATATCCTCCTCATTATCGTCATTGTCATCATGAACATTATCCTTTTCACAATCAGCTTCAACTGATACACATCATCCTTATAATCATAACAGTCATCTTCATAATAATCTTGATCATGACCTAATCTAATTTTCATTTCATCTTTCTCCTCCTCATCTTCTTCCTCCCTCTCCTCTTCCTCCGCCTCATCTTCTTCCTCCTCTTCCTCCTCTTCCTCTTCTTTCTCCTCTTCATCACCATCCTCATCATCATAATTATCATCAACCACTGTCATAATCATCACCACCACCACCATCTTCCCCCATCTTGCTTCCCCTCTCCACCCCTCTAACTACCCTTGACCCCATCTCGACTCACCTTCCTGTCTCAGTGCCCATCCACACGGTATGCCTGGTGAAGCAGTAGTCACTCTTCCTCTCGCTCTCCCTCCTGTTGAGGTACCCACCCATCGGTCCTGGCCCGTTCCACCCCGGAACGCACTCCATGCACATGACACGCCCCTCAGTGGTCTCAAACGTCTCTAGGAGCTGCGGAGAGGGGGGCATGAACCCAACCAGACTGACGTGACAGGTCTTCTGGTCCGAGTTGCAAACCCAGAGACAGTTTCTGGCGCCCTCGTTCTGTAGCATACCTTTCCGTCGGCTACGGTGGCCTGGTTGCTCTAACGGGCACAGTACTGAACACTGGAACTAGACAAATGAGAAAGGAAATACATGGATTGTAAAGCAGTGATTCCCACAAGCATTAAATTTCAACGATTTTCATAACAAGATACCTGCAATATCCCGACAACTGTCAATTTTACTTCGTTTATTCCAATTATCCCAACCTTCCAAAGTAAAAGTTAGAAATATCTAAATATTCAGTATGCTTTTGTACCGAAGGACCAAGCATTCTTACCTTAGCTTGCTGTCGTGTAGGGAAGACGGGAAGAGCTTTCATGATGAGGGGCACGCCAAAGTTCATCTCCGCGTGGGTTGTGTCGCCCTCGTCTGGTGCATACCAACCAGGATTGTTGTGAGGCTCTGAGAACAAACAGGTGAAACAACCTTCAATTGTGTGTACTACTCACCATATAATCCAACAAAGGACATCTCAGATGACAGTTTACTCTTTTTAATTCTCCACAGATTTGTTTGTGTATGTTGTTTCTTTTTTTGCTTCCTCATACTCATCTCCTTTCTTTAGTTCTTCTTTCTCTCTAATTCTCATTCTTAATCCTTTTCATCTTCTATTTCTTACTTCTTCTATCTTTTAAAAAAACTTATTTTGGTTAGTTATTCACTAAAGAGAAAAACAGCATTCAAAAGGGAAAACATAACAGTCCATCCAGGTTTAAACTCCTTACTTGCATGTACATGTAGTAGGTCCTTGTACAGGTTTTAAAGAATACATGAAGGGAATTGATTAATGGTGATGTCTTAGATCATCTAGATTAACAAAGAAGAACCATATGGCAGCCGTGCTAAAGCCAGGGTAATAATCAGGAGCGCCAGGAGGGTCAAATCTGACTGACATGAGCACTATACAAGAACCCATTATTATTATTATTATTATTATTATTATTATTTTACTACTTCATTGACCTTTTCATACCCTGCTATTCTCCAACTTCTTCTCCCTCCCTCTATATATCTATTTCATCTTCATTATAGGCCATCCCTATTAACCGATTGACTGCTGAAATCTCTTACTCCCATAAGTTTAGTACATGGACCACCCGGTTACAGCAGGCAATGGGTTTCTATTGCTCCTCTTCTTATCCTTCATTTTCTTATACAGTCAAATCTGGTTTAGCGACCACTTGTCTACAAAGATCACCTGCCTATAAAGACCACCTGTCTACAAAGACCACCTGTCTATAAAGACCACATTTTTTGTTTCCCTTGAAAAAATGTTTTCTCATTGAAACATGTACTAAAAGGAACCTGTCTACGGTACAAAGACCACTTTTCTTGTCTCCCTTGGGTGGACTTTATAGACAGGTTTCACTGAACATGTTCCAGTATCAAAAACTTACTCATTCCTAGTTTAGCGGTCTCTAGAGCTGTGATCCAATCCAGTTTGATCTTAGCGCTAACAGCATCAAAGACGAGTGTCACTCTCTGCTCCCTGCATGCCAAAAAGAAATTAGAACAGATCAAATATTGGACTGTCTCCAAATTTAGTCTTGAACTAGTAAACAGTTCAGTACTTTGTGCTGAATGTTAAATAATCATGAATAAATAGCAAAAGATGATTGTACTTATGTTTTAATCAGAAAATCTTCCAAAATGATTTTTTTTCTTTCTAGAATTGTAAGCAACAATGATATTCATGGCAGCAAATTTTTGCAAATCACTATTACTCAGTGTCGTGTCATTCGTAATCCAATTATTTTATTGCAAGCAATTTTCATGAATCTCAAGCAATCGTGAAATTTGCAAACATATTGCGCAATATACATGTACAAACACCATTGTGCTTTTTTTTCTTTCCATAAAAAGTGAGGTTTTAGTTATTATCTTTCAAATTATCTCTAGTAATAACATTGAGAAGAACCAGGTGCACACAAGATACTCCAATATTTTTTCTCTTGACTTCTAGATCAAAAACATTTTAGTTTTGAGCTCTGTATTAAACTGAGTTGATTAACTAAAATATAAAATGGATCAAATAAAAATAAGAGCGACTTACATCTGAACTGAAGGAAGCGAGATCTGTATTTTACTGACATCTGCCTGCTTGATTTCTTGTCCTTTCTTTGTGATGAGTTTATTGATAATCTCACTCCATTCATCAATATCATCTCTTGTGAGGACACCATACGTACCCTGCAAGGAAATAGGTGAATACTTCAGTTAGGCTAGTCATTTAATTTACACTATCTATGAGTTGAAGTTAGCGCCTTCTGACGTCTGCCAGCTTGATTTCTTGTCCTTTCTTGGTGATGAGTTTATTGATAATCTCACTCCATTCATAAATGTTATTTCCTGTAAGGACACCATACCTACCGTGCAGAAAAGTAGGTGAATACTTTAATCAGTAATTGCATTGGAATTATGTTACCTGGGAGTTGAAGGTAGCACCTTCTTCTACTTTAGGTTTACACTCTGTTTTGTATGACATAGTAGCTACAATACATGTCATACAATGTACATATGAACATTTGTACAGTAACGTTATACAATTTTGGTTTTATATAATGATGACATGGCCATGCACCTGATTTGATTTTTTATCAAACTTTTGTTTGAAATGATGCTCAAAATTCTGTTTTCACTCCATGATGTATCATCAAGACTTTCAAAAAAAATTATTACTCATCTATGTATTTTAGCCATGTACATAAATATTGCTATAACTCTTGGAGGCTTCTTCTTAGACGTTGGCGACCATGGAATGCCACAACTCTCTGTCCCATATTCTATGAAGTAATTCATTCTCCCCGAGATCAATTCCACATTCAAAAATCCCACTCCGTAAGCTACTAATCCACAGAATCCTCCTACCCCTACTCCTCCCCTTGATTCTTCCAGTCAGTGCAAGATTTTCCAAACCATTCTTTCGAATATGAACATGATCCAAAAAACTCAGATGTCGACCTCTTATATTATTCAGAAGCTTTTGTCTTGTCTCAAAGACATGAGGGGCAAAACAAGGGAAGGGAAGGGGAAGAAATCCTTTCAATTTTTTAATTTTTCAATGACATAATGTACCTTGAGGGTACCCAGCAGTGCTCCTAGCTGCTTGACGACGGCAAGGTCATGGAGGAGGTCATTCCTTTCCTGGTAGAGCTGCCTTGTGGAACCACCGTACAGGTATTCTAAAAGAGAAATAGGAAATAAGCATACAGATTAATCTCCTATTGTAATTTTTGTGTGTATAATTTACAGATACAAGTGTGAAATATTTTGATGATCCATCAATGATCTATTATGAACTGTAGTTGAAATATCTAAAAAAAGGAATACCCAATTCAAACTGAAGTGGTTGATAGAATTTAACCAAAAAATGCTCTATACAAGGAAAATTATTATTGAAAAAAGATATTATTCAGTATATAATACAAGATATTTTAAAATTTCGTCTTTTATTATTTCTACAAAACCATTTGGCAAAACATATTATCCAAATCTTGTTATTGATATAAATATTTAACCATATTTTTTTCCTTGGTTAACTCGCCCTTTTCATCACTTGTTGCAACATTCCCCAAAAATGTTTGAATCACCTTTAGATTTCTGCTAATATTAAGAAAAGATGAACTCCGTACATACCATGTTCATCCATGTGTTGTGTTGTGATCTTGAGTTTGCCAGGCTCTGAAGACATCTCGATATCCGTCCCTTCTATCGTTGGGTTGATCACCTCTACCTCGGTCAATGGAACGCTCCATCTGTGTTTAAATCTGGGCATGTCCATTGATCCTGGGGAGGATGGCTGGCCACTAGATGGGAGGGACAGAAACATGTGTTAAATTTGCTCAAAACTTTACTTGTAATTTATCAATGTTAGCTTTCACTACAAATATTACCACATTGAACATACTTTTATCACTTTTTTTCTTGATGACAGTAAAATAAATAAAATTAAATTGGGAAAAGTTTCACACACATTCCATTACTGCTTGGCTAATGATACATTTGTAATAATCAAGCATAACATTATCACAGTTCTGTGTTGTCTTGAAGATAATCCTCTGTAGATTGTTAACAAACTGTTCACGTGCTTACATCTTATCATCAGTAAACTTAAATCCCGTCTGCACTAGTTTGGCCAGGGGGATTAGACCTCCCTGCAAGGTCACTGACAGGTTGTTATCTCTTCAAATCAGCTCTCAATTAACATAAGAAAAAGGGGATCATGGGGGACCAACGTGCGCCGCTTAGACATTGTTTGCTATATAGAGGGCGCAAGTAGCTATAAGTAGTGCAGTGGGGCTTTAATTTATCTAGATTTTAAAAGACAGTGATCTCTTCGGGCCGAGATGATCAAACGCTCCATGCTAGGTATACGTACTTGTTGAGTACTGTAGTGCATACGAGTAGATCGTTGAGCATGAAGAGACGTCTCTCCTTGCATTTCAGCTCCTCTCCTTGACCATCGTAAGCCTGTAACAGGATGTGAACAGATCATTAGGTCATATGTGAATGGGCTATCATTAGATAATATGACCACTAGCATATCTGAAGAAGGGGTGGGTTCGGGGGTATGCCACTCCTGATAGATTATGTTTTAAACCAAAAAACAGTGGAGGGACATTCAACTAGTAACATGATGTGGACAGATCATTAGATCATATGTCAACGGGCTATCATTAGATAATATGACCACTAGCATATGTGGAGAAGGGGGGGGGGGGAGTGGGGGTGGGGAGATATGCCGCGACCCCTTAGATAGATTTTTTTTTAAACCAAAATTTAACCAAATAATGCAGGGACATTAAACTAGTAAGGTACATGTATGCTCCAGTGGGTTAAAGAATCATTTAAAAAATTTATCATTCTAAAATAGTTTGCTCTTTGAAACAAACAAAATTACAAACAAATTCTCAATAAACTTTCTGCCCTTGCTTGAGAAGTGGTTATCATACTATTTTACATCATTGAAAGCTCAAGATGTTTTATCCCTCCTTGGGGTAAGGTCTGGATATGCCACTGACTGTGAAACATTATCATGTACACACAGTAGCTGCATGTGCATGTTAGAAGGGATGTGGACAAATGGCTGGCTTTGGCAGAGAAACATTACTGTTGGCAAAATGTTGCTTTTTCTGAGCAGCTTCATAAAATTTGATGTCAATAATATGTCAAAATCTATTTTTACTGAAGATTTAAGATTGAGTTAAATACCTATGGTAAAACTTTATCCCTGTATAAAATTTGATTAAATTCATAGTTTTGGATGCAAATAAAGACAAGAAAGTGACCACTAGGAGTGACTTCAATTATTAGACTAACTATTTAGAAATGAGTTGAAAATATATACTTTTTGATTTTTATAACTGATTGGTTCTAGAATGTTGAGTGCATGCATCAAAGTATCATATTATTTCAAGGTCTACATGAGCCAACAAAGTTGAAATGGGAATATGGGCAACATGCATGCATTCAGAGGGGCAGATCTAGGATTCCTTATAAAAGTATAAGGTGGGAGACTTCAGGAAGAAAAGAAAGATTTGAGGGAAAAAAAAAAGGAAAAAATTGATTGTAGGCAGAAGAACACAATTTAAAAAAAAAATAAATAAAAAATATTTGTTTATTTATTATTATTAATATCATCATCATCATCATCATCATCATCATCATCATCATCATCATCATCATCATCATCATCATCATCATCATCATCATCATCATCATCATCATCATCATCATCATCATCATCATTGGGGGGGGGGGGGGGACATATTCCCCCTCTAAATGCTTATGCAAATAAAAGTATGCTACATACTTGTAGGGGGGGGGGCACAATGCCCCCTGCGCCCCTGGATCTGCCCCTGTTCATTTCACCTACATGCTTTTAATATTGCTAATCATGCACAGACTACATTACACATGCACATTCAATATTTACCAATCGTGCACTGACTACAATGTACATTAATCTAATATTTACATAAGACAATTCAAATACATGTAATTGATTTGATTTATGCGATGTCTACAACATGCATGCACAACAAATATACAGCTCAAATAAATGTACATGTAATTAAATAAATCAAAACCATAATACGGCACCATGAAAATGGAAATTCAAGAGAGATTAGTTACCACCAAAAGGTTTTTTTTTGTTAACACATTTTTGGTTTGCACCCAATAAATAAAGTTCGCATGCCAGATCTGTGATTGAATTTTTAATTATTTTTTTAATAAACTCGTATATATAATACCAAACATAAATTTGAAATCAATTTCTGTCCACTGTCACTTTGAAGTGCACATTTGTTACATAAAATAATCCGTCTTGTTGAGATACTACACTGTATGTGTCTATCAAATACAAATTAAAACATATTTACTGGTTATAAAAACCATATATCTTCAAATTCACTTAGGATGATGAATGCAGTCAAGCTATCAAATGCCCCAAATTCTCAAATTTAAAGCTTAAAAAGTAAGGAGGACAACATAAAATGTCTCCATTACTCAATTTTAAAAGAAAAATATATATTACAATGAAAATTTTTAAGAGAAGTATATTCAATCTGATAAGTTTGGCCGGGATAAAACACCCCAGAAAATTCTCTTGGGTACACTTTTACTAAGCTCTGAGAAAAAAAAATCAATATTAAATGCTCGCCATATTGCCTAAGAAGAACATACTACATGTACATGACAGACAGAACACCTGCAGAAAAACATAGTCACATCACCACACAACATCAAGTGATGCACTCCAAAGATAGGGTGTTGCTATGGAAACAGTATTGAGTTGAGTAGCCATGGGAACCCCTCAATGAAAGACTAGGTTCTACCACCACCCACATGCCGGCAATCAGTCAACCTTCATAGCGCTCTACTCGTTCGGTCGATAAATCGGCACCCGGTCGATAAATCACATCACACGATTGTTCATGTTCCAGTTCTTCCATTATTCAAAAACAAAGACATCTACAGAAGTCAAATCATTTCTGATTAAAGGGGAACAATCGTCAAAATTTACTAATGTTTCAGGTGTTGTTTACAGCGCTTTGTAAATGCAAGGAAATGGCACTGTATTTAATACCTTCAGGATTGGATTGGATTGGATTGGATTGGAGAATTGTTTTGCTCTGTGTATTTGGGGTTTCATGTTGGTATACTACAAATAAAATACCAGCTTTACATTTATATTACTTTTATGAATATATAAGAACTCTGCTTAGACTTGTCTATAGGAACAAATTAACCCATAATCTGCTTTGGTTTGATAGAACAATGAGTAGATTGCCACAAGCAACATTTGTCACACACACATTGCATATATGTAACAAACAGCTAAATATTGAAACAATGTGGGAGTTTGCAATTTCAATTGACAGCAGATAAAGAGTTGATTACATGAATAATCAATAACTTTCCCCACATCCATGAAGTGTTCCTAAACTTTTCTCAAACATGGCTCAACATAACTTGCAATATAATGAAAGAGAGTAGAAACAATGGGGTTTATTTGTTGTTGCAGTTGCCATAGCAACAAGTAGAATGAAGGATTGCTTTACAAACAAGGAAGACTGATTACTGGCAATGAGGAACTAAAATATCAAATACAATCATAAATATCAACACAAAACAATCATACAGGAACTCACTTGATCCTAAATATGAATATTAAATGGGTGGAGAGAAAAAATGGAAAGACAAATAGGGGTAGGTGATTAATTAGGTACTAGACAAATGCATATCATACATTATGCATCATTCCAGGCGAGTATATGAAATTACAGAAAGTAGGGTTATCATGTATAGTTGATATTCCATTCCTGGCTTATATGTACACATACATACAAAATTGAAAGAGTAGAATATATCATTCAAGAGAAACAAGATGAATAAAGTGCAAATAGTCAATGACATGTATCTCAAACGTGTAAGATGGTCTATGAGATTGTCCAAACAAAATCTTATGGGTAATTTATAATACATTCTGTAGGGTGAGAGAATACAATACACCTAGAATTTAGAATAGATGTTCTTGTCTCTTATCAAAAGAGTTAGGTACTGAAAATTGTTACTTAGCCCAATATCAGTTGCATTAAATGTTACCCGAACTTTAGTAACATTAGTTCCACTTCAAAGGATTAGTGCACAACACAAAGACAATCATTTTTCTGGTAAATATAACAAGATTGCTGTCAAGAATTAGATGTTAACACATTTAAAAGAATTTTCATATCTTCAACAAATATTATGTTAAACAAGCTTGTTTTGAAAATGGATTACAAGGGGAGGTAGCAGTTATTCTGTTATTATTTATAGAACTATGAGGGAGAAAATCCAATTGATTAAATTACATTTCAATGGTTTTAATACCGGAAAGTACACTAATATTAAAGAAATTGTTATTGTGTTTTGTAACTAAATCTGTGTTGTGTGCTTTGAAAAGAAACACCCCCTGTTAGCAGTGGTAAGACAATATACTAGTTCTGGCAATGGTAGAAAGTCAACACTGGTCTTGAGCGTGACTTTATGGATAATTCCATCAGCTAAGACTCAGAAGGGCATTAATCCATGTATTAAATCATACTAAAGGCCTTTTAGCTCTTAGCTGATTATGTTAGAATGGAAAAACATAATTCTTAGGATTGCTGAGCTATTTAGCTCTGAAATGCACCAAGAACTATGGTTTAAAAAAACAAACATCCTAGTATTACATACAAATCGTAATGAAATCCTGCTTGTTCGAAAGCAAATCCAAAGTCTCATTTATGAAGTATTTTTTACACTGTTAATAAGTCAATACCAGTAAATGATCCTAACATAGACATACAAAATACAGCTAAGACAGGTAAAACAATCAAACAATTAACTGTTTAATGAGGGATAAGTTGGTTAGGTAAAAACACTTCAAAACATGTCAGGATGAAAAAAACAAAAACATTTTCAGGGGGCTTACCGACGCTCTGTGGCTTCGTGGTTTGACGATAACCTTTGACATTAAAGCATATAATGTGGAATAATTTATGTGTATAATAACAGAATATCATCACTGGTTTAGTGAACCTTTGACCTTTGACTTTGAAGCCTAAAACGTGGAATCATTTTTGTGTTACGTAACAGAATATTGCACTGGTTTCGAAAATCTACTCATCTCCTATACTGAGGCGTATACTCGTATGTCTGGTTGCAAAACCAGTGATGATTTACTGACCAGTTTTCTTGAAAAGGGACTGACTTTTGACCACATTTATTACCTGAATAAAAAGGAGTTAGAGCACCAATTATGAAGAGCTAACGGTTGAACTCTTTACCTCACACAAATTACCCTAGTTCAGCTGCTGAGTAAATACAAATTAATCACCTGTAGAACAGGAAAGCAGTAGCACAAACCAGAAATATTATATAGATTTTTTATTCCCCTTTTACAAACAGAACCCAGAAATTTTTTTCCCATTTAGATTGATAGTAAAGAATAGAGGATTATAATTGCCAACAGAGAACACACTGAGCCCTTTTCAGTAACATAACAAGAAAAAGAAATAATTATAAATTATCAAGAGTCCATTCCATGTTAATTTCAATGATGACCATATTCATACTACAGTCATGCTTTCTCGTCAGAAAGATGAATTAAGATTCCAAATGAGTATGACAATAGTGCAAAACCTAGGTCTGTTAGTGCATTCAATATGCATTCATAAATACAAATAAATATCATTTTGCATTTTTTGTTTTTAATCAAGCCATGCTTTTTGGATGCTTCCATACCTGCCTGTAAGAAGGACCTCTTAATCTGCATCTTTTCTGAGTCATATAAAAGAATAAATCAAAGGCTAAAACTCTCCAAAATATACAGGGGGTGACAACTTTCAACCATATTTGAATAAAGTACATGAAGCATAATATTATTTCACATCAATTTTAACCTCATATAAGTTAGGCTAAGACCCATGAAAAATGTGTTTTTCTGAAAAAGAATTGTATTCAACAGGTTAATATAAGTACAATAGATTCTAAGTGATGTACTTATTTAGAACTTTATTTTGTCTCCATGCCCCCCCCCCCCCCCGAGCAAAAAAAAAAGTTTAATGAACATGGTATTCATGACAGCAGGTTTCAAATCAGCATATTTGATTGGTGTCGATATTCTAGATTCCGGCTTCAAATGTTGTGTAAATGCAGCCAAAATGGAACTCTTTATTGCTTTTTGCATTGAGTGACTAGTTCCTTTAAATAAAATGTCTACTCATATCTACTCACTGTTTGGAGCATGTCATCTTGCCTGATGAGCCATCGATTCCTCTCTGAGGACATCTGAAAAAGAAGAAGTAAAGAAATAGTTTGCAATAATTTAGAAAATAATCAGTATATTTTGCGTGAAAATCGTATTTCAAACAGTATGTTTTGCATAATATTTAGAATTGGTATAATAGTGTGCCAAATGTGAAGTATAAGTATAAAGAATAGACTCTCTTTACTATAGTTATGTTATTCAGTAACAGAATAGCATGATTGTAAGTATTTCCCACATGTATAAGCTCAAGAAGTTTAAGTGAGATATTAAAATTATTACATGTATGTGCTTTACCCGAGTAGGACTCCTCGATTCGTATCAATAATTTTTATATAATGAGATAATTGTTGTTTCATTATCAATGATGTATGATTTGGTTTTATATTGTATGGAATGAATGCCATAAAGAAAGCTACAAAAGTAAACAAAATGATGTCATGATGAAGAAATTATCCCAAGTGCACAGCCTAGAAAAACATCAACCATAAAGAGGTGTACCCTGGGGCATCCTTTAGCACTTCTCGCTAAGAGAACTACATACCTACGACGACTACTTGACATTGAAGCTCCCGAATTGATTGACAGCATATTGTCTCTCTACACCTCTAAACTAAGTTCATAAATAAAAGGGAGCCCTCTAGAGGCCAACCAAGGGCAGGCATCAACATGGGGACGTGGCATTGGGGTTCCTGATGCGCTCTTTGACGTCATCAATTGCTTGACGATACCACCTATACAGCGATAGAGAGCTCCCCCATGGGTATGCATCTCAGAGAACTTGACATTGGAGTTCTTGATAAGGCTGACATTGAAGTTCTTGACAAGCTGTCTGGCAATGCCTCTGTCTACATTATATGACCTACATCGTAGAGCTATCAAGTCCCCAGGGGCTACAATTAGCATTGAGGCTTGTGATAAGCTGTTTTACAATGCATCACTGTAATTATAATAGCCTACCATCATATGGGCAAACGCACCAGAGGGCAGCCAGCAATGACTTACATTGACCAGTTAGAAAAAGACACCTGTCTACCAAGGCAGGAACTCCCAAATATCATGGGGAATAGAATGGAATGGATAAAGCTTGTCAAATCAGTGCGAGTATGCTCGACCTAGATGTACCATCATATTCTGATGAAGTCTGCTATAGCTACAAATGTAGGTACATACCTCGGAACAGAAGCCGAGGTTTAGGTTCTCAGGTACATGAGCAGTTACACAGAACATCTGCACCTACATAATATGATTAAACTTGTAGGGCTAGAAATGTGGATGTATACGTTGGACGGGTTTGACCGTTTGACATCATGTCTGTGTTCACTTTGCTTTTTCCCCTTAATATTGATGTCACTAGCTAGGGTCTCAAGTTCAGGTGTAGAGGGCACACAAATATTAGAACTATCGAAAGAGAACCCTCTAAAAGTTACCCAAGGGAATACATACCTTTGAGGAGAACTTTACGTTGAGGTTCTTGATGAGCTGCTTGACGGCATGTCTCTGCTCACTCTGTTTCTTCCTCTCGTTGAGGACACTAGCTAGGGTCTCCAGTTTGGTGAGAGCCAGCTGCAGGGGCATCCTGTCTGGGTGCCCTTGGTGTGTCCTCTTCAACAGATCCTGAGTAAGAAACAGAAACATAAGTATATTGTGCTTTTGATGCTCAATGAGCTAAACACCATACTATCTCTAACTCTGGACTATTACTATCGGCCTTTTCTGGGCTACAACAATTCATGCTATTCATTTAGCAAGAGGGGGGGGGGGGCAGTTTGCTAGTATTACATCATCTGGATTTGAACGACTTCTCTAAAAACTTCTCCAAAATTTCCATCTTGTCATGAATTGAAGGGAGTTACACTAACATTAATAATACAACTGCCAGTTGCTATGGATTGTTTTGTTTTGTTTATGTTTCGTACCTCGTACTTGATTTCTCATTCCTCTTTAGAAGGAAAATTTACATCAGTTCAAAACAGAAAGCACACAATCTGCAAAAAGACTTGTGGATGGCCAAATGCAAGAAATCAAGCAGCTGTCCACTATATATTGGACCATAATTGTTAACTTTTCAATTATTCCTTTTGGTAAATCTCCCCTGAGTTTCTAGAAGTATTCAAGGTGCATACTCTCTGTTGAATATCTTTGAAACCAAGAAGATCCAAAAAAGAAAGACACAGAGAACAAGACTTTGCCAAAACGGTGATGGTTAAATAAATTAAAAGTTCTATGTTTTACCTGTAGAAGACAGATGAATTGTGGGAACCGCTGAACTGGTTTTAACATGAGACCGTACAGACTCAGACGGTCACTGCTGGATTGCTGACGACTCTGAAAGAATAAGATCAATTCAAACATAAGTAGTGTTTTGCGATCTCTCTTTACCTGATTCAATATAGATATTTTTAAAATTCAGAGGGGTGTTTGATCAATAAGCCAGTTCACGGTTGCAGTCTGAGCATGAGCAGATAAAGGTCATTGCAGAACAAATTTTGAAATACATGGAGACAAAATACTGGATACGTGCTCATGAAAGTTATGTAACATTATTCATTCATGCACAGTCAGTGCAATCCATGGTACACAGGTGGAGGTATTCTTTGAAAAGGGGGAACAAAGGCTATTTATATAGCACATCCATCACTGTAGGAGTGATTTTTTCAAAATGTGCAATGTTGGACCTCTTCATGTTTTGAAGATCTGTGGATATAAGGGGGTCATTGCAGTAAGGTGCTAACCGTGAACTGGTCTATAGAGGAAGTCTTCTGACATTTCCATTGAGTATGTCATAGTTGCATGCTTGAAATTTTCAATCTTGTAATTGTCATCATTGTCATCATCATCATCAAATCTCTCTTCGCTTCTTCTCTCTTCTACATGTATATCTCCTCCCTCCCTACATCCCCTTCTATTTCTCCCTCCCTCCCTCTCTCTTTCAAGCAGGTGTTCTTTTGTGAAGTATCTGGTATGTCCATTACCTCTATGAGTTCCCTTAAAGCTGCTTATTCTTCCCCCGTTTCCATCTTCACGCTCTCCCTCTTCACCATTAACACTACAACCATCATCACAATCATCTTTATCACAATTTTCACTACTATCACCACCATCTCCCCCCCCCCCTCCACCTCTCTCTCTCTCTCTTTCTCTTTGTCTGTCTGTCTGTCTGTCTATCTGTCTGTCTCTCTCTCTCTCTCTCTCTCTCTCTCTCTGTCTCTCTCTGTGCCTGTGTGTGTGTGTGTGTGTGTGTGTGTGTGTGTGTGTGGGTCTGTCTGTCTCTCTCTGTCTTTGGCTCTCTGTCTGCCTCTCTCCCCTCCTCCCTCCCTCTTCTTCTCCCTCCCTCCCTCCCTCCCTCCCTCCCTCCCTCCCTCCCTCCCTCCCTCCCTCCCTCCCTCCCTCCCTCCCTCCCTCCCTCCCTCCCTCCCTCCCTCCCTCCCTCCCTCCCTCCCTCCCTCCCTCCCTCCCTCCCTCCCTCCCTCTCTCACCTCAATGAATTCCCTGAAAGCTGGTTTCTGTGAGGCTGTCTTCTTCACTGTCTCCATGGCATGTGTGAAGTTATTGACGTACGCGCTGTACACCTCCAGGACCATGGCCTTGGAGAACTGAATAGAGGGTGAGAAAATCAAGAATCATTAGAGAGCTCGGAGGTGAGGTGGATGGGTATGAAGGAGAGTGAGAAGTGGTAGGTATGAAAGACCATGATGTATGTCTTCATCAGCTCAAGATCGCCAAATAGCCCGCTACTTCTGATTTGGGAAATAATCCTGAAGTTACAAATCGCGTCTTCATCAGCTCGAGACTCGACCTCGAAACTTGAAACTTGAGCTCACAAAATTAACTCAAGATATTTTGTTCAGCGTTCGCGCATAGTGCGAGTCTTCAGGCTAATGAGGACGCACTGCCAAATATCGAGATATTTTGCCAAATAGCGCGATATGTTGCAAACTAGCCTAAGATATCTTGGGATGATTATCTCAACCAAAAATCCTGCTAATTGCAACTTCAGGCTGATGAAGACGCAAATTAACTGGATAATTTGCGATCTGGATAGTTGAAATAGCAGGACATTTAGCAATCTCGAGCTGATGACGACATACCTAGTGAGAGGTATGGGAGAGCATGATGAATTGAAAAGGAGTATGATGGTGGCGGGGTGAAAAACAGACCATAGGGATCGGAAGTTGGAAAAATGGGGGGGGGGAGCAAGTGGTAGATAAAAGGAACTATTACATCCAGGAGCATAGCCTTGGAACAACTGAAGAGAATGTGGGAAAATTAAGAGCTATATTAAGAGAGCTTGGAAGTAGGAGAGAAATCAAGAGTCATTGGAAGGCCTGGAAGAAAGAAAACAAGAAAGGGTGGATTGTGGTAGTTGAAACGGAGGGAAGAAAGGATTGGATAATGACGTTTTTAAGTTCTGATAGCAGAGGGAAGGACCACAACTTTGAAAAACTGGAAAGGTGAGAAATGGAAGTCATTAGCAGACCTAGAAGGGGAAAGATAAAGAGTAGATAGAACAATGACAGTTAAGAGAAAGGAGGTAATCAAGAAAGGGAATAGTAACTGATGTTTTAGCAATTGTCAAAGATGTAGGAATTCAAGCCTTGGAGAACCAAGAGAAGGTCAGAAATGGGAGTCATTTGAAGACTTAGAAGGAAAAAGATAAAGAGTAGATGGAATGATGATAGTTAAGAGAGAAGTGGTAAACAAGAAAGGGCATGTAAATGATGTTTGGAAGATCTTCAAAAGAGATGAAGGATAGGAGACAAACAATGTCTTCGAGATTTGGATTGGTGAGAAACAGCAGTCATTAGAATGTCTGGAAGAGGAAAACCAAGAGGTGGGTGAAATTGTAACAGTTAAAAAGATGAGGTATAAGAGAACAAAGTAGTAACAAAGGCCTTAGGGATCTGAAAAAGGTGAAAGAAATGTAAGAATCAAATCCTTAGAGAGCTTGGTGGAATGAGTATTTGAGAGTCATTGGAAAGTTACTGGTTAAGAGAAGACCAATAACAGACAACTGCAAGATATAACAGAGCGTGTACAGAAACGATGAATACAAGGTAAGCATTAAAATTCAATTTTAACACTGTTAAGCTAAATAACAAACAAACATAGTATAACAATTATGATCAAAGTCATAAAGAAAAAGAGTTCAAAGCATGCTTCCCCCAGTTGGAGGTCTGTATATCCCTTTAACTGTTGCATCCAATCACTGTACACAAACTCTATTGATTCCATTCATACCCAAATTCGACACGACTTCTAATATGACAGCGCTTCTTTCTTTCACACGTACACGCGCCGTTCCCGGCTGGAATATTGCCTTATCGATCAGCGCTCATGAGGAAAAGCAGGAACATTATGTGGAGACCTTTCATTATTGAGTGCAACTGGGTGTTATGAATTTGTTAGCGGGCATTGATTTTTGCCAAGGTGAATACGAGCCGCATGCCCTACACGTACCTGGGCTAACGAGGGAGCTATCTTATATTGTCTGTTCGGAGCCAGAGGGGCGTTAAGTCATATGCTTCAACACCGTTAATGCCCTTCTGGCTCTCTAAGACGATATTGAGATGCAAGGTAGCTGTTGCAAAGGCCTCTCTCTCTACGCAATATCCAACGTCCCCTTTGGGTGATAGGCTATTCTTGTAACATGTAATATACTAAGAAATTAATATTTTATGAGTGATATCTCAAGTAGTAGATTGTCAAATCACACGATGGATGTATTGATTACATGGATTTGCTTTAGGAAATGTACCATCAACACGTGTGATTAACTCTTTTATTCGTAATATTTTGTATCGATTGACAAATTTTGTACATGCACCTGGGCCATGTTTCACAAAACTTGTTATCGAAAACAAGTTACCACAGTTGATGTATGCTACTTAAATCAGAAGATCTAATTGGCTATGAGCGACTTTATTAGAGATCTATGGCATTTGATACTGATATAAAGAGCCAAAAAAAAAGTAAAAGAAAGATGGAAATAAGAGTGTAAAAGAGTACAATGAGAAATGAAAGAAGAAAAGAAAAATATCAAGATAGAAAGTAAAAGTGAGAGCACGAAAGAAGAAGATATACAAATAAAGAGAGAGAAGAAAAGAGATGGAAAGGTGGAAAAAGTGGACAATTCTAGAGTGAAGAGGAAAACAGAGGAAAGATTAGATCATACAAGAAAAGACAGAAAAGGTGACATTACATAGTGACATCAATAAAGGAGATAGAGAGATAGAAATCAAAGGTCAACCGCATAAAAACTCACCGATGCTACAAAGACATCGCCGATCTGTTCGATGTTGTCCCATTCCTTTATTCGACTAGCGAGGGCGATCTGGAACATTAGATGACATTGGTAGATGCCCCTCACGCGATAGAAGATCGTTTTCACCTTCTCCTTCTCCAACAATGGGGGCTCACTCTCAAGCAGGGGCTTCTCGTAGGCCTGACAATACAAAAAGGAAAAAAATTACAAATATAAAGAAAACAACAACTTTGAGCAAATGCTGTAACAAGATCTGTAGCTTATTGTTCAACTTCAGATAAAAAGAAATATATTTTTTTTTAAAAATCAAAAAATCATTGAGCATTGACTAATGATGCGGTAATGATTCTGGTAAAACTACCATTACTAACTGGTCATATAAAGCTTCTTCGTGTTTTTTTAATGCTTAAATTGTACAGGATACATTTCATTTCCCTTCAGTGTTGGTGCTATTAAAAACAAAACTGTTTGCATTGGGAGCTTATTAAAGTCCTTCTTTTTACTTCTCTAAATTATTTTTCTGACTTTGTTGTATTGCCAATTTTTATGCCGGTGGTAGGTATAAAACCACCCCATGATACTTTACCTCATCAGTTAACAAACAACATATGTCAAACATAACTTTTTTGCCTACTCTTGGGTGTTCTATTAATCAACTTTTATTACCATTGTTCTTTCCCCTCTCGATTTTCTTCTTCTTTCTATTCTTAAGGGGGATCAGAAGGTATTTGATTTTGAACAAGATTTCCATCGATTTGCGTCACAATCCGTTTCTCCCACTCGGCGCAACAATATATCTTCAAGTTTCTATGGCAACCAGGAGTATCTTCCTACACTTTAACACCTACTCATTCTTCTTAAGATTACAATTAATTTTATATCAAACCTTCCACCTCTGCAGCTGCTATAAAAACAACCAGTCAAATAGTAAGCCTGTCTTCATCAGCTTGAGTTTGCCAAATAACCCGCTATTTTCAGACTCGGGATATTATCCCGAAACTCAAAATTTCGTCTTCACCAGAACAATACGCTCATCACAAACTAGCTCAGACAGGCACAAATTAGCCTGCTACTTCTCAAATAGCGGGATATTTTAGAATCAATATTTCTCAGAATATTTTCTCGACTAAATATCCCTGGTTAATTTGTGATCGGGATAGTTAAAATAGCGGGCTATTTGGCAAACTCGAGCTGATATAGACAGGCTTATAATGTTCAGCGTCAGAGGGGCATTAACTCTCTGTTTACGACCTTCTGGCTCCAAAAAGATGAAATCATTTATAATTTTTTATCATGATTTTTTTATTATTCCACTATGATTTTGCCAAGGGGTAATTAACCTGAGCAAGCTTTTGGAGAGACACTTTGCAGGTGCTATTAATTTACTGAGGAGGTCATGATGCTCTCAAGTTATATAATAAAATAATAATAATAATAATGAACATTTGTATAGCGCCTTTTCTACAAGTAGATACAAAGCGCTTAATTAACATATACAATGAACAATTAACAAAATAGAAAGATATCTTTGGAATGTTCCATTATTCTTTTAGCGAGGGTGACTTATCAGATTTTTTTGATGGACCTCATAGAGCTTTAATTATACAATCAGTCAGTCAATGATATTCCATCACACAGTTAGCACAATTCTAACTCTATGTTATCCAATTTCTATCTTTGGAATACTCCATTATAAAGGATAACTTTTAGAGAAACTTGGCTAAGTTGATATTGTAACACCCTGCTAGTAAATAATATTTCATGTTCAATCTTTGGAATATTCCACTGTGTTACAAGGGACCTTACCTATACTAGCCTATAGAGGGACTTTTTAAAAGCAGCTATTACATAATCTGGCAGAAAATGATATCAAACAAATCTGTGGAATGTCTCATTCTGTTATGGGGATCTTACCTGGACTAGCCTTTGGAGGGACATCATATAATTCCTCTCACTGTCCACAATAGCTTGCACCACGTGTCTCCTCCCGATCTGTTCCAGGGAGAGCCCCTCTGGTTGCGGTGGAAGAGTCGGAGGGGGATGTTTCATGTGGGAGAGTTTGACATCAATATAGTGTATGTCATCTTTATCTGGAAAGAAGAAATATGGAATGGAAGGAAAAGACAAGAAAATTGTCAATACAGAAATAAAGGTTTTCATTCAATTCGGGCCAACATCAATAAAATCAGATAGTCTCTGTTGGTTTACATATATAAAATCATCTGCTTCAATGTAGTGTGTGTTTGATCTTTATCTGGAAACAGAAAAATGAAAAATGGATGGGAAGATAAGAAAATTGTTGATGCAAAGTCCTGAGACATCTTTAATAAAATCTCCACCCTCTGGAGAGCATTCTGTTTCTATGTAACCATACACATGCATGATTGCATGCGGAGGGCAGATAAAGGATTTCATCTGTCATACAAAGCTTTCAATCTTTCCCCCAGGAATAGACTAGCGCAAAGAATATGAATGTCTGGTCAAAGGATCTTCAGGGCCATGGCAGGGATTTGAACCAGGTGGCCAGTGTCATCAAACTTGTTATCAATAATAAATTCAAAAGAATTCTATGACAAATATGCTTTCAGCCAATCAAATACCATGATTTCAGTAGCTTATAACGGTTATCAAAGACTTGTTATTGAAACAAGTTTTATGAAACGGGGCCCAGAACAATTGATCCAAGTCAAGCAACAAGTCTTGAACTTTACCAACAATATCACATCTGTTTGGAACCAGAAGGACATTAACTCAAATACTTTAACACAGGGTTAACATCCTTCTGGCTCCAAATATCAGTCTGCAACTTTTTATTCAATCTCAAGTATTCAACAGATTGCTCTAATTTCTAAAAAGGGTTTGTTTGTGAACTTCTGGTAAGAGCATATCGATTTATAGAATGAACTCAAGCGGTCATTTTAAATTTTGCCTGAAATCAAACCCTAATGCTTTTCACAAGAGAGACCTAACCTAGATGCACGCAACGTTTAACATCATTACGTGAAGTCAATTACCTATTTCCATTAATTCATATAAATTACCCTAGTTTTCCATGATTGTAATTGGTCTCAGAGAGCTAATGGCGTCCAGGCTTTTAACCAATATATCGATATAAAAATTAGCTAGAAAGGATATTTATGTGTACACTGTATAAATAAAAACATATAAAAGAGTACTGGTAAGAAAAAAAAGAGAAACTATTTCCCAATTATCACTGATGCAAAGGAATGTAGTTTCCAAAACTGAAAAAATCATTCCTGTTCTACAGAGTTCATTTTAAAAGTGTTTCTACGTTTTGAATTTGATTTTGCATCATAACGATTTTTTAAATTGTAAATTTGTACCCCTCCCACCCCCCCCCCCCCAGAAAGACCCCTTTTTATAAATCAACTGGTTTTCATTCAGTAGAAGTATGAAACATAAAAAACAACAAAGTATGGAAGCAAAGGTTGCTTCATCTTTATCCCCCCCCCCTCTCTCTCTCTCTCTCTCTCGCTCTCTCTCTCTCTCTTTCTCTCTCTGATCTTCTATCTTGTCTAAATCCATCTCGCCAACTAAACATATTGTCTTCTCTAACATATCAAACATGAAAAAACATGTTTACCCTCAAATTGTCAAAACAATCCATACCAACAGTAAATCTGTATCTCATTTGATAAAATATCTTATCTTTGTTGATCCACTCTAATAATAAAAGGTAAATTTCACCTGCCTAGATCTTACAAAAGAGACAAACTTGTAGAGGATGTTCTTTTCAATTAGCCTTTTGATCACAACGTCACATTTTCCAGAACAACATTCCTGTATTTCTCATTTTTATTTCCCTTGTCACATTCGACCCTCATTTTCTCCTGTACTTCTTAAAAATAGATTCTCTTGGTTATAAGTCCACATTCTAGTTTCTTGTCACCCAAACTGAACCTTCTGAAATATATTTACTGTCTGCTGCGCCAAAAAAATCTATTCAGACAATTTGATTCATCCAAGTTAGGAAAGGAACAAGCAGGGTCTATTTTTCAATTACTCCAGTTTTCACAAAGTCAAAGCAGCACTTTCATCTCGCCGACATCAACATCTTTTTCCTTCTCCGACCTCAATTTTTTTCTTTTACAAGGGAAAGGAGTATTTTCTTGTCATTTCTATTGTAAGGAGCTCTTAAATTTCAAATCAAGTTATGCTTATTCAATCACGTGTAATCACCTCGTAGTCATATTTTGAAGATAACCTCGACCCTCTCTATTCAGTTTTGAAGACTATCTTCTTTTTTTTCTTCATCGAGCCAAGTATACAAGGTCAAACTATAAAGGCTTGTTCAGATATGAAGGGTTGACCGCCGTCAAAAAATAAATGCCACTTTTTTTTTTTAAACATGTAAATGAATCCCAGCCCAACAATACCGTCCTTTGGTAAATGGGTACCCGATATGCTATAGCGATACACATTTGGCCGCTCGGCTATGACCAGGGTAATAATGTTGGGGTGACACAATATGAGAAAGTTGCATAATTTATTATTATTTCTGATTAGGGATCCAAGCGCAAAGGTTTCATGTTATTCTTTACTTTCCTCATACCAGTTAACTTATCCCATATAATGCTGGGAAAAGTATCAGGGGTTTGGTTTTATTTGTTTATATATATATATATATATATATATATTTTTTTTTTTTTTTTTTTTTTTTTATATTTTTTTTTTGGGGGGGGGGGGGTTACTCCCTCTTAAGTAGTATAAAGAAGGGAGCCTTCAAGTATATCCAAGTTGTGTATTCCTTCTTCTTCTTGATGTAATGTCATAGTTTATTTTAAGACACAAAGTTGCTTTAAAAAATATAAAAAAGCATAAAAGGCAAACAAAACATGATGCCCTGCCGGAATATTATTTTTTTCAAAAGAAAGCAACCTCAATTAGGGAATGTGAATTAGGTCTGTCTTTTTATATACTTCTCCTCCTTTTAGCGCAACCTCTTTTCATCCATCAAAGAAAGTCTCTTCCTGCCTTCAAAATGCCAGCCACTTCAAAATGAACATAGAACTTGAGAACTGCCTTCTTGACAATAATTACATTCCAGCACATTCTCCTAATTAATGTCATCATTTCATGACAACCCTTACATCATCTTTCTCCGTCTTTATCGTGCCCCTTTCTTTACGTCCCCCGGAAAATGAACATCCCCGCCTTTGTGTGGCCAGGAACTTATACTTCACGTCAATACCAAGTTATGAAAGTAATGCTCGACACGCTCATTTCAATTACTCCACTTTACCAGAGGACAAACACGGGGCGCGCTCCGATGCTTTAATATCGAGTCGCGGCGCCCGTGGGGGACCAGCGCGACCCAATTCCCCTCCAGGCCAATATGCTTTCAACATGATGGCCAGACATAGACTTTCACTACAGTGGGAGCAAGAAGGTCATAAGCCCCAAGCAGAAAAAGGGAGGAAATGTATTTCTCATTAATAACTGGGCACAAAGAATTATTTATTGCTGCGACAATAGAAGGAGCAAGAAGGTCATAAGCCCCCAGCAGAAAAAGGGAGGAAATGTATTCCTCATTAATAACTTGGTACAAAGAATTATTTATTGCTGTGACAATAGAAGGAGCAAGAAGGTCATAAGCCCCAAGCAGAAAATTGGAGGAAGGGTATTGTTCTTCATGTTATTAAGTAGTTGTACGAGGTATTCATTTAATATCGTGGTAGTAGACTTTCATTGCAATCAAAGGCAACAAGGTCATAATTCCTAAGGCATTTACATATAAACTGGAAGGAGGAAGGGTATTTTGTTTGTACATACTAGTACTACATATTTTGTACAAAGGTATTTTCTAAAATTGCTGCAGTACACTTACACAGCAGTGAGGGCAAGAAGGTCATAAGTCCACTGGCATATGGAACTGGAGAGAGGAACAGTATTTCACTTTATATTATTAAGTAATCGGATAAAGGTATCATTTTGTCTGTTCAGTACCAAAAAGACATCAACTATGTGTAAAATGATAAGGGTTAATGTCCTAGCTCCAAACAGAAAATTTAATGAGTGGTAATCGACCTTTATAGAAGGCAAGAAGGTTGTAAGCCCCCCCCCCCCCCCCCCCCGGCATATGCAGACTGGAAGTAAGGTATTTCCTATCTACTCCTTCCATCTCTATGATAATCAATAGAAAAATGGGTTACCAATCTCCTTGGGCTCTAATTAATGCACTGCCCTACTTTATAGGTTATATTCATTTGATTCCACGTCTTCACCAAGGAGGACATCGCTTCAATAACTCACCTCCCCCATCTCATTCTCTATTAAATGCATAATGTAACCTTTAAAAAAATTGACATTTCAACACTTAGTATTCAAACATTCATACAGGTCAAGACAAGCGTTTACATATATTTTTTTTTTAAATACACCCACGGTGAAATTTCTTAGCGCTGAAAAAGGAAAAGTTACTTCTGCTACTTCTATAGGTGAAAATTTGTAGCTTTGTAAGCATTCTGATATTGTCATGAACTCAGAAACTTAAGAGATACGAAACTGCTACCCTCTCAAATCACTAAAGGATTGTAATTGTTTCAACCCTTTCCATTCTTCTAAATAACCCACTAAATCCCTTAAGCTACTGAAGAATTCCAAATGTAACAAATGTAGAATTCCAAATGTAGCATTGTAAGCATTGAACTCAAAAACTGAAGAGATACAAAACTGCTTCCACCTCAAATCACTAAAGGATTGCTGTTTCAACCCCTTCCTATATGTTCTAAATAACCCACCATAATCCCAAAAGTTACTAAACAATTCAAAATGTACCACTGTGAGCATTCTTATTTGGTCATGAACTCTGAAACGTTAGAGTTTCAAAACTTCTACCCCCTCAAATCACTAAAGGATTGCTGTTTCAACCCCTTCCTATGTTCTAAATAACCCACCATAATCCCCAAAGTTACCAAACAATTCAAAATGTACCACTGTGAGCATTCTTATTTGGTCATGAACTCTGAAACGTTAGAGTTTCAAAACTTCTACCCCCTCAAATCACTAAAGGATTGCTGTTTCAACCCCTTCCTATGTTCTAAATAACCCACCATAATCCCCAAAGTTACCAAACAATTCAAAATGTACCACTGTGAGCATTCTTATTTGGTCATGAACTCTGAAACGTTAGAGTTTCAAAACTTCTACCCCCTCAAATCACTAAAGGATTGCTGTTTCAACCCGTTTCTCTCTTCCAAAGCTACTGAAGAAATCCAAATGTAGCATTGTAAGCAATCTTATTTGGTCATGAACTCTAAGAGATACAAAACTGTTATCCCTCAAATCACTAAAGGATTGCCTTTTCAACCCCTTCCTATCTTCTAAATAACCCACAAAATCCCCAAAGCTACAGGAGAATTCCAAATGCAGCCCACACATACATATTTTTAACCATTTGCGATTCCTTCAAACTACAATTTACAATAAAAAGACAAGTCTCTAGATTTCCGACTGCGATTGGAGGTCAAATAATGAGTTTTCTCTTGCGATGCACCTCTAGGAAACCTTCTATATCAAGGGTGAAAACATAGGAGCAGAAAGATCTATGTTTGGAGTTTATTTGTAAGAGGATATCACCAGGATCTCTTGAGGGATACTGTTCGCTCAAATAAGCCCTAATATGACTTACTCTGCCGACTCTAAATCTTCACCTAGGCATCTTGAATCATATTTCATTTGATGAATTTTTCATAACATTCCTAAGGCCCTTTTCTAGTTTGCTCTCAAGAAAAAAAATGTAATATTTTCATCAGGAATAAAACATTAGTTACTTGGAACAAGATCTAGTTGTTGATGTTGTTTTTATTCCACTTCAAAGCCCAAGTGATCATGACTTTAAAAGGTCACATTGAGTTTTAGAAATGACAGCAAAACTGTCACAAAATTCATCAAATTTCACACCGAGTGTGAGATAGAAATAAAAATATGCCATTTAAAGTTAATTGAAATTGTGTAATAGCTGATTTTACAAGCATAGAAAAAGGAGGAAAGCAAATCCATTTGGACTGTAAAACAAAACATTGTTTCTATATGTGATTGTTTTGATGTTTTCTTTTTAGAGTAATTGCATTTCAGCATTTTTAGATTTCACAGGTTACAAACAAACAATGATATAGTACGATCTCTACGACTTGATTAACCATGCAGAATAACACTGCAAATTTTTTTTCTCCAAAACAATGTCATCATAAACACATCCTAATCAAATTTCCCATTCATTATGATATTTTTTTGTTAAAATTGATCTTTTGTTAATAACTAAAAGGGCAATAACTCAGACTTTTGCATTTAGTTTACTCCCTACTGGCTCTTCGGCAGACGATACTTTTCAGATGCAGGGCGGCAAATACAGCTATCAGAGAATAAAGGATGATAAAATCAAGTACAAGGAAAAACATCTTTCTAATTCTTTATCAGATCAATAAAAGTTTAATCTATTGTATCATCAAGCAGACAAGCACCTTCCGTCTTTTAGGTCATTGACTTTTACATTATCTTATTCATCTCTACAACATACATTTTCAGAACACATAAAACCGGACAATGACCCTAACAAAATCAATCATTAGGCCCATCTAGACATGATGGGTGTACTAATTAAAGTTAACACATTAATTATTCATGTATCTTGTAATTTAAAAAAAAAATTCTTTGTAACTAAAAAAGGTGGATTGGTTGAATAAGGGCCTTTGTTGAATACTTTTAGATGTAAGCTTTAATTTGTCACATTCTCAGGAAAAACATAAATTAGGAAAAAACATAAATCAGGACAAATCAATTTTTATCAAAGTTAAAAAATTCAAAATTTAGTAACGGTATTAGTAATTTAGTTGATAACAGTATATATATATATAACACAATATCTGGTGATTATTTCTTTGCGATTAATCTGCTAAACTAACTGAATTCCTTATTTAAACCATGGATCTAAATACTCAACCCTAACCATAAACCCTCCAAACCTAAAACTTTATCGCATCACTTACCGTCACCCCAAATCTTTAACTAGAAAAATCCAGGAGCAAAATTGCAGGGTCATCAGGAAACAGCCCATTTATATCAAGTACAAGTTATGTGACGTGCTTCAAAACATCATTTACAATTAAATTAAGCACTAATTGTCTGCAGAGAGACAGAACGGCATTAGCAAAATGTCAATTACCATTTTTATTATCATAAAATGTTAGAATTGGACTCTTGGACATTCAAGAAAAGTTATTTTTCCTATAGAGTAAGATGCCCAGAAGGAGTTGAGTGACCAATAAAACCTTCTATCAACTTCTAGTTATCTATCCATCTCGCTCAAAATAGGGAGAGATGAATATCTTGTATAAGTTCCCTCATTTCATTTTCTCCCTCAGGAAAAGTTAATGTACATGAAATTTATTCTGTTTTCCTTCATGGGAGAACATTTCCTTTTAGGAAAATATAAGAACACAATTTCAACCCAAACTTTTGAAACTTTGACATTTTCAAATGTCTCGTTTTGAAAAGTGTTAACAATGAACTAAACAGTTAAGGTAAATGGGGGAGGGGGGGGGGTATGAGCATGGGCTCTATTTCCTTTACAATTCAAATTTTCCACGTTCCTTATAAATAAATACAATATGAATTATTAAATGATTGTCTACTTTAGTGTGTTAGGCCATAAGCTTGGCGCTAACAAGGCAGTATGCAAGAATCGTTATTGATTATAAACAGGGGGCTGGATAACTCTTACTGGAAGCTAAGAAGCGAGGTCTGAATGCTCTAGAATTAGTGATTCTTCTTTTTCTTCTTCTCGTAATCAATCTTCGAGAGGGCTATGCAGCCTAGCACGAAGATGAACTAAAGATTGCAAGCAGTGTGAGGAAGATAGATTGAGGTTTAAAGCCCCACTGCACTACTTGTAGCTACTTGCTCCCTCTATATATAATACAATGCCTAAGCGGTGCCCGTTGGTCCCCCATGATCCTCTTTTTCTTATGTTAATTGAGAGCTGACTTGATGAGATACCCACCCGTCAGTGACCACACTGAGAGGTCTAATCCCTCCTGGCCAAACTAGTACAGACAGGCTTTAATGGGATAAGAGTATTACGTGCCTTGAGGAGACAGTACTGTAGTCCCTGGAAGTTCTCTGGGCTTTCAGCGTGCACTACATTTGCTGGAAGGCTACCGGTATATAAGTGATATTTTTAATGGTTACATGTTTCAGATTTTATTTTTACACTAGATTTTCATCAATTGGACAAAGATATAATTGTTTCAAACTCTCCCTTTAAGGGGTGAAAGTGGATTATGTAAATCCGATTGGTGAAACATTTTCAATGTTTCATTTCTATAATCTTAATATTGGGGAATGATTGAGTAAGGGCCACTTTTTCATTAAAATAATGGAAATTCTGATATTTTCAAATGACTCTTTTATTCAACAGTTAAATGTAACACTGAACGTATTCACTATTTGGGGTAATATATTCATAAGGGCTCCATGTCAAGTCAAAGTTGTCCAAACATTCCTTTTCTAAGTACTAAAACAAACACAACATGAATTATCAAACTTTCGTCAACTTTGTATGTTAGATCTAGAGCTAAAGCAGTATTGATTGTAAACAGGGGGCTGAATACATCTATCTGGAAGTGGTGTAAGAAGAGAGGCCCAAATATTCTAGAGAGTGAGGAAACCTTTAGGTTAGTGCCACCGGATGCCCCGTTTCATATCAAAACATCTGATCATATCGGCAAATCGAGTGCTCGCAGCTGACGAGGGCTTTTCGGGGAAAAGGGTCGAGATTCGGGGTCCTGATAAAAGGGCGCAGCGTGGTGTGTTGCCCGCGCCGGTGTCGGTTTCTGGATTGCGTCACATACGCATAGTTAGGTGTAGGTTTCAGGTTGATGGAGGGGGTGCGGAAGAATGGAGAAGGACAGGTTTCAATAAAAAGAATAAACAAGACAGAGAAGGAATAGATGTGTTGAAAGTGAAAGAAAGTTAATGCTTCCATATTTAGGATGATGGAATGAACCAGACCGAAGACTGACTCTGCAAAACGAATGCCAAAAAGAATAGTATTTGGGATATGAAAAAAGAGAGGAAATACATGTATATGTGATGAAGCACAGTGGGTTCTTACCATTCAATTATTCTAGAATTCAAAAACTGGGTTATGGTATCTATTTCATAATTAGACTAAAGAATGAATTCAGAATATCAATGATACAAATACGGGGGCACAGCAAAAAAAAGCTGGTTCTATATATGTTGAAACCTAATAAGATACTATTGAATCATTCCAAAACTAGATTATCTATTTCATAATTAGACTAAAGAATGAATTCAGAATATCAATGAAAGTAGAAAAGTATTGGGGCAGAGCAGAAATAGATTGAATGTCAATGATGTCACACAGCAAGATATTATCATTCATTAGTTTTCAAAAAGGAATTCAAAATAAGAAGAAATGGTGATGTAAGAATAGAAATGAATCTAATATTCAGAGATAGATTATTAAGACTTGCACGTCATGAGAGAGAGACAGAGAGAGAGAGACAGAGAGAGAGAGAGAGAGAGGGGGAGAGAGAGAGATAAAGAGACAGAGAGACAGAGACACAGAGATAAAGAGACAGATAGAGAGAGAGAAAGAGACAGAGAAAGAGAAAGAGAAAGAGACAGAGACAGAGAGAGATCTTAGATTATCAATTATCAAAAGAGAGATGGTTTTAAGAGTGAAGACCAAGTTATCAGTTCTAAAAAGTAGAATGGAACAGTGGTATTTGTAGGAATAAAAATAGTTCACAACTTTGGACCAAATTTGATGCCACATACAGGTTGAATCCTTGATACTCAGTGAAGCGCTGTTCACTTGTTGTGATTTTTAGCAGGACTGAGTCAATTTTTATGATTTCAAATCTCATAATACACATTTATTTTTTTATGTACTTTATCGTCTTTTAAGAACGAGAAAGGCGCTAACTCTGTGTTACAGTATATGAGTTAACGTCCTTCTGGCTCCAAACAGATGATATAATAAACCTTTCCAAATAACTTTTACACACTTTCTTTCATGATGCGAATGCAAGGCAGGTACTCTTTTACCTCCAGGGTGGGTTCAGCATCAAATGCTGAACACGTATGCATGATGCAGAGCAATACTGCAACACAATGTCAACCAATTTGTCACATATGTCAAACTCTAAATGCCCCCTTGCTCTTATAGCCCTTTATCACTGTTAATGGACATAGGGAGGGGAGAAGGGGATGGAGAGAGAGAGAGAGAGAGAGAGAGAGAGAGAGAGAGAGAGAGAGAGAGAGAGAAGGGGATGGAGAAGAGAGGGAGGGAGAGAGACAGAGAGACACAGAGAGAGGGAGAGAGAGACATAGTCACAGAGAGAGAGAGACAGACAGAGACCAGACAGAGACAGACAGAGACAGACAGAGAGACAGAAAGAGAGACAGACAGAAGGAAAGGAAAAGTGAGATTTATGAGAGGAGAGAGAGAGGGAGGGAGAGAAAGACAAAGAGAGGAAAGCGTAGAGAAATAAGGGGAGATAAGGAGGAGGAAAAGAAGTAGAAACAGAAGAAAAAGAAGAAGAGGAAGAGGGAGGTAAGGAAGAGAGGGAGGAGAGAGGGAGGAGAGAGGGAGGAGAGAAGATGACAGAGAGAATTAGAGAGTAAAAGTAAGGGACAGAGAGAGAGAGACAAATTGAAATAACACTAACACTATTTTATTAATAGCTCCCAAACCTATAATTATCATCACCTTTGTGAAAAGATGTGCTTCAAACCCAAATGGGGCACATGGAATGACAACACAAGTCACTGAAGTCATTAGGAAAAGACATTCCAATTTCAAAATATGACATACTGAAATCATATAGGTGTAAGTTGTGTAAATACTGGTACTCTACCCACTTTCCTGTAAGTTTTAAATACAACCATAAAATGGATTGCACAATACACCCAGAAGCTCAATCTCCTCCACTTTCAAGCACAAAGAAACATAAACCCTTCATATCCAGCAACATAAGGCTTGTCTTCATCAGCTCGAGTTTGCCAAATATCCCGCTATTTTAACTTTCCCGATCGCAAATCAACCAGTTGATTTGCGTCTACATCAGCCTGCAGTTGCAATTAGTAAGATATTTGGTCAAGAAAATAACCAGAGAAATGTTGGTCTTGTTTCCAAAATATCCCGCTATTTGGAAAATAGCGGGCTAATTTGTGCCCGTCTGAGCTAGTTTGTAAAAAACGCATTGGTCTGGTGAAAACGCAATTTTGAGCTTCGGGATAGTATCCTGAGTCCGAAAATAGCGGGATATTTGGCAAACTTGAGCTGATGATGACAGGCCTCTGGACAAGTAATTCTGGCTGCCCTGGGCAAAATGAAAGTGAACCTGGCAAATATATCTTATATCTGAAAGAGTAGAAGCCCCATATTCATATCCGGTGAGAGAATAAAAAGGCTCAGGAATTGAGAGAGAGAGAGAGAGAGAGAGAGAGAGAGAGAGAGAGAGAGAGAGAGAGAGAGAAGACAGACAGAGAGAGAGAGAGAGAGAGAGAAAAGAAAACAGAGAGAGAGAGAAAAGAAGACAGAGATAGAGAGAAAGAGAGAGAAAAGAAGACAGAGAGAGAGAGAGAAAGAGAGAGAGAGAAAGAGAATCCATCATGTAGCTTACACTCTACATACATTTCCTCAGGACTATATATTTTGTTACAGATATTGCAAATGGGACAAAATTAGGGTTAGGGTTAGCGTTAGTTTTAGAGTTGGGGTAGGTCCAGGGTTGAAGTCAAGAATAGGACCAGAGCACAAACTTGTCCAAGGAACAACTGTCATTTAAGCATGTGGACAGAAATGCACAGAAATGGAAAAAGGAGAGTGTTTTGGAGAGGGTGAAAGAGAGAAAGGGATATAAATAGAGAAAGGGAAAGATAGAGAGAAGGGATAGAGGGAAACAGAGATAGAGAGAGAGGGAGGGGGAAGATAGGAGATAGCTACAGGAAGATAAAGACATAGACTGAAGAAAGACAGACAGCAAGAGAGAGAGAGAGAGAGAGAGAGAGAGAGAGAGAGAGAGAGAGAGATGAAGAGAAAGAAGGGGGTGCAAAAAAGAAAAAGCTGATATATAATCTAAATGGAAATAAGAGTTGTGTTGTGATGCTACATATGAATTCTATATTTAACTAGAGGGCATTATCTTGTACATACAAAGAAAAGCACTTAATTCTCCATAAATCTATCTCCTTCCTCTCTTAGTCATCATCCTTTAGTGTTCCTCTATCAACAATTGTAATACAATAATTCAAAATAAATATAAAAGTTCAAAAAAACAAAAAAATTAAACCACTTTCAACATGACAGGAATTCATTTGATATCAACATCTCTACATTACCAAGTTGCAATAAATGGCAAAAATTCTTCATCATGAATTATCGTCCATATAATGAAAAAACATTGATACCGAAAGCAGTGATTGGTTTATAAACTAAGAACCTCTTTATAATACAATGCTTGTAACTATCAATACAGCAGTCATGAATACTGTAAATACATTTCTCAATTTACTTTAAAAAGGTTTTTAAGAGTAAGCCTTGAAAATCAAAAGTTCCCTCTCCTCGCTAAAGGGTGAAACAACAGTCACGAAATTCTGTAAACACACCTCTATCAATTCACCTCATGGTTTAAAAAAATAAACCTTGAAAAACAATTTTTGGGGTTTTCCCCCTTTCTCTTGACAGCACTGGATGGTTGAACAACCGTCATGAATTCAGTAAATACAACTTTATCAAGTCAGCCAAATATCTTATAGAAAAAGACCTTAAAAGGTAGGCCTTGAAAAACGAAAGGTCGGTTTCCCCTTCCTTTCCGCCCTTGGCATTGGACAGATTAAACAAAACAATGGCCAGGCATGCAAAAGAAAGCAAACATGAGACATTAGTTAACCTTCATGTCAACGGTAAATTGGTTGAGGTAGTACAGGTAATTGTCAGAGCATTGAAATACAATGCTCTGCCTTGATCGCCCAAGGGCAAGATGATGAAGACGGTGTATGTTTCAACACGCACCTTAGAAAATGGCTGTCTTAATCGGCGTGATTGATGAATGTTTAACAAATAGATGTATGTTGTGTTTATTTTTAGGGTAAGGGTCGTGTTGCAATTACATCGTAAACCTACCTGAAGAGGTTTTCATTACCACAATCATTTAAGATTTCGTCCTTGTTTTCACGAAGTGACGGTAGTGAGGAAAATCGTAACGTAAAGTGAATGCAATTTTTTTTCACTATCGTCACTTCGTGAAAACAGCGACGAATTGTTTCTGTTTTTTTTCTTTGTATCTTAGCACTGTTCCTTCTCTTATTTCTTGTATTTCTTTCATCCCATCTTCCATCTCTCTCTCCATCTTGTCTTTGCTTCTTTCGAATCTTCTTTCCTCTCCCTCCCCCTCCCCCTCTCTCTCTCTCTCTCTCTTTGGTTCCCCCTGCATATTTTACCCTTGTTCTTTACACCAAATCCATTTCATTTCACTAAGTGCTTTCAATCTTTCAAAGTCTTTTAAAACACAAATCATGTTCCTTTTAACCTTATTCTTAAAACGGGACAATAAACAAAATAAGTGGAATGCACAAAAAAAGCGAGACAAAGCACGTTCTAGTTTCTAGCTTTGCAAATTTCTTGAAAAACCTCTTTAATCCCCCCCCCCCCCCCCCCCCAACCTTGAAGAAAAAAATTGAATCCTCTTGTAATTACTAAATGGAATACCGGTAATCTTATTGTCGGTGAATACTAAATCCAAAATTAAATAATTGTGGCCTTAATAGTGTTAGCACTTCAGGCCTTAAATTTCGTCATTTTTAGGGCAAGGCCAGTTTGGCCTCGAGTACCTCATATTTTTAAGGGCACCAAGGCCAAAATATTTTTACAAAAAGGGCATCGAGGCCAAAATATTTTACAAAAAGGGCATCGAGTATGAGGCCAAAAAAATTGATTCTATTTTTGTTAGATGTCATGTGTATTTTATGAAACTTGTGCAGGATCAATTTCCCATGACTTTTAGCACCAGCTTCTTCACAGAATGTATAGAGGTCTACGGTACAAACAAGCAGGCGCGTAGCCACGGGGGGGGGGGGGGGGGGGGGGGGGGGGGGGGGGGGGGGGGGGGGGGGGGGGGGGGGGGGCACGTGCCCCCCCTAAAATTTCCAGGATCGGTTGAAATTTTGTAGACCCCTTTTTTTTTACCTCGATCGATTACATGTATGTGCCCCCCCCCCCCCCCCCCAAACACCAAACTCTGGCTACGCGCCTGCAAACAAGGCGGCGGCCCGCAAGCCTTAGATTTAGCAGCCAGGAGCAAGGGGCAATTTTTTTTTTTAAGTTGCCCTTTGCCACGGGAATTTACCAGAGCAAGGGGCAATTTTCCAAAAACAGATAGGCTGCTTATCTAATCATAAGTTCAAAGAGAGTCTACAAATGTAATTTCATAATGTGAATAGATCGAACGATCAATTTAATAACTTTTTAATCTTAACATTATGAACAGGAAAGATTGATTAAGAACATCAAACTTGCACATTAAACAGTATTTTAAAGTAACTAAAAATATTGATGAGCAAATGAATAAATAAATTGTCAATTTCACAAACATCGAAAGTCAGAAGGACTTAATTGGCAAGTTTACCGGGCCGGGTATTCCAAATCAAAATCGCACCTCACACACAAACCTTCCACCACTCTCTCGGTAGTAGGAGCAAATTTGAAGAAATTATCTTTTTAACTGTTGTATAGAAAGGTCTACATAGGCCTAACTAATGAAATAAGATGTAAAAATGTCCTTATAGACATTCGACAGCTGAAAGTGACACGCTCAGCTCAGTTGCGTAACGTGCATTCACGAAACCAAAATCGTTCCTCGCACACACACTCTCGCCACTTTTGGTGGGAAGCTGTCGGGCTGGAAGTTTGCCAGCGAAACCGATGCACCCTCGGAATTTTACCGGGACTCGAAACGTTCGTCATGGGAAGCTGGCGGGGTAGCTTTTTGAAGCGAGGTCGGCTGGTGGCAAAATGAGAGTAACTACGATCGAGAACATCGTAGGTGTTCTTAACTTATTAATAAGATAATTCTAAATTCTATTTGAGATAAAATAATAAACTAGGCCTACAAACAAACCTCGACAGATCTCTAATGACTATTTGAATGCTTGTTTATTTCTCCATTTGACGATTTGTTTTCTTGATCCTGGCCTTCGATTTGTACGTACGTGCGTGCGTCATATCATGCGATCGCATATACGTACGTACGTGCGCTATGCGCTAGCGCATTGCCTATATAATAACAAAGGGCGCATTTTCACGGCACATGCGCCTTATTAAAGCACTAAATACGAAGCTAGAAGAGAGCTCGTGGGCGGCAAACTGTTCGTGATTCGTGTATTTTTACTGTTCTAATAATTTATGGGCGCATTTTCACGGAAAACACTTGCGCCTTGCCGTCTAGTTTTAGATGATTATGGGCGCAATTGGTGGTTTTATGTGCGCAAATTTAAAATAAAAAGGGCACGTCCAGTTGGAAAAAAGGCACGTCGGCCAGTTTGAAAAAAAGGGCACGGCCTTTTTGGCCGTGAATATATCTTTTTTTGGGAGGGCACCGCGGCCAGTCATAGGGGCATCGACGGCCTGGCCGTCGATGGCCGTCGATTAATTTAAGGCCTGGCACTTATCTTATTCAAATAAGTTTAATGAAATCTTAACATATTCCTTTTTTGGACATAACAGAGAAAATATTAAGAATACACTTTCCAAAACAAATTAAATAAATGTTCAACTTTTAAACGATAAAATCAAGCTATACCACTTTAAAAGAACCTCTTTCTCTGTGTGCATCTCAGGGTTTTCCCCCAATAATAATCCTGTCATTTTGCCTCAAAAATATGTTTTCAGTTGCCTGAGCAATTTACTATTAAAAGCAATTTGTAAAGGTAAAATTTATATTGATGCTCAAACATAAATAGTCCATCACAACCTTGCGATTAACTATATGTAACTGTGTTCTCGTCAACACATGTTATATATTCCTTACACATCTTGAAGCATTCATATATATCCTGGAAAGTTAACAACTATGATAACCTTTTAGCGTGAAAAATACTGATGCAAGCACTTTCATTGGGAATGGAAAATGGACTCTGATACAGCCTAAAAGCCTTCGTAAAAAGCACCATTTTTCACGATTCAGAGCACCTTTTGATATCATTCAAGTAAAAGTGTTAAACATTTGAATAGAGCATGGAGATATCTATCTCGTATCGTTTGCCAAGCGTACACAGAGAGAGGTGTATGCATGACATAGGAGAGAACAAGAAAATCATCTCGCTGCAAAGTGAGTGACATTTCTGTTCTTGAACCTCGCTTTGCTCGACAGGTGAAACTCACTCGTTGCTGACCAATCCTCGCTCTAGCAGACTGAGAAGCTTCCATTTAAGGCAGTGCCCATTTCCTCCGCGCCTTAAGCACGAAACCTGAACTTACATGCCCCGCATCTTCAAGTTATCTGTTGCCATGGGAATAGTAAAGTCATAACACGTACCCCGAGATGTTTTCTAATCTACTCTGGGCTTTTAGCAAATGCATGGTTAACTACCGCTCGGAGAAATGCGTGGTGATCAGTTTTCTTGCTTCTTCTTTTGGAAAGAACTCCCCAAAGCAGAGATATAAATGCTCAATGTTTGAGTTAAGGACGGCACAGAGATGGCATATGTTTGAATGCAGAATTCACGCTGTAGAGAGAGCTTTTAGAAAGATTTTAACTAAATCTTGCCCTATATTATTTTCTCTGTGTGTTTACTAGAAGCATAGGATTCCACTGTAAAATATTTACTTTCAGTTTTCCATGGTAGGATTTTTTTCCATTCAATTTTGGGTATCAATCGCATATTTTTCTCTCTCTGTGAGGAGAGGATTCAATCGAAGGTATTCAGGTTCTAATTTACCATTGATTTATCATTGATTTCAGTTTGCATAACAACAGAATGTCAATACTGTAAATGAATTAGTGTATTTTTTTTAAAAGAAGTCTCAAATTGTCGATCTTCTAATTTCAGTTCTACATGTGACAGTCAACTAATATCACTAGCCATTCCTGACTATCTTCATTGGCTGTGTTCACATCTTCTATAGATTGTGGTTTAGTCTCTAAAAGAACATGTTTCTAAATAATACTTCATGTCATTTTCTACTAATGACAGCCCCCATCCCCCTACACCTCCTTAACATCATCATTTTTTTTCTTCAAAATGTCATTGGCTGTGTTCATATCTTCTTCAGATTATGGTTTTATCTCTACAAGAACGTGCTTCAAAGTTAATTTCAGTTCACCTTCTGCTAATGACAGCCATTATATATTAATACTTTCAGTACTATATTTATATATAAAATATATGTTTCAAATAATAAGTTTTGAAATGCCTGAACATTCATTCATGCCCACTTCTAGGAATAACAGCTAGCTCACACAAGTAGCCATTCTTGATCATCATCATAGGTTCTACCGGTAATCAAATTTCATCTCAATGATTTCCATTTGTACGTTTCCGTAGAATGAATAACTTGCTGAAATCGTAATATTTTTATGTGTGTGTCTGAACCGTCCTTGATGTTTACTTCTAGGAATAACAGCAAGCTCATGAACTTGATCTTTATCATAGATTCTAATCACATCATATCTTACATCTTGATACAATTCTGTATAATACGAAACCCATCTCAAATCATGACATTTTGATGTGTGCGAACACTCCTACATGTCCACTCCCAGCCATGACAGCCGCCTTGCACCAGTGGTCATCCCTAGCAGTCATCCTTGACCATTGTCTCATATTTCACGATGAAGCCATCACTTTCCAACGCATACCCCAGGGTCTCGTGATGCCACTTTCGATCGTGTTCAGACCTATACCTCTGCTCTTTTCGGCGTTCTTTCCTTGTTGCTCTCTTTGTTTTTGTTTTTATCTCTCCATCTTGCAATGCACTTGCTCTTCTTCAATTTCACATTCCTTTTAAAAATCTTAAGTTTCACCATTAGCTTTTCCATATTTCCCTTTCACTCTCTTCCCATATCCTATCCTTTTTTCTCTCTCCTTGCTTGTTCCTCCCCTCCCCTCTTTCTTTCTCAGTCCCCCCCCCCCCTCCTCTCTCTCTCTCTTAATGTGCCCTTCTTCCCCTCCTCTCTCTCCATTTCTCTATCACTCAGTCTCTACATAAGATTTGTATACCCTAAGTTCACATCAAAAGTAGATTTTGTATTTATTATTCATTCATTTATTGGTATACAAAATCTTACTTTTGATCTGACATCTGAAATCTGACCATTCTACCTATGCATGTATGCCTATCTATTGTCTTTATCTCTCTCTATTCATCTTCACATATATCAAGCTCTCCCCCCCCCCCTTCTCTATCTCTCAATCTTTTTCTCCTTTTTTCTTGAGTAAATGTTGAATTTAAACATTTACTGAGGGGGCTGGTAGTTCTTGAACTTCAAAAATCATCTTTTGCTTTCGGTTTTTCTCTCCATAGTTTCTCAACTCCTACTTTACCTCGTAGTTCCCTCCTCAAATACACAACCGATGCAAACATTTACTCGGGGGGCGAATGTTTTAAATTTCTATTATGTTATCATTTATTTTGACCATCTCTCCTTTCTTCTTTGAAATGTCAGTGAGTATAAGTGCCACTGTCGCTCTCTCTCCATCTTTCTTCTTTCATCTCTCCTCAAATGTTTTCTTTCATCTTCTGCTTTCCCCTGAACTAGTGGAATTCAATATCCAATCTTCAACTGTGGTAAGCATGGTTTCCAGGAACCACTTAAATTTCCCCACATTTCCCTTTTTTTAACCAAACCACTACCCCTCCATATGTTCCATCCTCCCCCTCCTCTCTCTCTCTCTCTCTCTCTCTCTCATTCTCTCTCTCATATAAGCTATTCTTTTCTCTTTACCTTCCTTTTTTTTCCTGTATCTCCTCTCAATTATTTTTTAAGCAATAATATAGGTCACTTGCTCCATCCTATGATCACTTCCTCACAAAATCATTATACTAAAATTTCATTGAAAATAATACATTAAATCTTCACTCTCCTCTTCTCTTCGGCCATCCCTCGCTCTCTCCTCTCTCCTTTCCTGTTTTCATTCTTTTGTTTAACCCCTTTCCTACCTTCTACACTTTCTCCTCTCACTATCAATGTCTCATCTTGCCTTTTCTATTGTTTCTGTTTAGTCCTTACTATTTTCTCCTGGTTTCTCTTCATCTTATCTACCATCTTCTACAATCCACCTTGCGTCTTCCCACCGGCAATCAAGAAATCATTTATTGATTGAGGCACCAGGTGGCTTGTGTCACTCGAAACTTCTTCTTCTTCTCCTTCTTTTTTCCCTCCTCCTCCTCCTCCTCCTTCTTCTTCTTCTTTGTTTTCTCCTCCTCTTCTTTTTATAATTATTCTCCTCTTTCTCTTCCTTCTCCCTCTCTTCTCATTTTCCTTCTTCTTCTTATTCTGACATTATACGTATTAGTCCATTTTATTCTCACCATCTTTTCCTGTTCCGATTACCCTCACACCCCCTCTATCTATCCTATCTTATCTCTTTTTCTTTTTTTTTGTCTCTCTCTCTCTCTCTCTTTCTCTCTCTCTATCTATCTATCTATTTCACTTTCCTTCTTGATCTATCTATCTCATCTTATCTCTCTCTCTCTCTCTTTCTCTCTATCTCTCCATATCTCTCTCTCTCTCTTTCTCTCTCTCTTCCTCTCTCTCTTTCTCTCTCCTTCTCTCTCTCTCTCTCTTCATCTTTTTTTTTTCTCTCTCTCTCTTTCTTTCTTTCTCCTAATCCACACTACATCTCCCTTCGAGTCATCAAGGAATCATGTATTGATTGAGGCACCTGATGGCTCCAGTTTCTCTCAACTTTTTAGCCTTCTCCCTATTTACCTCCAAGGCACTCAATACACATCTTGTTCAACCACAGTCACTTTGGGAGAGAGGAAGAGAGAGGGAGAGGGGGAGGAGGAAGAGAGAGGGAGAGGGGGAGGAGGATGAAGGTAGAGGGGGTAGGGGGGGAGGGAAGGGGGAAGAGGAGGGATAGGGAAAGATGGAAGAAGAGGGTGAAAGAGAGGATGAGAGGGGGAAGAGGTGAAAGGGGAAAGGGAAGGAGGAGGGGCAAGGGACAAACATGGGGGGGGGGGGAAGAGGAGGAAAGAGGAGGAAATTGGGAAGAGGGGAAAGAAGAGCAAAGAAAGGAGAAAAAGAGGGGAAGTAGGGGAAAGATGTTGGAAAGTGGAAGAGGGGGAAATAAAGGAAAGAGGAAGGAAAAGAGGGGGAAAGAAGGAGTGGGAAAGGGGAAAGGAGAAAGAAGGGAGAGGGTGGAGAAAGAAGAGAAAGAAGGGGAAAGAATGGAAAAGAAGGGGGGAAAGAAGAGAAAATCCGGTGGGAAAATCAGAGGTAGAGATGAAAAGATAATAGAAAAACAAGGAGATGAAGAAAAGACAGAGAAAATGAGAAAGAGCAAGAGATAGAGGATAAATAGGAGGAAGAACCAACAGAGATAAAAGTAATAGAGAATGACAGAGAAAGAAAGAGACGGAGAGAGCGCAAGAGCAAATGTTGCCAGAGCATGTGTTGAAGACCCCTTGATACATGCCGTAGAGGAGCTCAAGTCCACTGCACAGAGCAAGCATGTTTGAATAATCAAATGAAACTTAAGAGGGCACTACAGGTACAGTTACACCCAAACATTACACAATTCTGCTCATAAATTATCACCAAACCTTCAAATTTTCCTCTATGGTTCTCAGGACAGTCATAAGTTTGCACTCCCTACAGAGTCACAGAGGGCCTGCACTGTCAAACCCATCACTTCAAAATCATTCACTACGTCGTCGAGAAAAATATTCATTACGCCATCGAGGAAACCTAGTTATGTCATTTTTGTAGGGCAGAGTGATATATGATTTCATAGAATTACTATAGGGTTAGATGTAACAGTAGGGTTCTGATGAAACATCTTGATGCTGCAGTTTGTATTAATTTAAATGGTGACTTGCCGATCAGTCCGATGCCATTTGGTCCAACTGTCGTATTGTCCAACATCATTTCATCTAGTTATTCTCCAATGTGTGCCTATAATTGCCTAAAAGCCGGTCAACAATTAATAAACATTATGTTTAACAATCTTTTGCCTACCAGTAATAGTTCTTAAAGTGTGGATATTTACTAGATTTAAGGAAAATATGAACATGCTTCGTACTTCAAATGAGCGTTGTGACGTTGAACTAAACAAGCAGCTGGCATGAGGATCGTTAGTTGAGCTGGTATGATTGAATGCTTTCCTGAAGGCATCTGAACCTTTAAACCTAACTTGACTAGAATTGCAATATGTCAAAGTGACATTAAGGCTTTTCTGAATAAATGAATAATAGATCATAATTTATCAAATCATTTATACAAATAGTCAAGCCTTAGCATATTTTAATCTGTTACAACCACTGTTTTCACAAATTGGAAATTCTTTGGTGCATTTTGAATTTCATCATGCGGGTTGATATAGTTTGTATACAAATATATATTTATGCATATAATTTTGTATAAAGAATAAGAGAGAAAACTCTGATCCTCTCCCATATTCTATCTGAATCTTTCCATTTGTTTTCTCTCTCTCTCTCTATCTCTCTCTCTCTCTCTCTATCTCTCTCTCTATCTATCTCTCCCACTTTCTCTCTCTCTCTCTATCTATCTCACTCACTCTCTCTCTATCTTCCTGCCCCCCCCCCTCTCTCTCTCAATAAATATATCTTTCTGCTCTCTCTCTCTCTCTCTCTCTCTCTCTCTCTCTCTCTCTCTCTATATATATATATATATATATCTTGCTCCCCCCCCCCCCTTTCTCTCTCTCCATCTCCAGTTTCCCCCATCTTCCTGCCTGCCACAGATTCGGACCAGTCGTGACTGAAAGCGGATATGGAAAGTATGTCAAGCGTATTATCGGCTAGGGGACAACAAGGTCTCGCGGTGCTAACCCCCGCAAGTTTTTTCGGACGGCAACGGGCATTACTAATGTCGTTTGACTCTGCACGCACGTTTGCTGCCTGGACCGCCACATGAGGTAAAACATTTTCTTGACAAGGGTGTTGGGGGGGGGGGGGGGTACCTAGATTCATTTAAGGACTAATCCTTTCCTCCTTATATTTGTCAAGTTTAAAAGTCTTACATCTAATATTTTCAAATTAGATAATTGACAAAGAGTCTTAAACATGCGCAAACAAAGAGATGTGATGCAGAATATGCTACTGCCCAAAATGCTGTCATGAAGGCACATTTTGTTCTTAACGAAAGACAAACAAATTGCAAGAAGAAAATGCTCATGCATTAAAATATCATCAACTGAAAACTTGAAGTTCTTTTTGGGAATACCAACAAAGATTGAGATATTTTTTTTCAATTTCCCTGATGGTTTTAAATTTGTAAACCTCTTTTTTTGTTTCTTTCTATCCATATATGAAATACGAATCCATATTAGAATTTTTTATTTTTTTTAATTGTTATTTAAAAAAACGATTAGCAAATATTACTTTAAAAAGATCAGCAAATATTACTTTTTATTTCAATTTATTGGAAAATGGAAATTAATATATCAAATTGAAGATCCGTCATTTTGAAAACCAGGGCAGCCCCAAATTTAATTTCCCCTACTGTTATAAAACGAAATTATATTCAAGTGCACAAGCAAAACTAATCATCACAATGCAATGATGATGACTTGCCAATCACACATTTCAATCATCGAAGTGAAAATCAAATTGGCCAAACAAGAGAGTGAAAAGAAATTTGCCAATTTGCCTTTCGACGATACAATAGTGATTTGATAACAACGTGCTGCAAAATGAATCACACTTTATCCCTAATAGTGACAAGCTATTGAATGATGAGATTATCTTTTATCACACTTGTCATGCTGATGAAACCACATCTATTATTATGGCTTGTCCTTCCATTTCAATTGGATCCCTCCTCAATCAGTCTGTGGCCTGTGTTTATCATCATTATTAGTTAGCTCTCAAAGGTAGTCTTATGAAAATTTGTGCAAGGTTTTACTCACAACGATTGCCTTAAATCTCACAAGCTATCCATGCTATATTCTGAATCTAATTTTTGGGTCTTTTGATTAAAAACATTTTTGGTTAATCAGGGTATTAATTAAAATATATAATGATAGCGCACCCATGATTAACTTACATATTTAGAATTAACAATATGATGCAAATTAGTTTAAGGAGTTTTTCATGATTCCATGTTCCCCTCTTCAAGTATTCATTTGGTCTCAATACCATGCAATGCATGATTATTCGAGAATGTCTCTGACATTTGACAACCGCACTAATGTCCTTTGGCAAGACATTGATCTACATTTGCCACACTCCACCCAGGTGAAGAAAATGATTACCTGGTAGGAATTTTATTCCTTGAAACGCAGCGCGCGTAACAGCTGCACTGCTAAAGCCAGGGTAATTATTCTGCATTATTGTAGAGCGCTTAGAGACTTCTGATAAAGTAAGTGTTAGGCACTATATAAGTAAGGATAATTATTATCATTATTTATTTTATGCTGGTGGAGGCCAATTTTCTGTGGGCTTTTTCAAAAATCTGAATATAACTTTATCAAAAACTTCCTAGATAAAATACATTTCATATTAACTTTCTGCAACTTTTCTACCTCATTCACAATTATTCCATGCAGTATTCTTGGCTCCCGTCCTTGCATTAGGGTTCTTAATTTGAAAGAAAACTGCATTCCCATGCATTCAAATCTGTGTGAGCTGGCTGAACAATTCTCCAAAACAAATTATATCAGTCCCACATATGGATATTTGTGTGAGTGATCTTATCAACGAGACATGCACCTTAGAACATGCCATGCAGCAGACCTAAAACTCACACCTATGTTTGTGGACAATCACTCGAAAACGAATTCCTGAAAACATAATGGATTCAAAGAACAACTTAACCCAAGAAAATTGTCTTTCTTAATTCATAAAGAGAAAATAGCAACCACCCAACAATTCATTCCAGGTGAATGTGCCCAATCATGTTTGCTATATCTCTCGGTGAAATATGTGATCATAATTTGACCCTGTTTTGAGAATACTTTATTACAATGATTGCTGTATTGTTGTAATTCTAATGTATTTACATTGTATGGTAATTTGTACAATGTGCAATATATAATTGAATTCAAATTCTAGTACCAAAATGTCTTCAAACTCTCTTCAGCTATCCAAATATTACAAATGTTGCATTCACTCATCACACATTAAATGCACTCTCAAATTCAAGGTAGGTTCAAGCAATCAATAGGTACATTGTCCTGTCAATAATAAACCATGAAATGTTGATAAATATCTTTCTAATTTCTCATTACAAAGATTCTTATGACTTTGTTCTGAGCAAAATACTTGATTTTTACAAATAAAACTAGTTTTCTGAACATGGATGGAAAAAAGGGGGAAAAGGACAATATAAAAGTATTCAGATTCTCATATTTACATCAGTGAGTTGTATTATTTTCAAACCAGCACATCTTCATTGCCATCTTGTACTTGTTACAGCTGTCTGTTTGGCTCAGTATTGTATATTTACTATATCTATAACTTTATTATATTACTTGTAAACATGTTTTGCTCCTTGGATCTTTGAATCATGTATATTGATATGTCTTTTCAAACCGAAATGAATAAATAAATAAATAAATAAATAAAACATAGTCACACCTCTTGCATTTTCAACACATAAAACAACAGATGTCACAAAGGAAAACAAACTTTTGTTGTTGTTGCTTACCTTCGTCTAGGTCTTCTTTGTCCTCTAGAGGGCGCTCTGCTCCTTGACGTCCAAACAAGAAAGTCCGCACCTTGCCCAATCCTCCTCGATTCTTCAAGTCTTTCATCTATTTCAAATTGTAAAGTTTAATGTTAGTGTTTCAAATCAATTCATAAACTTTAAAAAATACATATGATTCCAATGAATTTGTTTATAAGTTATCTTAATTATTAACACTTTCAAATGCCTAAATGATGAGCAAATATATGACATTATCATGAAATGTAAATAATTTCTCTTTACATTTTTTGTCTGTATGATATGGCAGAGACAAGTCTTTATTTCAATCTTGTTACCTTTGATAAACATAATCTTTACATCTTGAAATACCATGTAAAATAAGATAACAGTATTCAAATAACAGTATACCGTTTTTACTGAATATAAAAAACGAGCCCTTATGGCGTCATAACATACAGAGTTTCTTAATTCGAATATACCTTAAAAGATAGCAAATGTCTGAAAGGTACCAAACATCATTATTTATTTTGCTCTGAACATTTTGGTTTCCAAGTCAAAATACTATATTAAAAACATGAGCTTGAAATATCACTCCTACACGGTTATATTCGGTTATATTCCAAGTTTGATCACCTATGTGAGTAATGAATAAACTATTGTCAGGACAGCATTAATTCAGAGCCAATATTTGTGGTATGTAACAAACTTTGGTTTCACTTTTGCTTTTTAATCTGCAAACATCTGAATTTTTTATTTTTTTATTTTGTTTTGGGGTGGGCTGGTTGGTCTCAAGAAAAAGAATGGACAATTTTACGCTGATTCTACTCACCCATTCCAGGTACGTTTGCTGTTCATCCCAAAGCAATGATGCAGAATAATATCAGTGGGAGCAGCGAAAAATGAATGTACACAGGTGGGCAGATGGACCAACCGGCGAAGATGTGCAAAACCATATGAAGCGAGGAGGAGCAGCCAAAAGGGTAGGTAATAGAGCCATGTATTGTATAGAGCAACATGATGACGTTGATGATGGAGATGGTATTGATCAGGATGGTATCGGAGATGTCGGAGAAGAAGATGAAACAAAAAAAAGAAAGATGGGAAAGAAGGAGAATTAAATACTGAATCAATGAAGCCTTGAAGCGTTTATGCCCATAAGAGGGTTGTTTTGATATTGGATTTGTGCAAAAGCTGCAAAGAAAGAAATCAAATGCTTTTTTAACCAATACATCATGGCTATGCCGCATCGAAAGAGGAATGGAGGTTTATTTCAATAATATCACAGATCATTTCAAAGTCAATGTGGAGTAATGAATCGATAGTCATCTTTAATTGCAAAGAAGTTTGATTTGAAGGAAAATTTTAGGGAAAAGTTGCAAAAAGATTGATTTTAATATAAATATGATGAGCCTGGTCGATTTTGATACACAACAAATTTTCTAAGGTATGGAATTTGTGTTGTTCCCCTGCTAACCACTTTCGATTCAACATTTTCTCTTCTCTCTTTATCTATCTCTCTAACTTCTCTTCTCTCTCTCTCTCTTCATCTCTTTCTCTTGATTCAACATTTTCTCTCCTCTCTTTATCTATCTCTCTAACTTTTCTTCTCTCTCTCTCTTCATCTCTTTCTCTTGATTCAACATTTTCTCTCCTCTCTTCATCTCTTTCTCTTGATTCAACATTTTCTCTCCTCTCTTCATCTCTTTCTCTTGATTCAACATTTTCTCTCCTCTCTTTATATATCTCTCTAACTTCCCTTCTCTCTCTCTCTTCATCTCTTTCTCTCACCCACTTCACAATCTTTTTCCTTAAATCTCTCTGCATCTCTTTATCTCTCTCTCTTCATCTCTTTCTCTCACCCACTTCAAAATCTTTTTCCTTAAATCTCTCTGTATCTCTTTCTTCCTCTCTCTTCCACTTTAACACTTTGTTAGCAGAGAGCCAGAAGGGCATTAACCCATATGCTTTCAAATGGAGTTACTACCCTAGAAGCTTTCAGACAAAATGTCACCGCTCCTATCTTTATTTCTCATTGCAATATTGCCTAAGAACCTGTCAAGTGGCGACCTACAAAAGCAGGTTAACTTTATGAAGTCAAAAGCATTACCATCTCACTCAAGAGGAGGCACATTAAAAAGAGGTAACCTCAACCATTCTCAACACTAGCACCATTTGAGCTTTCTGTTTTAACTACAACACATGATATTCTATCCCCCTCTCCATCCCCCTTCCCCTCCTCTCCATCCCCCTTCCCCTCCCCTCCCCTCCCTCATTTTCAACACTAGCTCCATTCAAGCTTTCTATTTTAACTACAACACATTATATTCAACCCTCTCTCCATCCCCCCTCCCCATTTACCCCTCCCTCCCCTCTCCTTCTCTCTCCTCTCTCTCCTCTCTCCCTCCCTCCCTCCCTCCCCTTCCTCCAGAAACATGGCTCCACCCACACACAAAATAATGTTCCCGCAATTCCATGATATCCAGGCCAAACCATACCACACCGCTGGATCTTGTTCGGCCGTGGATACCCTCCCACACACCAGCAATTCTATCGATCGCCCCCTGAACGCTGCTTCACCGCCAACCAACATCACCAAAAGAAGAAGAAAAATGATGGAAGCCATTACAACAAGCAGAATAAATGAGGAGTGCTCATTGCATTGCCCTCAGCTAAATGGCAATTACAGCTTTCAACAAAAACATCATTTTCCATAAATTAATACTTCAGTCCTGATGTTCTTAAGCTGGTAATGCCTTGCAAAACAATCCCCCTTCTTTAATTCCCTTAATCCTTTTAGACAGCTCTCTTTGTCTCTGTGTGTCTCTATCTCTGTCTCTTTCTCTCTCTGTCTCTACCTCTGTCTGTCTCTCTGTCTCTCTCTCTCTCTCTCTCTCTCTCTCTCATAAAGTCTTTACCTCATCTAATCATAATAAAGCAAACTAATTATTCCCATTCTAAATCTACTCCTGTATCTGTGCAAGAGTAGCTGAAAGGTAAAAAGATATAGACCATAGTTTGGTGAGATTAAGAGGATTCTAGAAGCAAGGCTGAACTCCTTCCCCTAGGAGAAAAACAAATCCATCAAAAAAACCTCTCCCTTTACAAGAAAATTCCATTTTTTCCTCCCAGAGAAAAAGAATATATAAAATTCTTGAAGCACAAGAAATATGAGTACCGGTAAAATAGAAAATTTGATCCTAATACCTTTCTGAAAATTGAAATTGAAAATCCCTAGTACACTTTGCATTGTCTTATGCATGACTACATAAAATACCATGAAAGCCTTCTTCATTTTTCCATTTACACAATGAGACCTTGTTTTAAGTTCTCTTAATTCAACCGTTTTCTTTCCTGCTTTTATGGCGGTTCAAATGTATCTGGAGCATAAAACTACCCACACTTAATGCAAAACAAAAGCACTGCTCAAAGCAGAACACTGAATTACTCTTGGGAATTCTATGGTCTAGACCTTACACAAACATGAGAGAGAGAGAAAGAGAGAGAGAGAAAGAGAAAGAGAGAGAGAGAGAGAGAGAGAGAGAAAGAGAAACAAGGGGGAAGAGAGAGAGAATTGAACAGAAAGAAAAGGAGAGGGAAGAGAGAGAGAGAGAGAGAGAGAGAGAGAGAGAGAGTGAGTGTGAAAAAGAGAAAGTTGGAGAAGAAGAGAAAATTGAAGAGAGGTAGAAAGTAAAGAAACTGTTGGAAAGTAAGGAAAACCACAAACAAAGAAGAGAGAGGAGAGGAGAGTTGAAGAGAGAGAGAAGGTGGGTAGGTAGGCAGTGAGGGAGAGAGAAAGAAAAATTAAAAGACCAGGTGAGCGAGAAAAGAAAAGGACATAGATATAGTATGGAGGGGGATGAAACAAAGTTTCTTCTTGAAGTTAACAATTACTCATCAGAGACATAGAGAGGGGGAGAGAGAGGAAGAAAGAGCAGGAGAGAGGAGTATCAGTACCATGCATTATCCAATTACTGTAAGCACTCCAATTTTCTAAATAAAGTTTTCCAAAAATGTATTACATGCCAAATAAAGTTATACAGCAAAAGTAGTTAACCTTTTTTAAATCGACAAAATTTACATGCACAATGACATTTTGTTATATCATCATGTAATGACGGTGGCTAAAGAAAATGTACATGTATATCTATGACAATAAAATTCACACTGCATAATTACACAAAAGTTCCTCGGCAAATTTATATTGCATTGTCCAATTTTATGCATCATTTTAGTTTACAAAAGCGTATTTCACAAGCATTAGCATGATTTCTTCCTCTTTTTGCAGCTCTCTTTCCTTTCCTTTAATAACAAAAGCACCGGCGGGCGAATGGGTAAAACATGCAAATTTTGTCTCGGATAACTAAGTTTCATCGTGAATTGATAAGACTGTGTGGTGCGGTGGGGTTCCTCTGACCACAACAGTTTGTCTGTAGAATTCAATATCGTAAGGAAATTGATGGAGAGTTCTTGCCTTTCTTTTTTTGTGCATCCCTTATCATCAGTTTGTGGATGTGTTCATACTAATTTTCGTTTAACATGAACCGCTATCAAGAGTCAGTTCAATTCAGTTCAGTTCAGTTCATTTTATTCAAAACCACACAAAGCATGATATAATCTGTTACATAAAAAAGAGACTGGTAATAGTACATCAATCAACATATTCTAACTTGATTACATCATAAACCGAATGGTTTTAGGACCCCTTTAGAAGCTAAGCTTGTGAGTGGGGCCCTAACGTTCGCTTAAAGATCTTTAAGATTTCTTTAAGGTTCAATACTTCTGGGGTATTATTCCTGTATCCGATGACTCTCAATGCTGACTTACAAGAAATTCTAAATCTTTTGGCCATCCCCAAGTTCAATACTTTCTTATTCTCCCCCCCCCTCTTTCTCTCTCTTCCTAATGTTTTTCTCTGTTTCTCCATATTCTCACTCCCATCCCGCATATAGTCTCTTCACATATCTGCCACACCCTGTTGCTCTCTATATCTCTTTCTCAGCCTTGTTCGTATTCTTTCTCTGTCTCTCCCTGTCTCTCCCTGTCTCTCCCTCTCTCTTTCTCTCTCTCTCTCCCTCTCCCTCTATCCCCCTCTCTGTAAATATATCAATATCACCCTCACTGACCAATTTTATATCTAAGAATTACATTTTAACTCGGTACAGCCTTCACCTCCTCTTCATTTCATCATAATAAAGTTTAAAACTTAGCAAATGCCCAAAGGTTCTCATTTCAAATTTCATTTAATCTCATCAAAATTTGCCACTATTCAATGAAAACAACTCCCCATAACTGTTCACACTGGGCTCAAAGCACGTCCCAAAACGTGCCAGGAACCACCGTGCACTCATCACCTAGTTTTCCTTTGCCTGGCGAATCTGAACAACCCCCCCTTTTCCCACCTCCTCGGGAGGGTGGGTGAAGAAGAGAACCTAATTGAATCGATACCCGCGTCCAACCCCGAGGGCGGAAATCAGACCTAGGCGTCGGGTTAGGGATCGGTTGCGCCTTGCCTGACGCGGTCTGAGCTAGCTCACCGGCCCGGCCCCGATAGTATGACATCGTCATCATCGAATTCCACGGAGCCATGTCCCAATTGTTTAAGCAAGTGTTTAACACGCAGTGATTTAAACTGAGGTCAACTGTTGGGGTCGGGACGCACTTTAATTGACTCCGTTCATACACCAGTGGTCTATACTATTTTGGACAAAATGCAGCTAAAATGGAAAACTGTGGATTCATATTTGTAGTTTTTCACATTTGTTGATTACAACAACGTCAACACATCTTAAATCTTTTTCCCTACCCTGGAATTCTTTGATGCTTTCATTCTACTAAAATGAACAATGAAAATATAAATCATAACAATCTTGCTGAAGGGAATCATGTTTGTAATACATTGTTCAAAACTTAGTGGAATTAAAAGGGTTAATTGATTAAACAGTAACATTGTTACTCCTGATTGCTAAATCTTTGTAAAAGGGACCTCATACCATTATGTTTCTGATTAGGAAATACATTTCTATCTATTGTAATATAACAACATTGCCATAAATTAATGAATGAAATTTGCATTTATTAAATTCTACATGCCACTATAAATAAATGTACCATTCTACTATTCCTGAAACTAGTTTAATAATTCTTCTTACTCCATGACATTCAACTTATCCAACAGCGACAGACCTACTCTTCAAACACTTCACGGAATGCATGTTGCATATATTTGCTAATATCGGCCTAAGTGGTAATTCAAATACAGACAACTTTCATTGAGTTATTCTGATTGCTAATAAGGTTAATTAGATATATCCTTCACTGATAATCAGAAATGCATATATCAGACCAGTAGCAAACATGTAGAGGTAATCGATAATCAATCAAGACTTAGTACTGGGTAAATAGGCTACTGAATAATCTCTTTTTCTCTTTCCCCTCCCCCCCCCCCCTTTCTCTCACTCACTCACTCTTTCTCTCTCTCTATCTCTCTCTCTTTGTCTGTCTGTCTGTCTGTCTCTCTATCCCTGTGTCTCTCTCTGTCTCTCCCTATCTCTCTCTACCCTATCTTCCTATCTCTCTTTTTCTCTCCATCTCTTTTTCTCTCTGTCAATATATTTTTTCCTTTTTTTTTTCTAGAATCATTTTCATTGCAATCTTTATCCATCTATCTATAAATATCTCTCTATTTCTACTCACTCTCCCTTTCTCTCTCTCTCTTTTTTTATATGACCACACCTTCCTCATATTCTACTTATTTCTTTATTTTCCCTCTAATTTTCATCTATCTCTTGCATATCTTTCTCTTTCCTCCTCCTACTCTTCTGTTTCTTAATCATCATCATTATCATCATCTCCTTCTCATACTCCTTCTTTCTTTCCTCCTCCCCTTTTTTCTTCATCTTATTCTTCTACAACGTTTTCTATCTTTTTGAAATGTACAGTACCTTCATATCTTAAGTAGATAACATAACTCAGAATCCCTTCTCTCTTTCCATGCCTCTGTCTTTTTTTCCTTCTATTTTTCTTCTCTCTCCCTCTTTCTCCCTCTCTACCAGTGTTTTTCCCCCCTCTCTATTTCTTGTCTTCACTTTCAGTTCATACACATTTATTTCAATATCAATCTTTGTCTTGGGGATGAACATTAAATTGTTTGAGTGTTTTCAGTGAAAATACAAACAAATCCTACTCTCATTGTACTATTACTAAAATTATATTTAATAAAAATGTTCTAATCATATAATAAAAAGAGCACACAAGAAACTGGAAACACTCATGTACAGGACAGGTTACTAATGTTCAATCTAGTTAAAGTAATATTATAAGCATGCCTACAGACAGGGTTAATTCTTTGTTTATCTCTCTGTCAGTCTGTCTGTCTGTCTGTGTTATACAGTAGCTGTGTTCTATCTGTGTCTGTCTATCAATCTATCTCTTGCATCTATCAACATTGTCCATCTTCTCTCTATCTCTCTTACTCTTTTGATCTCTCTCTCTCTCTTTCTCTCTACCATGCATAAACATTCTATAGTGTCCCCCTTCCTCCTCTTTCTCTTTCTAGTAAGAATTACCCACACAAGGTACCTTTGGGACAGTCTAACACGCCCGAGGCGATAACTGAGGGTGTTTGAAATGTTTTGAAGGTATATACCGAGTGTGGGTAGTTTTACTAATGCCTGAACAAATGATGTGTATTATTTGTTTTATAATATTATGTTTTGTTTGTTTTATAAAATGATGTTTTATAACATCATTTTACTATGACCGTTCATTAGCATTTGATAATGACCGGTCATTACATGTTAGGCAAAATAAATGCTTGGTCACGTGTACGCTTTCAACCAATCAGATTAGGATCCACGTCATCATCTTATAAAATACAGATAATATCCCTCTGCAAACCATAATGTATTAGATTATTTGCTTAGAATATAAAGTTTGTGCTAACATTTGAAAACATTTGAAAAGCGGCCTGGTTTAAAAATATTGAGTTTAAAAAAACAGAAAATGACAGGAAACCTTTTTTCTCCAGGTGATGTTGTTATCGTTTGGTTTTGGTGGGTAATCTCTGGGGTATAGCATGGTTTTTGACAAGTCAAAAACAAGTCAAAAACATTTTAAAACAACCCATGAATTATAGATTAGCCCCATTCTGCATTACTAGAACACTGCTGGGGGCCGGATTTTCACAACACATTGAATATTCATAGATGTCTGTTAGACACACATCCAGCAAGGCATAAAGCATTCGTTTTGACTTTTTTTTTCCTCACTCTCTTTCAAAAATGATTTAAACATGGCAGAATTGAAACCAAAATTTAGACCAGGAGAAGAAGGAAGGGCATGTTGTCAAACCCAATTTTGTTAAAACTTTAAAAAAAAATAATGATTGGCCTAACTCTCAGGTACTGACACAATGCTTGTAGGGTTAAAATAAAAAATATTTTGAGACCAGAATTTGGAAACATTTCCTAGAAACAAAAAATACTTTTCAAAAATTGATATAATCAAGGTTCACAATTCAATCATTTTTAGCCTTGAAAGCATAGCAAACTTTGAGAAAGTTTTTGCACATAAATTTTTCTGGTTTTACTGCATAAAATGGATATTAAATAGGTCTTGTCTCCAAGGTTTCATTGACATTTCTCTGCCCTACTCCAACCCTATCTCTCTCTTTCTCTTTCTCCATCTCTCTCTCTCTCTTTCTCTCTCCATCTCTCACTCATTTTCGGTACTGTCTGTCAGTCTCTCCCTCTCTTTTTATGTATGAGAGCTAACTTAAGTCACAAAATATGCACACGATCTAAGATTTAAAAAACATGGTATTCGAGTCATATCATACAAATAAATAATGATGAAAAGCATCTGCATCAAAAACGAGGTCTCACATTTCACATGGGAGTGAAAAGAGAAGCAAGGCCAAGACATACAGGTGGAGGTTGATATTTTGGTATCTTGGGGAGAAGCAAATTGCATTGTCCTCCGCATCGACACGTCTGGGCTCGTTTGTTCAAGGATGACCTACTTACGACACCTGGACACCTGTTCCCTGGTCTATTCAATGATAACATTCCCCCTGTACTCTTACGATGACTCTGAACTTATCGCGACGCAAGGACACCGCAGACGCTGGTACCTGGAAAAGGACCTTAACTCAAGTTAACTCATCCTGAACCTATCAGGGCATTGCAAAAGTATCCTGGCAAAAGGATGTTATACAAAGTCAACTACTTGAGAAATAATTTAAATGTTCTGTAAGAAACTTATATCGTGGTGGTGGTTATATTACCTGACTGCTAAGAAAGCATAAATGCTTGAAACTAAGCAACCAGACAGCCGACGGCTTTAGGTCCCTCTCTGAGGGACCTGGTAGTAAGGATTAATGCCTTACCAAGGGCACTAGCGCATCGCCTTGGTTTCAAACCCGGGTCATCGGATTACGAGACCACTGCTCTACCGACCTATCGCGCCTCCTCAAGTCAACTCACTGATCCTTACAAGACAAACACATTACATAGATTCTCCGGCAAAAGGACCTTACAGACAAAAGTAAACTATTTGCAGATATTAGTAAGCTCTGGTAGTAGAATAAACACTCAATCTCTCAGAATGTATCAGTTATGACTTAGGTCATTCTTTACAAGCAAAAGCTAGTTTAACTTAGCTGAATTCCAACAAATTTTCAGAAACTTTGCAACAAACTTTCAATATCAAGTGGTCATGATCAACAACAAAAATTCTAAATGCCTACCGGTATACAACAAAGTTTGCACCAACATTAGAACTGCAAAAAGTCTTACAGACATAACAAAATATTGGAAAAGAAGCCTTCTGCATCAAGGTTAGGATATAAAATATTTTGAGAACAACTATAGTTTATTTTCATCCCTCTAAAAACCATAGCACACACACTGTCACTCATACAAGGCTCACCCTTTAAAGGTGAAATTCAAAGAAAATCACAAATATGTCAACTAATGTATCACTAGAAACTGTTAAGCTAACAGCTGGCCATCATACATGTTGTAGGCTAACTGCATATCGGGTGATTTATAACAAATACAAATACAACGACCTCCATAGCAGCTGGGATATACGAGAGATTCGCCGGAAAAATAACGATGTTTTAATGACGTCACTATATGGACCAATACTGACCAAGCAGACGACATTCCATAAAGAGAAAACATAATTGCAAAAGCTATTATTTGTCAAATTATAATGAGTTTAGTGTATATAAATGTAATGGCATGTCAAACTATTCAAAAGGAGATATGACCCGATTCTGATAACTAAAATCTTTTGCTTGTAATTACACAGGATAGGGGTTAAATAACAATAAAAAAAAACAGACTTTCAAATTGAAAAACCCCGGAATGATATTAAGGACGGCACTTGTTCCCTCTTAAAACGCCGGACATACCGCGGTGTGTGCAGCTGAATATACAATGGCGTCTTATTTTGTTTACAAGCAACACATTCCTTTATTTTTGTATCGCTGCATTTGTTATCAAAATAAAACCATGCGCGGGGTTTAGAGTGAGGCAATAGATTATACATTTAGCCTGACGGTAGTGAAGTAAGAGAAAGAACTCAAGAGAAGATGAAAACACAGGCACTGAAAATGTGTGAGATGTCATGGGACATCGTCCGCTTGTGAAAATCATGTCCATACTGTGATCTCACACATCTCAGCAGCGTTCGGAGAGCTCTTCAGGTGCTATGCCGGGGCTGTATTTAAGCGTTTTGTAATTTATTATAATCATTACTTTGAATGGTTCCAAGCATTGAATTTTGATAACCTTGTCGAATCAAAGTTTCAACTTTGCAATAATGAAAATAAAGTTAGTTTTTAAAATCAATGAATATCTACTTTAAGAGATGGAACTAATTTCACAATGACACTACATAATAAACCATACTCCTTTTCTGCTTTCCAAAATTCTCATGCTCTCTTTCTTTCCCTCAGACATGACAGCTTTTTCTCCCAAGCTCAACAGAAAGAATGACAGCTCGACAACCTAAATACCACCCCAACATGGACGTCCTCTGTGAGTAGTGTTGAACTACACATTAAAGTGAGGATGGAGTTCTGAGGTTAATTTCAATAATAAATTGTAAGCTTTCCCATTCTGTTCATGTGATTATGGAAATTATCATAGTAGGAATGTCCTCTCAAAAGGATTGTTCTTTAAAATGTCCTCATATTATGAATATGATGAGATATAGCTGGCGTGTTTGGACAACTTTCATGCCACCTCTATGTGTAGTCCCACATACCAATTACTGAGTTAAGTGCACTTGCTTTTTATTTAGTCATTCATTCATTCATAACCAAACTCTCAGATACATCAGATTCCATCACGGCAATAAGTTATACATCCTTAGTGAGATTGAGTCAATTTTAATTATTATGATCCCAAAACCTCAGAAGCAGACAAGGCTTATAACAATTTTAATGCACTACATAATCAACCTATCTCAATTGCTTCGACACAAATTATTTTCTCAATGAAATCTCACAACTAGAACTCAACTTTTTCTTTAAGCCCCAGCCAGACATTCTGTCTGTCAATTACACAATTTCCATCCATCGCTCCTGTTTGTCTATGCTCTTAGAAAAATTTGCCTTGCTGTAGCGGGGGCAAACAAAAGTCTCGGTGGCGCGGAAGACATACTCGTGTCATATAAAGCAAAAGGGGAGGAGAGGGGGATTTTTTATTTCGGCAACAACCGAGGCATGAAGACATGGGTTTAAGTAGCTTGGAATGAGCAGTTAATGTTGGGTAACAGTGATATGCGCAAACATGGCCGACCGTTGGCAAGGCAACGGAATGATAAACACGTATCCATGGATGGAGGATGTGACAAAATCAAATCATAATGGTATTAATGCGACTTTGGGGACGGGCTAACGCAAATAATGTTGGCCAAGAAAGGTATATGTGTGCTTTGTTGGGATTCATTCGTGGGAATTGGATGTAGATTATATTGAGTAGTGGCTATAGTGGGATTTGTGCAAATAAAGCGATATCAAATAGGTCTGTATATTTGACCTTAGGATATTATTTGGAAGCTACATTCCTTTTGTTCATAAGAAGATGTTTACAAAGAGACATGAAAAACAAGGACATAGGGTTCGAGGTCACAGAAACTAAGCTTGATGTGATTACACTCAAACGATATACATTTTATAATTATTTCATTCGGCTACTCCCTTATATAGATAGCACTTTATAAAACAAGTCCTCTAAAGTTGAATCCTCTATTACAAAGAAAAAGTTTTGACACATGGTGAAGAGAAATCCAATTTGTGGAAAATCTTTGATTGTGTAGATACGTATCAGATATGGCATTTTCCAAATGTTTTTTCCAAAATGATTCTTGAACCTTTGAAATGAGATATTTATGCTAAATATTGCCACAAAGTCATAGCACAAATATGCCAGCAAAGATAAATGTCAGCTAAAAATAAACAAATGAAATGAAATGAATAAAATAAAATTTATCTTAAATCATACAAAATTGCTCTAGGATGCCCTTTCAATACAAGCCTACACTTTGATCACCTCAATGTTCTTTCAAATTATTTTATCCAACCGTTACATCTTGCAAAACAAAAGTAGATTGATAACTTTTAATAAAGTGAGGCAAATTGATGGAGACAACTAAATGCGCATTTCCCGCAAAAAACAAGCAAGTGAGAAGATCAGAACTGAAATGCTTTCACAATTCTGTCACCGGGCGATGCTTCTTTTTACCCCCCGCATGGCGTCGGAACATGCTTACTGCCCACAGCAATGGCTTGAAATACAGCGCACAAGATGGACGGCTATGTCGTAATATAAGTGTCTCATTTTTCATCGACAGACAGGAATTGAAGATAAATATTTGGAGAATGTTAAAATGTTAAAGGGTGTGGGGCAGTACGGTGCAGCATGTCAATTACATGTCAACTCTCACGTTCATGAACGACTCATAATGTACAAAAAGGGAGTGGGTATTATTTTCCATGTTTCATACGTTTCTAAAGATAAAGACATGCATATTTCGCAGGTGGGAGCTGTGTTCCTAGTTTTGAAATGTAATTAAAATCAAAATATCAAATAATTCTAGTTAGATCATTTTTTTCTTCAACAACAACATAAACTCATCAGCCGCATTTACTTTTTCACCAAACATATGTATTTTCACAAATAGGATTAAACTTGTTTTGCTTACAAGATTAAGATGGTTACAATGCATGTTGCACAAGTAACACTTAACAATTTCTGATACATGTTTTTTTTCCTTTGTAATGTACTGCATTGGTGCAATGTAAATATTATCATTCCATGAAAATTTTGTTTCCAGCATGCCTGATTCAATGCGGGGATATGAAGCTAAATCAATGAGATTTCAAGTGCAATTGGCACTGCAAAGCGAATGAGATATCTTTATAGATATGTTTAGCATCAAATAATAATCGCAATGAAATCCAATGTAAATGACGGAACGGAATGATCACTGCTTCTGATGGTTTTTACATGAAAAACAGATGCTACAGTGCATGTTGCACAACGACATATGATATTACAATACAATGATTTCGCGCAAAGCAAAAACTTGAGTTGAAAACATGGCTACAATGTATGTTGCACAATAATGATTTCTCTCAAAGCAAAAACTTCAGTTGAAAACATGGCTAAAATGTATGTTGCACATCGTCATATGATATTAGAATATATCGATCTCTCTAAAAGCGAAAACTTGAGCTGAAAACAAGGCCATACTGACCTCATATATGACAGCACCCATTTGCATGTCCCTCTTCATGAGGATGAGAAATATTTAAAAAGATAAAAAAATCAGGAGGGGAAGGAATACCAAAACATTCAGATTTTATTTTCAGATTTAGCACAATGGTCACACATTCAAAGTGCTACCTTGCCCCCGACCCTTTACAGTTGAACATGGTTGGTACATTTAATAAGTAGAGTTTGGAAAATCTCCTTTCAGTGACCACTCTTTTTTTCCCAAGAATGTTTGACAAATGCTTGTCGTTAGACAACCAATAATATGTTTCAGACAAGAGTGGTATTGAATTTCAATTCTTATCCCTCTACCTTTTATGCACTTCAATATTTTCCTTGCTTTCTATTTCATTCTACTTCTCTTGTTTGTTTTTCTTTTCTTTAACTTCTATATATTTCCCTTTCTAGACAAACGCACACTGACGTCTATCATTCTTCCAATTCTGCATCGTTTTTAAAGCACTCTCTCATATTTTCTTCATGGTAATTTTTACACAATCTTTCTCTCTTCTCTTTCTCTCTCCCCCTCTCTCTCTCTCTCTTTCTCTCTCCCCCCTCTCTCTCTCCCTCTCTCTCTCTCTCCCTTTTCTCTCTCTATGTCTTTCTTTCTACTCTGCTTATATATCAATTCAGATTCCATTCACATCTCTTCTCTTCTGTTCATGGAATCTATGCCAATATTTTCTCCCTCCGTCCCTCCCTACCTCTCCGATGCTATCCTATAATCCTAATTTCTCTATCCCCTCTTCTCCATTCTTTTCTTCTTTTAATTATTTTCCCCATTTCCACCTGCCTTAAAAAGGCACATCTCCATTGTAACTCAATATGAAAACTAATTTCACTTTGCCTCTACAAATTTACTTGATACACAGCAAGAAAATCTCCTCGTCTCCTCATTTCGTTGACAAATTTCATGTCATTCTCAAAGACGGAAACTGCTTGCTTTTCCAAAATTCGTTGAGGACATAACTGCCAGAGCATCACCTAGGCAACAAGCATTTACGTTAACGCATTACATGCATTCAGATGCGGATTTAAAGCAGCATGCCGGGCAGGGAATAACAAATAAATGAATAGCAGGCCACGATTCTGTTTGATTTCAATGGCATCTAATCAGTCCAAGATTGCTTCATTTGGAGTTGAAAACAGATTCCTTACATTGCAGGCTTCAAGTCGTCATCTAAATATAGAAAAGCATTATTCAACGGTTTAGCTGGGACTCTCGTTTGTGGCTTGTGGTGTTAGATGTATACAAAACTCGCTTGGATGTTGTTGTCTTTAGAGCAAGAGTTAGGCAAAGACTGAATGCATTTCATTACCAAATCACGATCTCGAGACAAACAGGTTTATGAGAACAACTCGTCGTTTTGTGGCTAGCTGAAGGCCTATGTAAACTGCGCCGTTCCGCTTTATGCGGACATGCACTACTATGCTAAGCTAAAGGTCATGAGAATTAAAATGCCCCTAACGTAAAAAGCATGTGCTCATTTGATTTGAAACTACTCGAGTTAGGCTATTAAAATCCATTTTCTATTTTTAGTTAGCATTAATTGATAAAGAGAGAAATCCATGTCATGGTCACAAAATTGGTTTAATATGTGTGGAGGAGTCAAAACCATAGCAGCAAGTTATAGGAAAACAGCTTTGTGGCTTGCGCGGGTGCTAACAACCTTCTACTCAAATTAACGCATATTTTGTTACTCTTTTGCTTTCTGAGCTGTAGCTAGACATTGTTTTTGACACTTTTTTAAAATCTGATCTGATAAACTAGACATTGTTTTTAATCTGATAACAAAATGGCAACCTTTCTAGATTGGTTACTTTAGAGTCTGCCAAATTCAAGACAATTCAAGAATCATGTTTTGTGACATGCTACTAAAATCATCTGAAAACATTTTGATTTAATTGGGGGAAAAAGGTTTCTTGAAATGAAATCCAGGCTAAAAGTGCTAGTAAATGTAGATAATCATCATCTGGAAGTCACAATTCATTTTTACTAAAATGCCATTCACATCTTTTCTTCAAGTAGAACCTGCTCTCAGAATTTCAACAAAAAACACAAAAAAGGATGAAAGCAGAACGGGAGAGGAGGCAAACTTTCTAAGGTAATGACATTTTCTTTTTTCTTTTACTCCGCTACATGGGCGAACAAAGACCCGGAAAGAGCACTGCAAAACTGGAACATTAAGGTCAAACATGCGGCTGCATTTTCCAGCCTGCCATTAACGACCTAGAATAGTTTCAGAAATGATTCCTCCATCACATTATATCTCTATAGAGCTTTTATCTCGAGCTTCGTGACTCGCGCCATGTCGATGATGGTTATGTTTCTATCCTTACGGGTGCATATCTACGACTGCATGAACAAAATCATGATTTCCATAAAAGACGGTGGGTAAGTGCGCGTCATGTTTATCAAATTAGACACAGAGTCGCTGGCAATTTTTGGCTTGGCCATGAATGTTATCTTGTAAAGACAAGTACACTGCTACAAGTCATCTTGTGTTGTAATCGACATGAAGTAGGACTACAAACGTAAGTAGATGGAGCTTACGGCTGGGCTTCTCGTTCTGAATTTTAGATTACAGGAAAGGGAGTTCATAACTTATGTATTCATCATGGAAGAAAAAATTTCGCATTCAGACAGAGACAAATTTATGTTTTGAAATGACCTGATGTTTCTTATAATCCAGGTATAAGCTTAGCGTGAATAGCCAGACCATCATCTGGTAAGATGATGACTTCTTACAAAAATTACATTCATTTTATCAAATCTTTGGTAACTATCGTTGGTAACTGTTAAATCAATAATTGTGTATTTGCGAAAGCATCATTTGTCTATGCAATCTATTGCCAGTGTGCATGGAAAAACACAGCGCTCATTTATTCAAAACCCTAGCTGTAGGCAAGCTTCAACACATAGCACTACAAGCATTTGGCGAGTTTCTGCCCTTACTTTCTGACTGGGTTGAGAGAGGCAAATGTAAATGAAATGCCTTCTCTAAGTGCAAAATGAGGCTTTAATCTACCCTTTAACATTGGCATAGCATACCAAGGGGATGACCATACTGCTGAGAACCAAAAAGGCATTGATTCATATAAATAGGCATTAGCTCCATGCTTACGGATATGACTTAATGCCCCTCTAGCTTTAAGCGGTTGAAGCCATCATTCTGCATTACAAAATTCTCACATTTTTTAAAAGTGCCAAAATCTCAACAAGCATGTGTTTATTTCTTTGGGTTGCACAGTTAAAGTATGCTCAATCGATATAATTGCCTAGGGGCCCCATCTCCCTCTACCCTAAATCTGCTTCACTACATGGTTCCACTTTTTTTAGAACAATAGTAGCCATTAAACCACTATCGTCTGTTTAGACCTCTGTTTTAAAACCTGTCTGTACTAGTTTGGCCAGGAGGGATTAGACCACCCAGCGTGGGCACTGACAGGTGGCTATCTCATCTAATCAGCTCTCAATAAACATAAGAAAAAGAGGATCATGGGGGACCAACGGGGACAGCTTAGGCATTGTTTTCTATATAGAGTAAGCAAGTAGTACAGTGGGGCTTTAAAGCATATGAGTCATAGCCCTTCTGGCTCCTAACAGATGATATATCTATCCATTATCAACAGCAAAAAGAGAGGAAATGTTCAAGGATCCAGCTTACCTTTGCCTCCTCCCTCTGCGGAGCCTTCTCCATGCTGTACGTGGAGACCATCGACCTCCTGTGGGAGCTTCCGACGTGGTTCCCTCCTACACCCCCACCATTACCTCCTCCTCCACCACCCCGCTCCACCGCTCCCTTGGGGAGTGGTCCGTCGCCTCCACGTAGCTGTGCACCATCTCCTCCTGCTCGCTGTCGTAAGTGTCCCACTCCTCGGAACCCCAGGAGCAGTCCGAGCAGTTGTCCGATTCGTAGTAGTCCTCCACAGGGATCTCCTCCTCAGGTGGGCCCAGGATGTCCTCGTATAGCAGGTCGTCATCGATAAAGAAGCCTGCATGGAGAGAGAGAGAATAAAGAGCAATCATTGACATGACTTTCTAAGTATACATTGTTCAAATTCTAATGTAAAACAGTATCAGAGGAACTTACACTTCAACAAGCTCTGCTTTTCTTTAGTTCCTCTTTTCTCGTGCTATTTCGATTATATTTGTCGTTTCATTGCATATTTTTTCTGTAATATACTTATTCATTGTATTATGTTTTGCATGAGAAATAAAATCATTTGAATGATACACAGTGCCAATTTGAGACTCAAATATAATTAGTGATTACACGTATTAACAACTCATCAATGTTAAAAGTACAGTTAGTTTTTTGAATTTCCTTATCAGCTTCTCTGTTATTTCTGCTTTACTCAAACAGAGAATCCATCGAGACTGATAATCAGTTTAAAACTATTTTTTGTTCTTCAAGTAATTCCAAAGAAAATATCACAAAAGTCATGTGATAGTTAAAAACAAACATGTTTAGAAATATTGACACCAACCTCCTGAAAAGAAAAATAACATGCCTTAACATTTCAACAATATAGGCCACTTTTTGCATTTAAATTAAAAAAATCAATATTGAAAAATAGGACTTTAATATCTAATCAAGATTGTAAAAATAAACTTGAAGGATTTTTTTCATCTCAGAAGTGATACACAATTCCTTTCAATGCAAAGCACAGCCAGTTCTTCAGAGAATCTTCAAGATTTAACCAAATCTTTCATTTTATGACAAGATAACCTTCCATGATTTGGCAAGTGTTTTTCACTGACAGGAAGTGAATGTGGTAAAAGCAATTCTAAATAGTGTTTAGAAGTTAATTTCCTTTGGTCATAATAAATGTTATGGAAATGTCATAACACGATTGCTGGTATCGGGTTCTCCTCTCTTATTTGATTAGGTATATTATGATTAAACAAAGGACAGGAAATTGATGGTATGCCCTTAGATTTGCCGTGTTTCTTGTTAGAATATTCCTCCTTGAGAAAAAATTCTTGGAAAAACAGTGCACTGAATCTTTGTCTGTTGGATTTCTGCCTACTTCTGTCTCTCTGTCTCATCTGTCCCATTTTATCTTTCTCTATCTCTCCTCTGGGCTATTTCCTTATTATTTATTTCTGTCTGTCTGTCTCTCTATCTGTCTGTCTGTCTGTCTCTCCCTCTCTCTCTCTCTCTCTCTCTCTCTGTCTTCATCTGTCTCTGTGCCTTTATTATCTCTTCTAAACCCTTTGTCTCTCTCTCTCTCTCCTGGATCATTTCACCCATGCAGTCTAGCTCTTTCTCTTGTGCATTCATTACGTGACTTGACGATTCTCTCTCTCTCTCTCTCTCTCTCTCTCTCTCTCTCTCTCTCCCTTCCTCTCGATCTCCTATTTTCTTCTTTCATCTCCATCTCTTCTAAACCCATTGTCTCTCAATCTCTCTTTCTCTCTCTCTCTCTCACTTTTCTCTCTTTATGTTTTTATCTCTATCTCTTCTAAATCCTTTTCCTCTCTATATATATCTCTCTCTCACACACTTCCCTCTCTATCTCTCTCTCTCTCACTTTTCTCTCTTTATGTTTTTATCTCTATCTCTTCTAAATCCTTTTCCTCTCTATATATATCTCTCTCTCACACACTTCCCTCTCTATCTCTCTCTCTCTCTATTTTCTCTTCTAAACCCTTTGTCCCCGTCTCCTGGATCATTTCACCCATCCAGTCTAGCTCTATCTCCCGTGCGTTCATTACGTGACTGAAAGATGAAGTTCCTGTAAGCCGGACGATTCATCACTTTCCCCGTAGTTTAAGTTTAATCAGCCCTCCAGGTGTCTGTATCTGCATGTCTCTTCTAGATCTGTGATTAAGCCTGTGTCGTCTCTACTGAGCTGTGCCCCACTTTCTCTCAATCTTTCATTTTGGATCCTCTTCTTCTTTATCTTCCTTCACAAACATTTGCTTTGTCATGTCACTTTCCTCAACTGTTTCCCCCATTTCTCTTCAATCACATATATATAAAAGTATAATCATTATCTACGAAGAGCACTTGCTCTTTTTCCAATTTAACCCTCCCCCCCTCTCTCTCTCTCTCTCTCTCTTTCTCTACCCCTCTTATTTCTCTTTCCTGAGTGTGCTTCTCACTAGTTCTGTAACTCTTCTGTCTGTTTGTCAATCTATCTATCTGCCCCTCTCTCTCTCTCTCTTTCTCTCTCTCTCTCTCTCTCTCTCTCTACTATTCTGTGTCTATCTGTTTCCCTCTCTTTCTGCCTGTCACTTTAAGTAGTACACCCCCCTCTCCCTTTATTTTCTCTTTAACTTACTAAGTCTACCCATATTTCATTATTCCTTCTCTATCTCTATGTGATTGTTTGCCTCTGTCTCTCTCCCTTTACATATCTCTCTGTATCTCTAATTATTTATGTATGTTTATTTCGCAACTCATGAGGTGAAACATCCTTACAGGAAAAGCTGATTTCTGAAAAAGAAGAAACCCCACCTACTCCACTCCCCCCCCCCCTCCCCCCCCCTCTCCCCCTCTCTCTCTCTGTCTTTCCTTTCATATCTCTGTCCATGTCTCTCATCACTTAAATATTTATTCCTCAACACATGAGGTGGAACATCGTCATAGCAAAAGCTGATTTCCAAGATAAGAATTTCCTCTTTCTCTGCCCTCCTCTTTCCTTCATTACTTACCACACCCCCCCCCCCTCCTCATCCCCCTCCTTCTTCTTCTCCTCCCCTCTATATCTCTCTTCCTCTATCCTTTCTTTATATCTATTGCTCTCTGCTTTCTACTCTCTTCATATTTCTTGCTCTTTCTCTCTCTACCCCTACCCCCACCTTTTTTGTCTCTCTCTCTCACCAACTCTAACCAACCAACCTAAAAAACCTTCTCTCTTCATTTACCACCCCCCCCCCAATCTCCTCTCTCTCTCTCCCTCTCTCCCTCTCCTCCGTCTCTAAACAGAGCTAGCTGCTTCAAGTTTAATCAGCACTTGCGATGTTGATTTATGAACTTCCATTCCTCATCAATATTCCCGGATAAACAAACTTACTCCCTCCGCATCCTCCCACCCAAAGACTTCCTCCCAAAGTGAAAGGAGGGCATCCCTGGTACATACCAGTCCTCCATCTTCCACCATCTTCATCATGATCGAGATGGAGATGCAGAAAGGCCTTTAGGGACTTGACAGCGGGCAGGAATCCTGTTTCTCGTCTACATTTCCCATGCGGTTTTCACCTCCGTTTCAATGTTTAATTGAATTTTCGCAGAAAGCAGAAACATAGCGGCATCCCCACAGGAAGGTTTTGGTCAATATAACTACATCAAAACTAACTATTTTTGGTTTATTTTCTACCTACCATTGCTCTTTCTAAGAAAATGCAGTTAGGGTATCGCATATATACCACATAATTGACTTACTTATCAATATTTGCAAATTTTCGCTTTTTTGGTTGAAAATCCATGATGCAATTTGTTCAAATGTCTACAAACTTTCTAGATAGTAACTTATTGTCAGGAACAATAAGTCATCAATTATTATCAAACATTATGACCCGTTTTTTTTTTTTATAGAATGTTTAATATGCCAGACGGTAAGAGACAGAAACTGCTCTTGAGAGATCTTCTTGAAAGATTTTGTGACTGCTTATGAAGTTTTCCTTTACATATTTTCATAAGCAGGTGAAGAGATAATATACAGTGTACACATATACTTCATAACTCACTGGAACTACAATCCATTCGACTTAAAATTGAGAATAACGAATAATTTTAGACTATGATTAATGAAAAACTGAGTGCATACAATCTGTCCTCCGGAAGAGGATGGATGTAAGGGAAAACCCCTTTCCTAGGTGGGTAACTTGATGCCTCATGTACTATCTCCTTAATAAAATCTAAAAGATAAAGTTTCTGTAAAATGTTACATTGTTCCGTAATATGAAACATACATGTTGATAACCAATACGTACAAAGTCAGTATATTTTTCTATTTGAAATAGTATTTCTTTCTTATTATGTTTTTTTAGGTTCTTGTGAGAACGTACTTGCATGTGATATCAATATCATGTGATGCATAAGGTATTCCCGATGTGATAAATAGTAAAACGAAAGTTTATAGGGCAAGTTGATGTTATGTCTTTTTATGAATAATTCATTCTACCCAATGCTTTCAGATAATCATGCAGCTTACTATGTGCAGTGCATGCTACATTCTTAATACCAAATGCATCTGGGAACTATAATACTGTCTGAGCTGCTCTTAGCTTTGGAGAGAGCTTCGCTCGGAACCTGGCGGAGAGAAATATGACTCATTAATCACAAATGCTCATGATGCCTTCATGCAAGCCATATAGAAATGGAATAAAGATGCTGTCAGCTCCCGCATGCCCCACTTCTTCTACTCTCTTTCTCTCTCTCTCTCTCTCTCTCTCTCTCTCTCTCTCTCTCTCTCTCTCTCTCTCTCTCCCTCCCTCTCTCTCTCTCCTAATGCTGTTATGTCGAGCATACTCAATGGTGTTTCTGAACAGTAATAAGAGTTTTACATAGTTTACTCAATACCTTGTAAGACCCAATACTTTCAAAACATTAATTCATGTGAATTACAGCATCAAGTCTGGGTTGTTTAAAAAATGATTTAAATTCTCTGCAGCATAAAACATTCACCAATTTTGAGCGATCACAATAATTAGCCCAAGTGGCATGCACACTAAACGCCAGGGTGGTGTTTCACAAAGATCCTAAGTCAAACAACTCTAAGTTGGACTTAAACATTATGGAGAGCCATTTGTAGCCATAAAAAAATATATATTCAAAAGCAAAAATTCAAGTATTTTAGACTTTTCATAAATTCCATATCAAAGAAAATGAAACCTCCTTGATTAAAAAAAGGAATGATTTGAATCAACATTTTATGCCTTTTAAAATAACTTTTACAAAATATTTTTAAAGATATTAATGGCTTTCCATAAATTTTAAGTCCAACTTAGAGATGATTTCAACTTAGGATCTTTGTGAAACACCCCCTAGTTTTGCAGTAATGAACATGATCATAAAGACTCTTTTAAAATGTAAGGCAATTTCTCAGGTCTTATGCATCTGCTACTGAAATGTGTGCATGGTTTCTACAGGCAATAAAATAGGATATTAAAACTCAGAATAAAGTTCACTGCTTGAAAATCTTTGTCATTGTGGTAGTGGAACTCATGTTCATCATTGCAATCACAAATTCCAATGAAAGGCCTATTCCCTTGCCTAAAGAAAAAAAAGTAGCCTGCCTAATCATTTTTCATACTGTTCTCCCGCGGGCCCTACAATCATATTATAACCCTACCATCAGCCCTTACATTATACTTATCTAAAATGATTATTAATACAAATATTACTGAGTACTAACATTTCTGAAATTAAAAGCAGCATACTTTCACCCAGAGGATGGACTCGCAATAATCTATTCTATGGGGCAGGTGCTAAGGGCGGGGTCAGTTATTCTAGCAATTAAGACCACTTTGCCATAGGCTGACAGACGTTGCTAGGGGGCGGGGACTGTCTCGAAAGGCACTCTGAATGTCAATTACGGTGAATAGTGACATTCCCCCCATGGCCCAGCACTCTCCGCCGTCGTCGCCGTCGCTACGGAGGTGTCGCCTTTGGCACCTGTGACATTACACCAGACATGTTACAAAGGGCGACATCGCACCTTGCGTGACCCCAAAGTTGTACTTTATCCTCGACGATGCCCTTTCTCCCATACTTTTCCACCTCTGATAATTTCGCCCCCTAACGCATGTGCTCTAATGTTTCTCACCTCTCATGCCTATCCGCCAATTAATCTGCAATTTCATTTATGCTTCAACCTTTCTGCTATCCCCCCTCCTCCTTCGATCCCAGGTGCTAGCGTACTCTTCAAACCCATCGGAGATGAGTTAAAGAGTGTTTCCGCAAAAGTTCTTAACTTTACCGTAGGTGGGGAGGGGGGGGGGCGGGGGTAGTTACCAGCCCTCATGTTATGTTACATCCCTCATGAATCTTCTTTACAAACTGAATTAAAAACTTTTTTCTTCTCTTCCTCTCTAATTGGCGCCTGCTTAGCAGCAAGATATCATATCCATTTCATTTTTTTTTTTTTATTTCAATGCATTTCACAGAAATGTTAAGGGGTGAAAAAGTACCAGCACTGCCAATTTGAAGGCAAAAATCTCATCATTCGCACCTTTCAAAGAACCTTGACATTCATGAGTTAACAATGATTTGATGCCTTATCTCTTTTACTTTTCATCTCATCATCTGGTGAGAACCCCAAGGGCTTTAACTCTATAAAAGAATAACAGACAATGCCCTTGAAGCTCTTGGCGTACATTACGCAAATTATGTCACCTTCTACTTTCCTTGAAGAAAATAAATTTAGAAAAATGAAAACTCATGTTATCAAAGTATGTGATCTGACCTTGCTCGCTCTCGTCAAACTGCAGGTCCTCATAAAGCCCGCCCTCTAGCATGTTGACTTCAAGAGCGTCAAAGCGGTGCGCTAGATGGAGAGGGGAAGCGGTGTATTCGTCGGAACGAGCAGTGACTGCATGGACAGAGAAAAAATGAAAGAAAAGAAAAATGGATGGATGACAAGATGGATGGATGATTGATTAGTGTGTAAAATAAAAGTGTAAGGCAACACAAACTGTTTGAAGGGGAGGGGGGGGGACTGGGTTTGTCATTTCACAAATAAACAACAGAATACTGATAACACATGTGACATTCATTGTTTAATCAAAAATATATATAAAGGTGGTCACTGAAAGTAGGTTTCACTGTATTTTCATGAAAAATAAAGACGTAAATCTTTTCCAGGCACTTTGTCAAGCCTACATGAAATATTTCAAACAATCTAAAACTCTTGAAAAATTAGAAAGTATAACCAATAAAATTGTAAAAATTATTTTTCCAAAAAATAAGAAAACAAACTCTCAAAAAAATAAATCATTAAAATATATTCAAAACTATGCCAAAACTATTCAAATAAGAAAGTACACAAATACATGTACTGATATGAAAATGATTAAAATTAAGAATTACATATATAGTTTAACTGACTTCCATGACTGTCAAGAAAGCTATTATGATATATGAATCAAATATGATAAATACATTTATTTACCCTTTTATTATGGTAGCACCCACCACAGAAACACTTTTTTACAAAAAATACAAGAAACAAGTAAGCAAACAAACAAAAAGAAGACAGAAATGTTTAACGAAGATAGAAAATGTAAAATGTAAAAGTGACAATGCAACACCATATAAAGACATGAAATATTGTATGGAAGTCATAATGGCTTTCATGGATTTCACATATAAACGGACACAAGATGGAATTATTAAACTCATAAATGTGACAAAAATAGATGATCCAGTATACAAGACATAGATTTGATAAAAGTTCACTCGGACAATACATTTAAAGAAGAAGTGTTTTCCATTCTGCAGGAATAGATGAAAATGACAGCAATCAACATAAATATGAAACAAAGAAAACATAACTTGAGGCCAGAAACACTGAGTTCAAGAAAATACAGTACAAGTACAGTGTATTCATAAGCCTGCGGACACATTTTCGTGAGGGGGCTGATGTCTCTATCCCTTTTCTGAATGTTGTAAGCAGTCCACAGAAAATGACACTATATTATGGAAGAAATGTAAGTTTTTGTCATCAAAACACAAACAAATAATGGATACAATGTATTTAAGCATCTCACTATCTGAAAATGAGGTCATCTGTGCCTGAAAGGTCCGTGTGTGTGCATCTCTGTCTGCATGTCTCTATTGTCCGTCTGCCTTTTTTAATCTCTCCTCTCTCTCTCTCTCTCTCTCTCTCTCCCTCTCTCTCCCTCCTTTCCATTTTTCAATGTCTCCCATCTTTTTCTTTCTGCTCCCCCTTTCTCTCTCCCTCTCCCCTATCCCCTCCATTTCCTCTTTCTTTCTCTTTCTCTCTCTTCCTAACCTATTTCTCTTCCTCTCCTTTTCTTCACACTTCTTTTTCTCTCTCTCTCACTCACACATACACACACACACCCTCTCTCTTCTACCATCTTTCCCAATCTCCCTCCCTCCCTCTCTCTCTCTCTCTATGTAACCCAACTCCAGGAGGCATATAACATCTACTTTGCCTAAGTGTCCCTGGAGGGAAGAGGCCGTCTCATCTTTTAGATTAAAACGCCACACCAGCGATGATGCAGAAAGAGCAAACCTGTACACCCAGCATTCCAACCCCCCGCCCATCCCATCATCGGAAAGACATCCCTCATACCGTACCTTTTCTATCGGTATTAATCTCACGTTTCTCCAAAAGATAGGGTACGACAATACCACCGAATGATGAAAATCGCTTAAATGAAGGCACACTTGTTAATACAGTGATCAAGCCAAGTGCTGATTTAAGGTCATCTGGTAGTCTCCGGGGAGGTTACTATGGCGATGGGATAAGATTTCAAATTCCATCGCTCAAGAGCTATTTTGACAAACTCGGGTTGCAAGCCGACGGGAAGGGCCTAGAAAGATTGGATCTGTTTTCATCTTTTTCCATAGTCTTCATGAAGATGAGTTTAGTTGATTATGCCACGATTTCAAATCATATTTCTATAGGGTAAGCAAGATGAGGGTCAAACACTGTGATGTAAGATTGCATTTTCGATGGAGGTACATATGGAGTTATGAAATTGTTCAGTGAACTTCAATGCAGGCATTTAACAAGAGCACATTATAGGTCCACATCTACTGTAGATTTCATGATGATGATGATGATGATGATGATGATGATGATGATGATGATGATGATGATGATGATGGTGGTGGTGGTGATGATAGTGATGATGGTGGTGGTGGTAGTGATGACGGTGGTGGTGGTAGTGATGACGGTGGTGGTGGTAGTGATGATTATGGTGGTAGTGATGATGGTGGTGGTGGTAGTGATGATTATGGTGGTAGTGATGATGGTGGTGGTGGTAGTGATGATTATGGTGGTAGTGATGATGGTGGTGGTGGTAGTGATGATGGTGGTGGTGGTAGTGATGACGGTGGTGGTGGTAGTGGTGAAGGTGGTGGTGATGAATGTGGTTATGATGACAGTGGTGGTGGTGATAGTGGTGGTAGTGGTGATGATGGTGATGATGGTGATGATGGTGATGATGATGATAGTGATGATGATGGTGATGATGGTGATGATGGTGATGATAGTGATGATGACTACGATTATTAGGATAACACTGATGGTGATGATGGTGATGATGATGGTAATGATGATGGTAATACTGGTGGTGGTAATGATGGTGATGGTAATGATAATGATGATGATTATGAGGATAATACTGACAGCTTTGATTTGTTATGGATAATAATGAAGTGACAGTCATACTGTTGTTTGCGATGATTGTAATAATTGTAATCAGTGATATTAAAGATGGCGCTCCTGCAATGATAATAAGTACTACAAAGATGAACTATTGCAAAGTACTAATTATATATGCTCACTGTGTACTTGACCCCCTTTCCCATGGCATCTAGACAAAACAACAATTGACAAATTTCATTCACAATTGAATATTCTTTAAAATATAGACACATGAGGCTTTGCAGGGCGAAAAAAGGGCATCGGAAAAAGGAATTGTGAGAGTCGCTTTAAAACCAGATCCTCGTTCAAGTCAAACATGAACATTGAAAAATCAATGCAACAAAAGCAGGTGCTTCTGTCATTTTACACTAAAAGGGCAACAAAATTTTATTCCTACTACATCACATTTCTTCCTTGCCCCGCTGAAAAATTATCCCCGGCATCCTGTCAAAAAGGAGCAAATCATCACCAGACCGCATCTTTCAATTATTCTCTGCGGAGATGAGAGACAATTTATGCCACGCAGGGAGGCCATGATATGCGGCATCACGTTTTTCACGCCGCACCGGTTTCAGCGCGGATCGTCATTCATGACTTTTCCTTAAGCCTGTGTGACCTGACCTTTTTTGCTGGATTCCCCAAAGTGATTTCCCTCGTTCCCTCTTTCCTGCTCTCTCTCCTTCTATAAACCTCTCTACTTTCATCTATCTTACTCTTCCGCTCTCTCTCTCTCTCTCTCTCTCTCTCTCCCTCTCTATCTCCTCTATACTATTCTGTCCCTTTGATGGTCTACATCCTTGCTGAAATTTGCTTCTTGGAATAATTTTTTAAATAAAATCTATCTTTACCTTTTCATTCAACTGAAAAGTCAAGTACTAGGCATAGACATGTATTTTCAAAATGGAAAAAAAGTCTATAAGTTCTTCTGAATGGGTTATGATGTCATAAATACAACTTGCAGTAAGTTCTGAGGTGTTGCTATAATCAGTATTATAACTAATTAAAACCTTCATAAACAATGAAATGCACTTGACATAGATCCAGGTGACAAAACAATTTCTTGTCTTATAGAATAGCTGAGCACTTAACGGAGCAATCCGTTACATGGGACATTGCTATTATATACTACAGGATAAACAATCCAGAATAAATCATAGCAATTTCTCCCAAAATACGATTCTCTACCAGAGCTCAAGATTAGCTTTAACCACAACACAAACTACTCTTTATTCGAGTAATATTTTCTTACTTCAACTTTTGCCATTTTTCAGTAGTTCATCTTAAATCTAAAGGTACAAAGGACAACAGGTGAATTTAGTGTCTGGGAAATTTTTGTCAGGTAATTACAGCGTTAATGAGATAGTGAATAATTGATGTTAAGTTAATAGACCTGGGGCTAAGTCTGGAAATGGGGATTGTTTTTCCAGAGATTTTTAATGCAGTCATTTTTACAAGCTGGAAGGCAATGATTGGAGGTTGGTAGAGAAAACCTGTGGTATGGTATGTGAGTTAACGATAATGAAAACTATGGCCTCTTTCAGATATAAGGATGTAAACTTAGAGGTGTTGTGGTCTAGTGGATAAGTCACCCGACTGCAGATCACAAGGTACAAGGTTCAAGTCCCGCCGCAGCACTAATGTCCTTTGGCAAGACATTAATCTACATTTGCCACTCTCCATCCAGGTGTTAAATGGGTACCCTGTAGGATGCGAAATTAACGTGGTTGGATGAGCAAGTGTGCCCTTGTAAAATGGCGCCTGGCTGGAATGCTCCCCAGGGAGTGGCGAATGTGCATACATTGTGTGCGGGTAGGCCTGAATCCGATGACAGGGGTAATAATATATTTGTAAAGCGCTTAGAGACAATATACCGTATTAGGCGCTATATAAATCCAAATTATTATTATTATTAAACCGCCGCGTTATATTGTTTTAAAAGTGTAAGTGAATGGCACCCTTCATGCAACATAGGACTTAAGCATATTTACTGAGTTCTGTGTTATAAGATAAAGCAATGTGAAGTGTTTTACACTTATGTCATTATAACAAACATCAAAATGATGCAGTTTACAATGGAGTATCTGGACAAGGCTTAATGCTCACAAATAGGTAATTGGAATGAAAAGTTTTAAGACATAGGCTCATAATGTTCTACTTGAATCAAAAGATACTTGTGTTTTAAAGATATGTTGATGTTAACGATCAGTCCATGACCAGCCCATGATTTCAATGATTTTAAAGTGTAACTAATAAGAACAGCCAGAACATGGATATATCCAGGGGGTGTTACACAAAGACTAAGATTGACTTTAAGTTGGACTTAACTATGGCAGGCCATTCACGCCACTGGTTGCTGTAACCATTTGTCTCTCAATTATGATCTTTAGATAATATTTTTTCCTTCAAACATGAACTATCAAAATATGAAACATGGCATGAACGGCCTGCCATTGTTAAGTTCAACTTAAAGTCGATCTTAGTCTTTGTGAAACACCCCCCCTCCCCCCCACCCCCCCCCCCCCATTGTTAAGTTCAACTTAAAGTCGATCTTAGTCTTTGTGAAACACCCCCCCTCCCCCCCCCCACCCTTGAGAAACCAATGCCAGTAAATGGTAAGAGAAAACAATGGCATGAACGGCCTGCCATTGTTAAGTTCAACTTAAAGTCGATCTTAGTCTTTGTGAAACACCCCCCCCCCCCCCCCCCCCCCCCCCCCGTACTATGCATGGCAACCCTACTTCACCACAGTTCCAATACACAACTTTTTGAGGCTCCTTGTTTAGGATATAAACAAACTATAATATCTTTCATGTCATCACTTTCCTCCTAACACATGCAGGAGCAATTCAAACTTTAAAAAGGGGTTCATTGCCGCACAATCGGGGCCACAGTACCCCAAGGCAATTATACATCTGCGACCGCAAACAAAAAAACCTGTCTTTTCTGCGAAACCAATCCATCTTTATGTTCCCTTGTATGTCAGCGCAGAAGACATCCCCAGCTCACCTTCAATCACCATTGATTTTAACTTGGTGTACGATTCCGAGATGGAGGTCGCAATTACTCCACGGAGAGGATTGTTCTTTTTTTGCACGTCTGAAGAATACGCTCATTTATTCATGAGGCCGCATTGGAATAACGTTCAAATTATTCATGACCCGGTCCCATGTTGACGATAACCTATTCACAACTTAGATTACACCATTTATCAATCAGGAATGCCTTAGTCTAAACAGCAGACTTCATACAGGGCGATTCCATGAGCCATATCTGGTATGACCTCAGTATTATACACTTTATCCATTTATTTCTTCAACAACAACAAAAGAAACCCCTTGATACAACCATTAACTAATGGTATGTGGTATCAGAAAGAACCCTTTCTGGAAAAGAAAAGAAAAATATTTCCTAAAAAGACATTTTGACAGGATAAAATCAATCAACTCTTGGCTGTTTTGCATTGCAGACCTATGATATGAGAAATCAAACAGTGTACAATAGAAAGCAAAACCAACAATTTTCTTTTTTTTAATATAAAATAGGATATAGTCCACAGAGCCAAGCATGAAATCAGTGTAAAGTATACAATGAGAATGAGCAAAACAATTTTCATTTGCCAATCAATAATAACATAATTGATGATGGCTATCCACAGTGTTTCCAAGAAAGAAAAGCTGTAGGTAACCATCATTAACAGGGTCACAAAGGGTCACTCATGACTCGAAGGACCACGATGACGAATATCAAATGTAAATACAGTCAAGAAGTAAGAAAGAACTATCTTATGAAGAGATTTTCCTTTCTGGATTCAACATGCATCATATGGAACAGACTGCACAGAATGTCTCTAAAGGGGATCGGGTCATATATCACTAAACATGCTTGCGACCATGATTAAAAGTCAGTGAGGTTCGTGATTGTTAGATGGGATCAATATCGAGGGGAAAACCCCTGCTTCAAGAAAAATAGATCAACAAGTGTCACAAACACTTCCTATGAAATGAATAAAACCTCATCAAACCTCGGGAAAGGGAATTTGTCAAAATGTTGTCATTGATGCGCATTTGATTTTGACACAAACAAACCCACTTATCTATCTATCTATCTATCTATCAATCTATCTATTTATCTATCCATCCATCCATCTATCTATCCATTTTCTCAATCTCCCCCCCCCCCCCCCCACCTCAATTTCTCTCTATTTTTAGCTGTCACAAAATGTGTTTTTGTTTAATTTCTCTTTTTCTCTCAGTCTAGTGTATGTGTATTCTGTTGTGGTTATTTTCTCTACAGTGAACCTAAACACAAGTTAGCTTTTAAGTAGGTTCACTTTTCATTTCCGTCTTTAATCATTTACAAAACATTCTATTGTATCATTAATTACTGAGATTCAGGACTATTTACATCCATATTACTTTTAAAATGTTAATGCTTTATAAAAATGTATCATGCTTTTGTTAATTTTGCATGGAACATGAATAAAAGCAACCAATCAATCAATCAATCAGAACCCCGTAGCTAAAAATAGCATCACAAACTCTACAACATTACTTCACCGAATCCTAAAGCCCTAAATGCTGACGATGTTTAACACACATCACAACGAGGTCAATCAGAGATCCACCAAAACCTAACAAGAAGTTTTCCTCCAATCGTTTCATTCAACACCTTTCCAAATGCTGAGAGCAATAGGAAGCATTCATTAGTTCAATGATTTCCTCTCATATCCTGAACTCTTTTTCCCCCCTCGCGCTCAAGTGTGCAATATGATTGACAATATATCTCCCCCATTCACACTAACAAAAGTTGAAGTGTACCGATCATTTTTTAAAAATTGTGTACAGGTAAAACATAAAAAGTTATCCTAAAAACCCTACTTAATTTTCTGAATCGTGCTCAATATGATTGACAATATACCTCCTCCGTTCAGACCCCCCGAAGTTGAAGTGAACCGATTATCTAAAAAATATTTTGTGTACATCTAGAACGTATAAGATTATCCTACAAACCCTACTTAATTTTCTGAATCATGAACCAGACTCCAAAGTGTACCGATCATCTACAAATAATTTGCGTACAGCTAGAATGTATAAAATTAACCTAAAACCCCCAAGAACCCTACTTAATTTTCTGAATTATAAACCCACTAGTATGGGAAATTTGGAATTTGGAATTATGAACCTTCAGAAAACAAAAAAAACCCTTTGCAAAAGGGGTGCAGGGATGAGAAAGGGAAATTTCCCAAAAAGAGAAAGATTAAATGGGGTCCTGGAAAACTTTTGTAAAAGGACATATATTTCTTGCATTTAAATTCTAAATTTGAGAAATGTTTGTTATCCCCATCAGCAAAGGGACTGTATAACATTGTTCAGATGAGATAAAAATGCTGCTAAGGTAATGAGGTCAATGTTAGATGTTCAATTAATGATAATCTGAAGAAAAAAAAAAGACAAATCTCCCCCGTCTCGAAATCTCGAAATTTGCGGGAAATCCGCCGATCGACGGAGGAACTCATCCCTGGAGTGTCTCCCCCTATGTATAGACCCCTTTCATAATAAAATTATTCTTCATAGTTTATACAGTGTTCGTGTATACAAATTTCTGTATAAATTTCCTCTGGTGTAAATGGCCCGATAGTTGGCTAGCTAAGGATAGAGAAGCACTGAGTAGCCTTTAGCTGTATGGCAGGTGTCATCAGAGTCGCTGATTTTTCTCCCTTTTCTACCCCCAATTGCCTTCAAATTATTCTCTAGATTTTTTTCTTCTTCAAATCTCGATTCATGGGAGAATATCCCAGAAATAAATGTATTGTGTTAAAGATACTATGTCCCTTTTGCAGGCCCAAAAAATGAAAAGGTTCAATTCCAACGGCATTTGAAAGATAATACTAATTTAGAACTTCTCTAAAAAAAAGGGGGCTTGAAAATGTCTTTAAGTTAACGACTATTAGTTGCTGAATCGACTTAAGAGCTATAGAGCCAGTAAGTAATAGTCTGATTTTCAGACCATTGTACGAAATGGTAGTACGTTTTATGCTGCGCAAAGATTCAATCAGTTTAATTTTGGCCATTACAAGAAGTGGGTTATTGATGTAGACAAATGCTCATGTATCCTTTACATCTCATTTTATGTATGTTATTACCAAAGAAAAAAAAAGCCAGTCAGTCACTCAATAGTGTCTGACAGTGAAGTCTAGCAAGTAAACAGGTTTCCTTGCATAATTTGAATATTAGGACACTGCTAACGTTTGAATTTCACAGATATATGACATTCATGACATATTCGTAATTCCTGCAAAATTCTACAGAATTTGATGTTGGCTGCAAAAGGGACATAGTATCTTTAACACAGCTGAAACAGACTATCCGTCATATTTGTATCTCATCATTATTCATTGCGTCTTGCTGATGACAGATATATTTAAACGAACAAACAAGATTCAGAAAATTGCTCCCTAAAAGCTCCCTAATGCCTCAGTCGCACCTTTGCGTATTGCTGCGTATTTATGGCAAGCCGTCTTAACATTTATTCCTATTTCTTGATATCAAGAAATGATTTTCTGTTGTAAAGCAATAGTAATTCTTGATATCAAGAAATAGGAATAAATGTTGAAACGGCTTGCAATAAATACGCAGCACTACGCAAGCCATATACGCAAAGGTGTGACTGAGGCATAAGGGGATTGCCTAAAAGCCTTAGTAACTTATTAATTCATGATTTCATTACAAATTAAACAAGTTTGGAGTTTAAATCTCCAGTGGTTCTTGAGATATTATGATAACAATCTCAATGTATGGAATTTCATAAGTTGACCTCTGTGACCCTTGACCTTTGACCTACGTGCTCCAAAATCTAATCAGATCGTCTTCCTATAGTGATACACACTATCACTAAGTTTGAAGTTTAAATCTCCAGTGGTTCTTGAGATATCATGATAACAATCTCAATGTATGGAATTTCATAAGTTGACCTCTGTGACCCTTGACCTTTGACATACGTGCTCCAAAATCTAATCAGATCGTCTTCCTATGGTGATACATACTATCCTTAAGTTTGAAGTTTAAATCTCAAATGGTTCTTGAGATATCGCGCTAACAAACTCAATACAAGGAATTTCATAAGTTGACCTCTGAGACCTGTGACCTTTGACCTACGTACTCCAAAATCTAATCAGATCGTCTTCCTACGGTGATAAATACTATTCCCGAGTCTTAAGTTTAAATCTTAAATGGTTCTTGAGATATTGTGATAACGGTCAAACGGGACGGACGTACGGACGTACGGACGGACAATTGAAAACATGATGCCTCCGGCGCCTTCGGTGGCGGAGGCATAACAAACAAAATCATACTTTATTTTGTACCTTCTGATAGCAACACCACCAACTGCAATAAATCGTTTGTTTCTGCATTTGTTATGTACATGCAGCACTAGAAACATAAAGTATCAAACAAAATGAATTATGCATGAGAGTTGACAAAACCGTTTAATGGACTTACGCTAATGGATTCCCTTTAGGCGATTGCCTAACATATGTTTCTAGCCTATAAATTCTTAACAGTAATAACATATAACATAATGTACTACAAAGAAACAAATATGCTGATTCTCAAAAAGTCCATTTCAGATTTTGTACAATTTTGGTCCAACTTCAGTTCCTGGGGGGGGGGGGGGGGGGTATTGTTTAACATATTTAGCTCATGAATTGTGCATTGTATTTTTAAAAATAGCAAAATACAAAGAAAACATACCAATAATACAATCGGATGTTGCATAAATATGTATTTTCTAAAATTCAGATTAAATTGCTGTAGGGCATCGTTTAATATATTCTGCTAATGCATTGTGCATTGTATTAATATCGATTAGGAAAAGAAAAAAAAAGAAAAAAGAAAGAAAATGTGCACCAGTTCCAAGGCAGGATAACATGAGATTTTATGCATTTTAAATTGATCCCCAATGATCAAGGCATCTTTTTGCGAAACCAAACTCCATGATTGTCATGCAGTGGACAACCCGTTTTTCACAAAGCCATGACAAGCAACAAATTAATGACTCTGATACTAGCCGCTAAAAGATCATAGTCTTTGTCACGATCCATCAGATTTTATCCTTTAATCAAATCAAATATTGCTATTACGCCATATCAATCACTAAAGATATATTCAAACATCATCCCTTGATTTAGAATATGCTGCAATAAAAGCGACAACAAAAAAGAACTTTACATTACGAATTTATTTCAGTAGCAGTATATAATGAGGACCATTAAAGAGATTATTTCAAAAGGAAAATAATCATTAGAATATATCAAAATGGGCAATACAGCTTCAAAGGAGATATCAAGATTCTCCAAGAAAAGCGACGTTTATCTTTCTAAAGCAAGTCAGATCCTTTCATGTCAGATTTTGTCTTGAGAATATAATAGGTGAAAAAAAAATATAGTCGTTGCCATTAAGAAGGCAATGCTCACTCATCCTTCTGTAAATATATTGTTTCTGTATAAGATAACAAAACTGAATCTTGATTACAAAGATATGACAGAGGTGTCAAAATCAGAGCACTTAACTCATGGATCTTTGTATCTGATAAATTGGTTTATAGATAGAGAGATTGATAACGCTGGTTTTGATTACTTTCCTTTAACAAGAAATGTATCTCCCACCGTCCATTAACTTTGAGGTTTCTCTATCTGTCTTTATCAGTCTTCAAATATTTTGAGTTTATCTTTCTGTCTCTAATACATTTTATGTTTGTTTTCTCAGTCTATTCTTGTCTTTTTAACGCCAGTTCATTCCTCTTAGTTTTTCTAACTGATTATTTTAGTTCCCCTTCTTGATCTTTTGGAAGCCTCTTTTTTTGTCCTTTGATTTGCTTCTCATGTTTGTGTGTCTATCATTCCCCCTTTTTTCGAATATTATTGTCTATCATCAGGCCTATAGCTCTATGATTCCTAACCCCCTTCTCTCCTCCTCCCCCTCCTCTATCTCCCCGCCCCCAATCCCCATCCCCATCTCTCCCTCTGTCTCTATCCTTATCTTCTCTCTGTATCTGTTTATTTAAAACACTTTTCTCACTATCCGCCCCTCACCAATCCTTTTTCCTTCTGCTCCTCCTCTTTCTTTCTGCACCCATTTCTCTTGCTTGCTCCAGCTCTCTCTCTCTCTCTCTCTCTCTTTCTTGCTCGCTCCCTCCCTCCCTCTCTTTCTCTCTCTCTCTCTCTCTCTCTCTCTCTTTCTCTCTCTCTCAAACCAAAGTGTCCACGCATTGTCCAGCTCTTCCCTCATTTCTCATTCCTTCTGACCACTACCCGTCAGCACAGCCAAAGGGTGATACAACATCTGCCTGTCCAGTCGATCCCCCCAAACAGGGTTTCTAGCCGACGCATCTATTTCAACCCATCTTCCTCCTGAATATTCCACAACCTGTCACCAGAACGGGAACGGTCGATCCTTAGCAGGAATAACCTGCACATCGATTACCCGGCAGACAAACATTTTTGGGAAAGGCGTAACAACATTCTGCAGATCCTGTTGCCTAACTGTCATGGTCAACCCAACCACAAGACCAACGTTTGATTGATGCGCATGGCGTTTTCAGAGACGAGCTCGTAAGTGAGCCCAAGACGCTTTGTCGTTGCAATTGTTGCTGAAAATTGGAGGAATGGCACCATTCTAAGAGTACTCCAGATAGACATAACAGGCCAATGACACCAAATCGGTTTACTTGTAATTGATGGAATACAACTTGTATCAGAGGTCTTCGATGTTGATTAAAAATTTACGCTGGTAACCGTACCTCAATAAATTTGGTTAAGGGTGAGAGCGATTGATCTTCATGTGAAAATAGAAGCTTTGTGGATTACGTTCCCTCTCCTGATCAAGAGTTGACCGTTCTCATGTCAGTGCTGGTAAGAGTCTTGGGTTTGAGGTTAACACAATTAATCTTTGCTGGGACACTTTGGGTAGGTAAGCCGCAAGATGAGTAACGTTGACATGACACAGTTTCCACTTTTATCTTCTCACTCTTGCGGTCCTTTTCTCACTTTCCCCATCTTTCTTACGCTGTCCGTCCGTCTGTCTGCCTCTCTTTCTTTTTCTCTGGTTTCTTATATTTATTTTTCTTTCTCTCTTCCCCTCTCTCCCTTCCCTCCCTCCCTTTTCCTCAATCTCTCCCCTTTTTAATCTCTCTCTTTCTCTCTCGCCCTCTCCCTCTACCTCTCTTACTCCATCCCACCCTCTCTCCCTCCCTATCTCCCCTACCCCTCTCCCTCCTCATTCCGCTATCTCTCTCTCTCTCTCTATCTGTCTCTCCTTTCCTACCTCCCTCCCTCCCTCCATCTTGCACCTTCTTCCCTCTGCTTCTCCTCCCTCCTTCTCCTCTCTCCTTCCCTCTCCTCTCCTTGTCATCTTGCCTATGCTACTGCGACAGTTGCAACAATAAGCCTCTAGATCTGAACGAAGTAGGGCACTGATGAAATTGATTCTTGTAAAGTAACCACCTCCTCACCGGTTGGTTTAAGAGATCAATCTCTTGTCAAGTGAGGGTAAAGCGAGAACAAGATGGATAGCCTGTTTAGAAGCTCAACTGGCAACTTCTTCCCTTTGTTTCCTTTCCTTTTCTTTCCTCCTCCTCCTCCTCTCTCTCCTACTCTCTCTTTCATCTTCTCCTTCTTCTCTCTCTCTTTCCCACTCTCTCTCTCTTTTGTAGGTGACGGAAGATTGTCTAACACCACAGTAATTATTTCAAATGCCAAGGTTGAAGTACAATGTGCAACAATATACAAGTCACAAAAAATAAATGAGAGAAAGAGACATTACATGATTGATACTTGCAATCAGCTGGCAAAATGAACAAAGTACACAAACCCATGATGAGGAAAGAACAAATAAACACATACTTAAAAGACAAACATTGCAATTGACATTTGCGATGATGATGACAAGAAACACAAATGATTGGTTAGACATATTAACATTTAGACATGTAAACATTTAGAAATGCATAGACATATAAACATATACAAAAGAGGAAGAAGAGTATTAATTGTCTGTTGAAAGCCAAAGGGGCATTAAATGTATGTTGAATGGTATGAGTTAACACCCTTCTGGCTCTCAGCTGGTAGTAGTTATTTGATGAGTTATAAACACAGCAAGGGAAGTTTGCACATGATTAGAATAACAACACAACATGACTGAAATCAACACTTTTAGATACAACTCGAGTAGTGTCTGTTTGGAGCCAGAAGGGCATTAAAGGGAGTGAAGCTTGGCAAATACTGATAAACTACGTCTTCTTTTAGACAACTGCACATAAATGAATGGACTTGATTAACGGTGGTCAGAGACTTAATCTCTACATGGTCAGCGTTTGCAAAACAGATTGAAGTTCTACTCTCGCTTCGGTTTTGTGTATGTTGCACGCACGTGATTGCTGCGTAGTCGTATTATACCCAATTGGCCCCAAGTCAGGCCACAGGAAAGACACGTAGTCTACACCCCCTTTAACTCATATACTCTAACACGGAGTTAACTCCTCATGGCTCCATACACAAACAGATGATATAGCTGTCATTGTTAGCATTTATCATGGTCTTGTCTCCTGCAAGACTATATTCTCTTGCAGGGAATTTTCCAGGAGATCGAAATCAAAGACCAAGTTTTGCCCGGACCTTAAGAACATAATATTTTGCTTACTTGGGACTTTCCTAGAAAGGGCTTGCAATTTGAACATGATCGGTTTCGGAAATGGGCCTCAAGTCGAGAAATGCATACTTAAAGGTTGTACAAGAGTTAAGGAGGGTCTATTGGAGATAGATGTCCATACAGGACTCTAGCTCTCCTAGCCTTTCGGTCAGGTACAACTTCTTTCAAAGACATCTTCATGCAACCTTAACAGTCTCCAAAGAGAATGCAATTATTTTCAAATGTGAACAGATCTCAGATTACATGTAGTAACAGCACATACTGAATACTGCAAGCAAGGAGGACCTTAACACTGTCTTACAGTGTCCCTACCACTACCAGAGTACTTGGCCTAAAACCTTGAGTTAAACATTTTAATCTAGCTCACGTCAGCAACTGCAAGTATTTTTTTTATTATCACCAAGACTTTCAATACAATTTTAGTGAGCAACATAAATATTAGTAAACAAAATCCAAACAATTAGCATATATGTTATCTGTTGAGAGCCAGAAAAGCATTACCTACTGTATGCATGGATAATGAGAGTTAACGTCCTTTTGGCTCTGGCTCTGCGCAGAAATTCAATACAACTTTTGAGTTTGTTGTGAGCAACATGAATAATTAGTAAACATAAGCAGAACAATTAGCATATATTGTCTTTTGAGAGCCAGAAAGGCAATGCCTCAGCATGGATAATGAGAGTTAGCAGACTTTCAATTCAATTTGAGTTTGCTGTGAGCAACATGTTACATAAAAACTGTAAGACAGCAAAACAACTAATAGAATACGATCAGTTGACAACCAAAAGGGTGTTACTTATCTCTACCGGTATGTTAAACGATAGAGGAGGTAATGCCCTTCTTGCTCTGAACAGATGATATATCATGATTAAAGTTTGACAGAGTGAGAAGAAATTCATGATAAGTTGACAGAGATATGAGCAACCGATGATGTTATTACCAAGTGGTTTATTTAGCCACACATGAAGCTTGTATTAGTTGACATATAACCAACATCACATAGTTGGGCAATATTTGGAATTTAAGGGCTTAATTTGGGATCCATCTATAATATATCCCCTTAAATATGAACCCCAAGATAAATCGCATAAGGATCTATGGGGAAAAAATTCAAACTCAAATCATATTATATTCATAGAGGAATTAAATGTTTAGTCCATGGGTAAATTTTACCTAATCTATATCTATTAATCCTTGTCTTCTTTGAAGTGTCCTACACAAAGAGATTACATTTTGATCATTGAAAATGTTCAGAGAGAAAAAAAAGCCTAAACCTTCTCACTCATTTCCTCTTTTCATTGTTTCAATTATTATTTCTTCAGTAAAGTAAAAGCTTTCCTCTCTTTCCTTCAAGTTTTTGTTATAATCAGTTCAATTGCCTTTTTATTAGAAAAGTAAGCAGCACACAATTATACATCGAATTTGAGTGCGTCAATTAAGCTTTCCGGATTTATCACTTTTGGTGTTTGCCATGCAAGTGTGAAAGAGTCAACAAACAAAGTCAGAAAGATGCCGAGATTTGAAGTTAGTGTAAACAGACCAGACACAAAATGCATGGTGAGTGAAATACAATGCGACACATTGATTGATTGGTTGATACAAACCGCAAGACTTGCAATTTGAAATATAAATATTTGACGAGTGAAGGCGAGAAGATAAAAGGCAAGATTGATCAATATTGATCAGAATTTGGATGAAAATCAGATGAAATTTGAGAGAAATTCGGGAGGTATGATGAGGATAAAATGGAATGTGATAGAAGAATATGCAGGACCATAGGAGTCCTCGGCAGATGTTCAAGGATAGGATGGACCATGGTTTGAAAGGGAGAATTCAAAATGCTGAATCAAGATGCAAATTGAATATTTTTGAGTTGTACTCATTTTGAAAAGATGTTAGTACATGCCAACAAGACACAAGCGACACGTGCGAGAGTTTTTTTGTTTTTTTTGTTAGATATGATGCTTCGATATCTACCTTGGTATAACTCATTCTCTGTCCACTCTGTGAATTCCTTTCCTTCGTCGTCATAATGAAGCTCACCTCCACCAGCCCCACCCAGGATCGGCTCTCCCGAACGCATCTTAAAAGCTGCCCTCGGATACTCGGATCGCGGTGCTATCGGCTGCGAGGGGCTGCCCACTAGTGCCTGCCCGGGGTTGCGTGAGAAGCCTCTGTATGGTCCGGTCGTTCCGATAGTCCCGAGAGGCAGCGAGGTCGGGACGGGGCGTGTCCCCAAGATCTCACTCTCGTTGATTTTCCCGATGAGTGACGAGATGTGCGACCCGACCGGATGCTCCGCGCCACCTTCCATCTGGTCAGGGGACGTCTCGCTTCCCAGGCTATGCGTGCTATGGATGCTCTGCGCGTCAGCTGTGCTGGAGGCCGACTGGCTGTGCACGCTCTGCGCATCGGCCATACTCAATGCTGATTGGCTACAGTCATCGTTATCATCGTTCTCATTGGTTCTGCCCCAGTTTGGGTTCCAGCCGTGCTCGGGGCTAGACTCTAGTCCTCGTTTGGGCTGGAATGTGGTGGTCTCGTAAGTACTTGGTTCTGGAACCTCTGAATGGATCAGTTCAGTGTAGTTGGATTGGTCCATCTCAGGTATCACTGAATACTCATTGTCCTGTTCCATGTGCCCTCGCTCATTCTTACAAAAAGATTCATCAGGAAGAAAGACAAAAAGAAAAGCGGTTGGCATTCAAATCTTGCATTTGACATATTCATTTGAAATCATTTTAAAAATGTAAAAGAAATATCTTTTGATGAACAAATAGCAAATGTTAAAGCCTGTATAAACCCATCTATTCAGCTATGACTAACTTTATATTCTATAGTACTATACAAACATTAGAAAATCAAATCTTCATTTCTAACCATGTGACTTCTATGAAGATTTTATGTACATCATTAACTCTTTTGCTATAGTAGACTTTAAAAAAAAGGGAGACTGCCTTTTACTTTTGTCACACATTTACAATTTATTGGACTCCATGGATTCAACCCATAGCAATTAATGAAGTAATCTAAACTCCTAGTCCCACTCACTTCATTTGGCAGTAGTATCTCGTACGTGACCTCTCGGGAGTGGTCGCTGCTTGGGGTCGTTGGACTCGGTGAATCGAGCAAGATCGGTTTATCCTCGTCCGCATGGGTGTCATCCATGGCGTCACTCATTGTCTACGCTCTTTGTTGCCAATTTGCTAAGTTCTCTTCAATGATTCTCTTTTCAATGACCATATAATGATGGCGATTTTTTCTTCAAAATGCGAGCGTCATGTAAGTTGCGTCTTTTAATCCATTAACGATGATTTTTCTGGTCGTTCTGTCTGCGAATGAAAAACGTTTGGCGTCTGTCACATATTGTTTCACACACTATTGCTGAAAGTCTGCGAGAAGATCCATTAGCCGTATCTCGAACCTCGTGGGAGATGGATGCGTCCACAAGTGTTTTGGCTATCTTGAGGTGACGAAGAAACAAGTCATGCGGAAGATGGGATCGTTCAATTATTCAGTACATCAGGCTATAGAAGGTGGTAGGGTTCAACAAGGTGTGGACGCTCTCAAAGCAACACATCTATCCTTGACAGTCAACAACAAAGGTTTGTAGACGAAATATTGACCTGCAGGATAAAAAGAGATATTGAAAGAGTTAATCAGTATGACAGTGTCGATTTGAAATTGGTTATTTATATTTTTAAATGTTCTCATACAGTTTCAGTAAAGAGATATCTTTTAGAATAAGCTTAAGATGTAATACTTCGAGTCGGGAAAACATAGCAGTTAATTCTGAGAAAGTTGTTATTACATTACCTGAGGGTAGAATTTGCAGATGAAGTAATGTTTTGAGTTTTGAGTGAATGCTACAGATTGTTTCTGCCAAAAGGATAACAACCCTAAATACTGGTACATCAAAAAATAAAGCACTTTTACTCTAATAATGGATATTGTAAAGCCTTTTCTCCAAATTCTCTCCCTGTTTATTTTTTTGCTGATTTTCATACACTGATCTCTCAATGTATTTAGGACAATTACAACTTTTGCAACTTGCGTCTCTTAATCCCTAAAATTCATTACCTCTCTCTCCAATTCTCTAAATGTTATCTAATCAATTACCCGTCGCCCATTTAACCATTAGAACCCTTCTCCTCCTCTCTTCTTCTATATTTATCTTTCTCCTTTTGCTGTCCCTCTTTAATTCTTTCCTTCTTTCTCTCTATCCTTCAAACTGTTCCACTTTTCATTCTCTCAACTCTTCCCTCTTTCCATCTAAACCAAAAATACCAATCCCTGTAACTGCCGAAGGAACCCCACACGGCCATCACAGACATTGACTTTGTTTTCAGGCATCTTTCAATCATAAAATTCTTTGTTTTCTCTCTCGCTCCAACATTCCCCCGGACATCGCAAAATCATATATCCCGTCTGAACAGCAGAAAACACAAGAAACCAGATTCCCCCTTTCCTCTCTCTCTCTCGGCCGGCCAACCAACCGATCGCGCTTCCCCCGGCAACGCAAATGAATCGATAGCGCTCTCTTACTTGTTTTTGTAGTTGATTGCAGCACACTCCAAAGGGAAAATATTGGCCGAAGATGCGAGATTTGGCGAAAATCAATGATGTCAGACAGGAGAGGAATGACGAAAGAGGGGCAAAATGCGCAGATTTGAAAACGGAGAGGAATCAATATTTCGTTTGTGCACGCTGGATTGGGTTTCAGCAGTGGGAGGGTCATTAAGTTGAGTTGCCATGGTAACCGGTAAGTGTAATTATTGCGCGGGTATTAACCAAATAATTCGAGTGTGGTGGAAGTGTAATGTAATGACCATCTTGGCGTGATAATCTTCGCCGTGATAATCTTCGCCATGAATGAGAGTGGTTTCTGTCAAACAGTTGCCTTAATTATTAAAGGTATTTCTTATCACAACGAAAAACACTCTACAAGGTTTTATTTTTAAGAATTCCACAACTTTTTGGAGAGACGTGAATTTAACAGCATGCAAAATTGAGTTGGCAAGGCAATGCGACACTGGATGGATGTAGACTGAATCGATTATCACAAAAACAACAACTCGCTGAAAAGTCTGTCCTGTCATCTGTGAAAATGTCTGGATGGACAAATATTGGCTGATAAAATACAGAGGTTCTCAAGGCCATGAATATGTTGTAAATTTTCTAAATACACAACAGATAAGTGCTTCTTTTTTAAAAATTAGACAGAGTTTTAAACAGCTTTGTATGGTATTATATTGTAAATATTGTACGACCTGCCATGAGTTCTGAATTGGACCACGGTTCTGGTAACTTTATGTGCTTATAATATGTAAATATATTACAAGTTCTTTTGAAGTGAAGAAGTTTTTTGTGTGTGTCCGTATGACATGCATGAATTTTTCTTTTTAATCCATTATTTCATCCAATAACAAAAATCTTATGAGATTGACTGATCTTTCTCCTTCACTAAGACTATTAAACTGCTATCAAACTTCTTTTTTGCTTTTGGATGAAGTAGATGGATGAAAGATATTCGTCCAACAGGACTAGTGCACAGGATTGCCCTATTCTCAATGTTCTCAACGTAGAGGCAAGATTGATCGAGTCTGATAAGAAATTATCTGAAGACTAAGCTTTGATCATTATAACATACACAGATTAACATGCTATAAATACCCAAGGTCAATTTGATCATTAAACATAGTTCAAGTGTACAGTATCAGCTAATATTTTGCCATCCAAACATTTTTAACATGGCAGGTACAGACAGTGCTGTTTTTGTGATAATCAATTCAACCTACGTACAGTACATGTTTGCTTATGCATTGGCTTCTAAGTTTTGCTTGTTGTTAAATTCATGCCCCTACAAAAGTCTGATAAGAAATTATCTACAGACTCTGATCATTAAACCATACTTCAACTAACATGCTATACAGAACATATCCAAGGTCATTTTGATCATTAAACATAGTTCAAGTGATAATGTGGCACTGTAATGTGACATCATGTGAAAGCATAGAATGATTAGAGTGCGATACTGAAACACAGACACAAACACCTCTCTGGCTCTCAACACAAGTTTTTGTTTGTGTATTTATTTATTTCACATATTTAAAAAGTTATACATGTCTGATGCCATTGCTATTATCATGTGTTTATCTTTTATAATATTGCTATGAACATTATGCCAACTCTTTGGATATTGATAAATACTATGTTTACTGGTAAGTGGTAAATGAATATATGTTAATGTTCCAAATATTTTTTGTTTTTTTTGTTCTTGTTTCAGCGCTATGATCAGTATTCTGTAAAAGCGCTTAATAAGACTCAATTATTATCGTTATTATCCCAAAGCAAAGCATAGATGTATTTGTTATCTAAAGAAAAAGTAACACATTGCTACAGTTTCATGTTTGCTCCAAAAATGAAATCAACTTGGATTTTATTCATTTGTTAATATCTTGTGATCAAAATAAAATGAATTGAAACAAAAATCAGAAATTCCTGCAAGTTATGCAAGTTAAGCTTCCATTCTTTCTGCAATTATGATCATTGTAACAATAATTTATTTGTCATCTTCAAATGCTTGAATTTAAATTGCTCTCTTAAGGAAAAGGGGCTAAATGATGTACAACCGGACACTCTTTTTTCAAAATGATTGACAACTTTTTCCTTGTTGAGAAAAATTCATAAACTGCAAAATTTAGTGTTGTGATTCAATTACTTTGCAGCATGAAACTGTCAGGAAATTTCAACCATTCGTGAAATTGGAAGCAAAGCTTCTTAAAGCAGCTATCTTCCTGAGTATGAAATTTGATAATATTGACTGCATTGACAACCTCAACCTGTCTTAGTGGCCACCTTTCTATAAAGGTCACCTGCCTGTATAGTAGCCATGCATTTTGTCTCCCCAAGAAAGAAATGTGTGTTGTAGAACCTGTCTAGAAAGGTCATCAGTCTACAATGGCCATATTCTCTGTTTCCCTTGAGCGGCCTCAATACCGGTAGACCCTTCTTGCAGTTAGCAGATCATACTTCAGTCATGAAATACTAACTTTCAAATGCATCATAGTGCATCTGAATGAAACTCAAACCATATGTTTTAACCTAGCTCACATCCACCCACAGAGCTCAGAATATCTTCCCTGAGTCATTCTTGTTGTAGGATTCCCCCCAGAATAATAACGCATCAATTCAGGCACCCACACCAGAGAGAGTTAAGCGTGACACGATTGACCTCTCGTCTCTCATTCCCGAATAAATCAAACGTGAATAATTCTCCGGTTTGCGACGGACTAGATCATCCAAGCGAAAGCAGAACCGACTACCCTCTTCATTGACTAATAACAGATTCTGATCTAGAATCTCATCTCTTACGATCTCGTTTTCCCCCTTTTCCATCGCTATCTTTCTCTTTATTTCTCTATCATCCTCCTTTTATACCTCTTTTCCCCTCTCGCTATCTCCTATTCATGATATTCTTCTCTCCTCTGTATCTTTCTCTCTCTGTCATTTCTCCATCCCTCTCTTCCTATCCCTTTTTCTATACCATTTGTCTATCTCTTTTTTTTTCCTAGCTACATTTCCCAATTCCTTCCCCAATCAATATCTTTTTCTCCTTTATGTTGTATACATAGATCTCCGTCTCTCTTTCTCTCTCTCTCTTTCTCTCTCTCTCTCTCTCTCTCTCTCTCTTCCTCTCTCCATTTCTTTTCCCCCTTCTTCTTCTTTCTCTTTTTCTTCTTCTTCTTCAGTATCTTTTTCTTCTTCTCCTTCTCTCTCTCTCTTTCTCTCTCTCTCTCTCTCTCTCTCTCTTTCTCAAAACGTTAATGACAAAACTCATCATCTCACCTTCTTACAGATCCCTTGAAGTACGTGGCTTGCAAAATGAAGGGCTCCTGTACGTCTTTGAATGACAACCTACATGTAAGATGAAGCTGGTGTTGTGTGCTTATTAAAGTGGAACTGCATGGAGGTATGGTGCACCTGCAATGTACAGAATATATACAAAAAGAGAGAAGCAATAAACAACTATACTGGATTTCTATGTGGATACATGAGATCTGAGAGAGAGAAGAATTAGGGATTAGCAAAATTACTATATTAAATATGAATTAAGCAAGTATATACATAATAATAATAATAATTATAATAATAGCCTAATAGTCCACTCCAAATTTTATTAAACCGAAACGGAAATTCTTTTTGCCCAATTGATCGTGAGCCCGGCAGCCACTGAGCAGCGCCAGAACGACGTTGCTCTATCCCTTATTGTTGAACGCCAAACAAGGTAGCAACAACTCCCATCTTTTAACGTCTGACTGAGCCAACACTCCCGTTTACATGTACACGCCATTAAAAAAATCTTTTAATAATATCCATTGGAACCATAACTCATATACATTTAACACAGATTTAACATTCTTTTGGTTCTTAACAGACGATATCAGAGCCGTACAGGTGCAAGAATTAATCTAATTTGTGAAATTCCAAAATGGTAAGAATTGCACTATCAAATCCTACAATATTTTATCAATTACTTGGTACATAACAGTAATCAATGCCATAAAAAGGTTGATTTTACAAGATTTTACCCAATTTGTTACCACCCACGCCTAAATTGTTCCCATTTATCAAAACCTATACTGAAATTACATTTTTTTTATTATAGGAAAATTTGTTTTAAAAAAGACATCACAAAGCAATGTTATGATGATGATGATGATGATTTTTTAACCTGACTGTTCAGAAAGCTTGTATATGCTTGTAAGTAAACAACCAGGGGATTGACGACTGTAAGTCCTCTCCTAGGGACTTGGTAATGCGGATGAATGCCTTACCAAAGGGCACGAACGCATTGACTTGGTTTCGAACCCAGGACCTCCCAGTTACAAGACCAGTGTTCTACCACTGAGCCATCGTGCCTCCTCGAGTCAAGAAAACATAACATCCTACAAGACATTGACGAGAATTAAATAGATGACAACCTACTTTATCTGGAACAGGGGAGGTTAAGAGGATGAATTCTAATTTCTAATTCGAAATACATTTCTAAAAGGGCAAGAGAGAGACAAAGAGACGGAGAAGGAGAAAAGATGCTAAGAAAAGCATCTCTAAAGGAGGCTAGAGGAAATTGAAGTGTTCGCAAGCGACGAGAAACAAACCTTGGAGATGAAGTGAGTGATTGAAGAGGATCGCACAAGGGCGGGCCTGTAATTGTGATATTTTCATTTAGGAGGCTCCGTCGAGGTGTACAAGACGTGGGATTATTTCATTTTAACGGGGAAGGCCGTCGGAAGGTAGACAAGGGAAAGATAGGGCATCGTCGGGAAGGCTTCTTTTAATTTTTTTTTTGGTGGGATGCGAGGTAACGTTGAACTTGAGGAGCAATGATGCGGTATGGTCTGATGATGATCTCAGACTGCTTGGAGCCATGATGGAATAATATCGGAGGAGGTCAACATTAATTTTTTGCGGTGATGTCACGGCAAGGTTTTCCCCATCTTTCAGGCCGACTAAACAAAGAATCACCAGGCATTGGTTTCATGAATATGAGACCAATATAAATGGAAATGTTTCAAAATATTTTGATCATGGTGGTATCAACTTTCAAGAAATGGATGATTAGTAGTAAATCATTAGTATCAGCACAGACAAAGCTTGATATCCAAATTGTTACTTTTAAGGGACTTAGTTTTTAATACAATACAAAACAGTGGCATCAAACCTGGAATTGAAAGTATATTTTCTTTTTTCTTTATAGCATGGAGAGTAATTTCATGAAAATGTGACCAAACCAAATGGAAACATCTAAGAATAGCCTTTTTAAGATGGCTTTGACGCAAAAGAAATTAATGATTAGCATCCAGCAAATAAAAAGCATGTCTGTATTGTTAATTCAAAGGCTTTGAATATATAAATAAGTGTTCTCTTTGATATATTAACGAGAAATTGGCAAATAATCTTGGATTACAGAAACATTTTATCTTTTCCCTTTTTAAATGCAGGGCAACTTAAATGCAATAAATATGAACAATTAGCATCTTCAACAAAAAAAAGTCTGATTTCTGTATTTTTCGTCGATGCTTCAAAAGGATTCTATTCAACTATTGTAGAATACTGGCACAACATTTGGGATTAAAGGATCATTTTTTCCCTTTGTAAGATGCCAAACAACTTGATTTGAAGGATAAATCAAGCGGTACAGATTGATGACTAGCACGACCAAAGACAGCTTGGAGCCATGACGGACAAGATGGAGGTCAGCATTTATTGCTATGATGTAATTACAATTTTTGTCATGTTCTATCAAAATCAAATCAAACTAATAAAAAATCAATATACCTTACAAAAGAGAAATAAATTTGTAAATGAAGCAAATGTGTTCAATGATTTTCTTGAAGGATTCATCAACTAAAAAATGACAACACAAAAAGCATAAACTTGAGAAGGAAATATGTCTATGACTATAAGCTAGATATAATACTCAAAACATACTTCTAAAAGAAAAAGGGACATTAACAAAAGCAGTAAAGAAAAGCATAATTATAGAGACATAGTTATCTTACGACCTGGAATATAACAGGTACATGTCAGTCAGTGTTGGTCTTATATATTTCACAATAAATTGGGGCAAAGTATTGGACTGAAGAAAATATATCATCATCAGTTTTCTTTTCTTTCTTTCGTTTTTGTTCCTTTCTGTAAGATGCTGGCCAACCTTGAGGTTGTAGTTATCAAGCGGTATGGTTTGATGTCTAGCACGATCTGATCTAAGGCAGCTCCGAGCCTGACTGGAAATAATGGAGGTCAGCAAGTAATTACTACCATGCGATTCATATGGGTTTTCTTCTTCGATTCAAATCAAAGGAAATTTTGTATACCTTTATAGATTAGAGGTCAGTGAATAAGAAAAATGCATGGAGGAGTTTTCTGGCAAGTCTGCAAATGAAAGAAGCTAGGAAAAAATGTGCAGGTTTTAGAAATAGAACACGAGCTGATTAGAATGAAAGATGGTGGAGAAGCAAATATCATTATAATGTGCCTTGACATTTAAAACCTAGATATAAACCCTCATTATGCCACCAAGTTTTCAAACAGCTATTCTCCTTAGTGTTTTCATTATTATCCTTTCAACTTGACAAACTTGCATCCCAATTTTCTCAAGAGATCAAACTTGACTTGATTTAAGTATTGATGGGGGGAATACAATGAACATGGCATTCATGACATTTACAACTACTGGTATGCTTAACATTTAAACTTCAACAATGTTTTCACGGACCTAACATATTTAAGATAAAATCTCATCAAAACAGTTTAAAAACATGTGGTTTTATTTGTCATGTAGTTAATAAAATAGTTTTCTGAAAAATTGACTCGACAATTCACAAACCCATTCTGATTTTTCAAGAAAGAATGACAAGTTTTCTTTCATCTGTCTGTTTAAGTATATATATTCTAAAAGTATCAAATCTGTCTACAACACTTCAACGGCTAAAAACCCTTTCACATCTCTTGTTTTCTTGTATCATTCTCTTCCTCCTATTCCTTTAATACTCACAAGTTCAAGACCTTATCATGTGAGCGCCTTGCAGCGATGTTCTTTAATCTCAGTTTCTGTTTCTAATTTGGGCTCCTTCTACTTGGGATAAGTGGTTTAAAAAGTGATGAATAACCACTGTAAAAACATCAAGTGCTCCATTAGCAACACATTAGAGATACTACTAGCTGGCTCCGCATTCTACTTCATGTTCAAGATCCTTTGTCTTTTTGTTCTATCCTAACCGTTGCTTTTCTCTCTTATTTCTCTTGCATGGTATTTCTGTACCACCCTAAAGGCACGAGTCCCCCTAAACTACAAAAGATTCAGTTCATCTGTAGTGTCTGTACTAAGCTAGAATGACATTCACTAATATACTGTAACAAAGAGTACTCTCTAAAAAAAATCGATTGATCACGGACGTCACTCCTATGGAGAGTGAAAATGTAGTGAAAATAGAGTGAACATTCACTCTTTTCTTCTTAGAGAGCACTCTAAAATCAATCGATTTTCACTCCTAAACAAGTGATCATGGACGTCACTCCCAAGAAAGTGAAAATAGAGTGAAAATTCACTCTTTTTTTTAAAGAGAGTACATTAACGCCCTTTTGGCTCTGAACAGACAATTTCTTTTTTTTATTTTTATGTGAAGACAATTAATTTTCTTGATGGGATGAAAACTAACTAAATGGGTATCAAATTGGCAACACTAAGAAGAGGGCAAATTAGGTTTATTCATGAAACAGAATCAAAGGTTGGTCAAAAATCTTGATTGGACTTCCTAATTTTTTTACTGCATTTTTCTCTTTTCCTTCCCATGTAAATGTCCCATTTCTTACTACTATATAGATGGCATCACAACATTTTGGTTCACCCAATAACCATATTATCAAGATGAAAGTCCTCATTAAATGTGGAAAATCCCAAATATAAAGTACAATGATACCTTTGATAACAAATTATGTACATCCATTCATATTACTATTACAGTCGTGATATGAACAAATAATCCAGAGAGGTTGTTTGAAGAAATACTGTAATCACATTTATTACTTCTACATACAACACATCAAATTTCAATTATTAAAAATGATATAATATTGGGTTCTTGTTTAGCGCTCATATCTGTCAGATTTGACACTCCTGGTGCTCCCGATTATTACTCTGGCTTTAGCATGGCTGCTATTCAAAGCTCTAGCATTTCAAGGAATTAATTCCTGCCAGCCTGCCAGGTACCCATTAACATCACCTGGGTTGAGTGTGGCAAATGTAGATCAGTGTCTTGCCAAAGGACATTATATTGCCGCTTAGGGACCTTGTGATCCACAGTCCAGTGACGTATCCACCCGATCAGGACACCTCCAAGAGTATTTCTTTTTCTTGGGGACCCCTTTAAGCTTGGAATTGCTACACACGTCACATATCCCACTAATGTGAGACCATCCCAATGTAACATTTGCTCTCCGTCAAATGGATTCTATCTCACAAATGGACCATTAGCTCATGACTGGAAGACATCGTTAAGAGTCGTTTCGATCCAGATGAAATGATGCGTAGTAAGAAAGAGTAGATTGGGCATTACTGGGTGTCATATCGCTACTTCAAAGCTGGAATAGTCCTAGCTCAACCTACCATTGAAGTGAGAAAAGTATATAACGTTTATTTAGAACGACTACCAAGAATTGGTAACATTGGACAGGGGCAGGTCAAAGCTTCTGTAACAGGGGGTGGCACAATTGACAGGGACAAACATATTTTTCGCAGTGAAACCTGTATATATAGACCACTCAAATGAGACAAGAAAGGCAGTCTTTAGAGGCAGGTGGCCTTTATAGACAGGTTGCAATAGAAAAACATTATGAAAGAAACAAATCATGAGGTCTTTATAGACATGTGGTCACTATAAAGCAGGTTTGACTGTAGTACATGTTCGTGCATGTATTGCCAGATCATTTTTGCATGTTGTTTGCAACACCACAACAATCTGCTGAAAGACAGTCCTAGTAAAAAAAAAAAAAGGACTAAAACAGTCATGGAGTTGCCAATTTGAAGTTGGAACGCTAATGCATCCACGGTTGTGAAGTACGTCATCTTGCCTGGCGAGCGAGGGCAGAGAGAGGGGACCACTGTCAATGGTAGAAGATAAATGATCCCTGAATGATGTATGGCTTTCACAAAACGAAGCCAGTTGGCCCATTAGTTGAACATTTGCTTACGTTATAAGTAATGCACCTGCTCCAGTCTGCTAAACACTCGCTCTATCTCAACCACTCACTTTATCTCCTTCCTACAATGCTCCAGTGGTCGCTTCACGCCATCGCTAAATCGACTTTTCACACTGCTTTTAAGTTCAGGCGTAGCTACCGAGTTCGCGTGGGAGGGAGGGAGGGGTAACATGGCCCTAAATTAAATGGTCAAAAGAAAAAGGAAATAAGGGAGAAAGGAAGAAGGAAGGGTGACCGATAATCCAGGCATTATCAATGTTGGGTTCATGGCATCTCTGGCTTGGGGCAGGCAATAAGAGAGATATTACTCTTTGAATAAAAATTTGTCCATATGCTAGACCTGTAAGGGGGGGGGGTCAGTTTGCAAAGAAGACGATTCCACCCCCCCCCTCCCCCACACACAACATCTTTGTTATATTGCAGTACATGCACATGGTCAGACTAGCACCCCCCCCCCCCCACCCACCACCTCTATTTTAAACCAGTATCACCTTGATGGCTAGATCCAAGCTACACCTCTGCTCCGACCCACTGCATTTGTCACATTATGAAAGCCGTTTACAACAATCAAGTCATAATTTCTATGTTTTTTGTTTTTTTAACAGCCATGAAAATGCATGAAGAGTGGAGTTGTTTAGAAATGAAGTACAGTTGCCTTTCACTTTCCGCCTCCCGACATAGGTGTCGGAAAATACGTAATAATGATAATGATAATAATACTAATAATAACAATAATTTCAAATTTTGCAGAGAGAAAACTGTCGAAAGAATGTTAAACTCATGAATCATAAAGACAGAGGAAAGTGTTCTGATAACCAGCTATGCTATACATGAGCAAACTATTAAAGCCACCATGTTTCTTTTTTAAACCTCTACTAATCATTCTACTGGTTTTGTTGTTGCTGTTGTTGTGGTCATCTTTGTGCGGTTTCATTATGACATGCTAATGAAATCACTCACAAGCCTGATCTGAAAGCCAGTCGAATGAACAGAAAATGGAATTTACCCGAATCCAATGAATCTATCATCCGCTAGCGACGTCGGTGTCTCTGACATGGTAATTTTCAAGGTGAAAATGACGGGAAAATACTAATGTTATCCCGAGGCAGTGAAATAGAAAGCCAGGGTACACTACTCCCTCGCTTGCCAGAAGAATTGAGGCGATGCTCTCAATTTTCTATCTATCCATCTATCTATCTCTCTATCTCCCTATTTCTCTCCTTCTCTCTCTATCTCTCATCCTCTCTCTCTCTCTCTCTCACTCTCTCTCTCACACAAAAGCAAGAGGAACAGAGATCCGCTTTGTTTAAATAATTAATGGTAGAGATGGATTTTGTCTAGTTCTCCCTTTCCACCTTTTCTTCCCCATTTGTTTTTGTTTAATTCTTTTCTCCATCTCGCCAACTCTATCTCTATCTACCTCTCTGATTCAATGTCTCTTTCTCTCCAAACATTCAAATTCAAGAACAGGTATAGTCTAAAACTTTGGGATGATGCAATGATACCATATAAACGTGAAGTCCCATATACCTAAAACTGTGTGTGTGTAATTTCCGACAAGATTTAGTCCATTTTCTTTTATCTGAAGACTTCTAAATCCTCAGAATACACATGTATACCTTTGCTAGAAGGCTGCAAGCTCCATACACAATGTTTCTTTCATAATGCAATCGCATGACCAGATCTCAACATTATCTTTAAAGCTCAAGGCTGAGTCCACAGCCTGGACTTGATCTGACTGCTCTCCTCTTCACTTTCGTTATTAACGACCGGTCTCGCTTCTTTTTATCGCCCTCGTTCCCCCTCTCTCTCGTAGCGAATCTCATGCATACGTTGCCCTTGGAGATTACCATTTCACGAGTGGCCAGTGCTCTAATTCTGATCCGGGGAGCGCACCGGAATGCTTGGAAATGACCTTGTTTGTGTCCATATGTTACGACCCCGTTAAAGCCAGGATAAAGTCGCGCGTGGTCATTATTTCACTTAGAATTTAGCCAGTTGGATTGTTACCATAAATCCCATAATCCCATTAAAATATATTGTTGGATTTGTGTAATAAACAAGTGATGAGTTTGCCTACATTTGATTATATCGAGGGTTAGCTTTGATTTGCTTTTTATAAATCTATTCGATTGTTTCTAGTTTTTCTCCACGATTTAAAGATGTGAGTAATTCCATTGTACTGTGGAAACCTTTCCCTATTGTAAGCAGTGCTTTAATTATCAAACCATATTAGGCAACTCCTGACCTTTATGTCGGCTGAAGAACTTTCACATCTGCCAACCTTTCACAGCAAAAATTAGGAATCTCTCATGGCAAAATTATGAATAAAGTGTTATTTGTATAAACACACAGGTTTTCCCCGAAAACGGGTTGGAAAATAAAAGTTAAGTAAATTGCAAACGAAGCTTAAATGAATAACACCGGAAATAAAGAAAGGTAAATGTAAACTGAGCGGAGCCGGCAGGAAGTATTAGAAACCATCCATTGAAGGAAGAAACATCTTTAAAAGAGGAAATGAGAAGATGTATAACCATCATCATAACAAGAAGCTTGCATGCCCTCTAGAAGTTCTATAAACCTTATTGGAGGAGCTGGGAGGGGTAATGAAATTGAGCCTGCCCTCAACATTGAAAATGGCCGACAGATACTGGGTACACATCATGCATGTGACCGAGTTTTGAGAAAGCCATTGACGGAAAATGAGAGGAAGAGGAGAGGGCATTGTGCAAAAAATGCAGAACTTGTAAGGAAGTGGAAAAGAGAGAAAGGGAGAGGAGTTACTGGCTACAAGGAAAAGAACAACATGGAGCTATGTTTACACGGACTGTCTCAGTTTTAAAAGTTAAGATGCAGAACTTGTGAGGAGATGGAATAGAGAGAAAGGGGAGAGGAGTTATACTGGCTTGGAGGCAGGAGGAAAAGAACAAACTAAACCCCTGTTCATACGGGAGTGTCTTAGCTTTAAAAGTTAAGTTTGTGAAATTTCAACGCTTAAAACATCGATCCAAACAATGACAAGGAGGGTTCACACAGGAGAACTAAAACAATGAGTATTCAAAGTTTTAAACCACAATCTGGGCAATCAATCATTTTAACTACCGGTAGAAGCAGGCATAACCTTTAGGTTGATTGCGCCCGCACAGCACATAATTTGAGTGACCACCAACAAGCTGCTAGTAGTTATCGCACTAACTATATGATCCCTCTTGGTTTTTAACTGTGAGTAAACTTGAACTTTCATAACCGTACATGTGTCCACTTGGTCCCTAACTACAAGATAATCTTGAAATTTAAAACCACAACCTAAACGTTTTTAAGGACTGTCGTGTGGACTGAACTGTTTGGAAGTGAGAAGGAGGGAAAGGGGAGAGGACTCTCGCCAAAACAGGAGAAATTGATAGCAAAATCAGTTAGAGATAAAGAGATAAAGAGAGAAAGGAGAGAGAGCGGACTGCCAAAAGTGCAGGAGAAAAAAATTCATGAAAGGAAGGAAGAGCGAAGAGAAATGAAGAAAAATATGGTAAAAGCAAAGCAAAGAAAAGTCAAGAGAAAAGTGAGAAACATGATGATAATAATAATAATGATATGAGGTTTGGATTATGTATTAATTATATCATTGTCCTTTCCAGACATTTCAAAAGGTGCTAGACAAGGCTATTGAAATTGCCCAAAGTCGTTTTTGTCAAAGTCTTTAATATCGATCATATTGAGAAAAGGTTGAGAGACCCGCTAAAATGCCGAAAGGAAAAGAAAAAAATGATACTGAGAAAAGAAAGGTTATTGGCAAAAACACAAAATGGAAGGAATGCGAAACTAGGTAGGGGTAAGGGCTAAAACTGGGTTGAGGGGAAGAGGTATTTGAAGGAGTTCCAAAGGAATTGGAAATTGCGGCTTCCGTATCTAACCTATTTATTCTATTGCCTACTTGAGGGGAAGAGGCGACATGGATACCCTCTTTACTTGTTTTTCGCGTGGGAAGAGGGAAAATCTTGCTACGGTAAAGTGAATATTTTAGGTGGACGGATTATGGTGGGCTTTAGAAAAAAAATGCAAAGAAATGGAAGTTTATATCTATTTTTTTATTAATGGAATTGACTTTAGAATAGTAGAAGGGAGAGAAATGGAATATGTTCACAAAAATGAAAGTTCATTTCTTGCATTTTTTTTTCATGGACTTGATTTTCAAAAAGTGACTCTATGTCTTACCGTGTGAAAATAAGATGAGTGAGAGTGAGTGAGAGAGAGAGAGAGAGAGAGAGATGGAGGAAGAGAGAAAAATAGAATGATAAAGACAGAAAGAGATACAGAAAGAGAGATTAAAACAGAATTATAAAGAGGTAAAGACAGAAAGAGTAAAATAAAAAGGGAGACTGAGAACAAGAGAGAAATAGAGAGGAGGTAACAACAAAAAATAGAGGGAAAGAGATAGAGAGGGAGAGAGATCTAGAGAGAAATAGAGAGATAGAGAGAAAAGAAAATAAGACTATACAAGATGGAGAGGCAGTGAGAAAGAGAGAGACAGAGAGAGACAGACAGCGTGACAGAAACAAGCCTCCAAAGAAAAAACAGACAACTCAAGATCAAGTCGTCTTTGTGGAGACTATAGAGACAAAACATCAGACATGTGAAGAGATAAGCGAGATGAGCTCCGTCATGTCAGCATGTCTTCACTGGCCAAAGGTCAAGATCAAGATCAAATCTCTAGCCGGTCAGACGAGGACGACGGTTGAAAATGGCACATGAACATTGGACCTTACATGCTACATCAATGCTATCTATTATAGATCAGGAGAACTACCTGCAAAACGCTAGAGGCAACCGGTGTGCCATTACACATAAATCACTTTCGACATCTTCCAGAACTTAGTTCTCTGGAAGATTAACGTGCAGAAAATTCCTGCACCATTCACATCGATCAAAATTCTGGAAGATTAAGATTTAGATTTACTTCTGGAAGTTTAGAGGGCAGAAATTCCTGTACCATTTGCATCGATCAAAGTTCTGGAAGATTAAGATTTAGTTTTACTTTGCATTCCCATTTCTGATCTTGTAGCATTAAATACAGATTGTTTAAAGAGCATGCCATAGTCCAAGTGCATCTTCACCAGTAAATTAGCCGCTATTTGGCCTGATAGTAGACTACTTTACAAAATTAGCCCTAGCTTGCTTGGTATATCACCTCGAGAAAATATTTAAATAGTCTGCTATTTGCATCTTCACTGAACTAGCTCAAGCTAGTTGTGCTAGAGGTGATTTCATGGATCAGAATTAGCAGGATATTTTGAAAACCTTGGCACATGACAACACTGCCTACTGAATGATTATTGTAATCTATAGTCTGCTAAAATTACTCTAAAGGTCATGTTTTTATCTCTATCTGTCCTTCGCTATCTTTCTTCCTCGCATAATCCAATCCTATCCAATCCAATTCTCTCTCAGGCTCGTTTGAACGAATCATCACCAGGCGCCACAAAGACATAAGACTTCAGGCAAAGACACCAGAGCACCGGGGAGATAGCACTTACCACTTCCCCTGAATACATCACGGACAATGTTAATACTTGAGAAACCTGCCTATAGTGGTCATCAATTCACTGTTTGTAGTACATTTAGCTCCATAGTGTGAGGAAGGTCAATACAGTCAAACCTGCTTTAGTGACCACCTGTCTACAAAGACCACATTGTTTGTTTTCCTTGAAAATGGTTTCTCATTAAAACATGCACTAAAGGAACCTGTCTTGAAAGACCATTTGTTGTGTTTCTCTTGAGCGGCCGCTATAGACAGGTTTGACTGTGGTTGACTATTTCTCAACCTCAGTGGACGGAGATAGTTAGACTTTAACATATTGCATCGTAGCAGAGACTATTTCCTATGAATAGCCCAACAAGTTGTTTAAGGGCATCGAGATAATAATAATAATGGATTCTTATATAGCGCAAGTAGGTGCTCAAGGCGCTCCAACATTTCCCAGCTATGCTAGGCTGCCGATTTCAGCGCTCACAGCATTCAAGGAATTTCTTCCTACCGGTACCCATTTAACACATTGGTGGAGAAAGGCAATTTCTTGCCAAAGGACATTAGTGCCTCAGTGGGACCCGAACCACGGACCCTGTGATCCACAGTCCAACGACTTATCCACTAGCTGACCACAAAACACAGAAACTTTTACCATCTTGGTGTTTCTTGTCAATCCTGTTATGCTAAAACACGACTTGAATGGAAAGAGATGAGGCATTAAAATTGTTCGTCAGTTGAAATGGATTTACGTCATTCTGCGAGCACTCAGTCTCAGATGTCTAATTCCATCTCATCCCTATTAAACCACTTTACAAATTTCCCAAAGGCTAAAAACAATCTTTTGCTTCAACTGCAAGGGATCTTGAAAATGGGTTATACCTAACTTAGTCCGAGGACACAAAGTTAAGTCTTTCTGCAGCTGAAAGTTGCCAATATCTATCTGCAAGGGATCTTACAATAATTAACCTCTATAGCTTGCATAATGGTTTATTCTCAATTTAATTCTATGGCACAAAGTTAAGTCTTTCTGCAGCTAAAAGTTGCCAATATCTGCAAGAGATCATACAATAATTAACCTCTGAAGCTCAAAACATGGTTTATTCTCAAATTTATCCTAGGGCACAAAGTTGAGTCTTTCTGCAACTAAAAGTTGCCAATATATGCAAGGGATCTTATTATAATTAACCTCTGAAGCTCACAACATGGTTTATTCTCAAATTTATCCTAGGGCACAAAGTTGAGTCTTTCTGGAGCTGACAGTTGCTGATGACTGCAAGAGATCTTCTTAAAAGCTTATGACAAAATTGATTCCAAATACAGTCCAAGAGTATGCAGTAAAGCCCTTCTAAAGCTGTAAAATGATATTATTCCTAAATTAGTTTGAGGGCATGGAGTTTTGTCCTTGCTCCGAAGATGAAAGTAGCCCTTATTCCAAATGTAGTCCAAAGGCTTGGAGTTGCATCCTTCTGCAGCCGAACGTTGGCAATGTCTAAAAACAATGTCTCCACCCCTAATCACCCTCCACACACCCCGAGGGGTCTGAACGTGACATGGCATAGAAGATGAAACTTTCCTATCTTAGGCCATGAGATGCTATCGCCACGGCGACCGCATCAGACCTGGGGACGATCTGACGTGAATGAGACGGGAGCCAGCGTAAAACGAGGGTAGCCCGAGGGAGAGAGAGCAATGGACGGACGAGCAGAGAAAGCGAAGTTTGGGGAATTAAGATTGAGGTCAGAATGACGAACGAGGCTATGCTGGTATGAAAGTAATGAATGGCCATAAATAACCCTCTATTCTTTTTGTTTAATAGTAATAGTAATTTCTACAAAGCATTATCTCATAGTAATACGATTAAAACGTGCCCTACTTTCAAAAATGAAACTTTACTTCACGCTGATTTAAACATTGATGTTATTATTATTTTTTAAATTTCCCCAATCTTTGCAGAGCCATATGCGGTTTTAGTCCAGAATCTAATACTGCTTTGACTATGTTTGGACAAACATCTTGTTTTTCTTCTTTCACTTTTGGAATGGGATTATGAGATGTAAAGTTCAATCCCTTGAAATATTGTTTTGATTTATATCAAAGAATGGATATAAAACTCTGCCCACGTTTTGATCTAGCAAATCCATATTTCATTATGTGATGCACTAGTTCTGACAAGACCAATAGAGTATATATACCTTTCTGATTGAAAGTTAGAACCGAACGTTTGTTTCGTGTTTGAATATATCTATCAAACATTGTTCAAACATTGCGATCAAGACATTTCATTTATTACAATGCTTGGAAACAAGATTACAGATATCGCGTGCATGTCTTGATGGCACAGTAGAAGAAGTTTCTAAGAAGCCTGACATTGACATCAGCCATAGATAACGGTTCTGGTAAAAAAGTAAATATTTAACAAGATAAGAGGTACTCCTTCCTCTCGTTTCATCTCATCTCCTTGCAACATCCCCCCCCCCCCTCAGCCCTCATTCTCTCTCTCTCTCTCTCTCTTGCTCTCCCTCTCTCTCTCACTCTCTCTCATTCTCTCTTTCTCTCATTCTCTCTTTCCCTCCTTCTCTCTCTGCCCTCTTTCTCTCCTCCTCTCTCTCTCTCTCTCTTCCCAGCTCTATTCTTTATCTTCATCCTGCCCCCCCCCTCTCTCTCTCTTTTTACATTTCAACCATCCCATTTCTAGATTTTTCGTTTTTATATACCGATATTCAGTGCCCCCCCCCCCCTTTCTCTTTTTTTTTCTCTCTCTCTCTCTCTCTGCCTCCCTCTCTCTCTCTCACTTCATCTCTCCTTCACTTTCTCCCCTCTCTGGTGTTTGAATACAGAGTTAGAGGCATTGCATGTCTAGCTGTCAATCTACAAGGCTTTTCTAGGAACCCTGATATATATATAACAGTTTCACATCAGCATTAGATGATAGATAAGGAGGAAATAAATGTTATTTACTGAGGCTATACTGCCACCCTCTCCCCTACTTTATTTCTCTCCTAATTTTGTATGTTTGTCTGTCTGCCTGTCTGTCTGTTTGTCTCTGTCTATGTCTGTCGCTCTCTCTCTCTCTCTCTGTCTCTTTTTCTCTCTCTCACTCTCTCTATTTTGCTGTTGTGCTCCTTTTCAATAAATGTATTTACTGAGACTATAATGCCACCCTCAACTCTACATCTCTCCTATTTGTTTCCGTTTGTCTATCTGTCTTGTCTCTCTCTGTCTGTCTCTCTCAGTCTGTCTGTCTCTCTGTCTCTCTGTCTCTCTCTCTCTCTCTCTCTGTCTCTCGTTCGTGCTCGTTTTCACCCTCCCTCAAATATTGCTCTCCCCTCTCCCCATGTTTCTCTCTACCCCTTCACCAACATATGTTGAATTTATAAATCTTTTCAAAAGTCTTCTCTAATACTTGTCCTTTTCAATATCTTTCGATGTACCCTTCTTTTCCGGGCTAAGTCTAATCAAGGGAACCAAAAAAGTAGACACTAAAGGCAGGTGGCCTTTCTAGACAGGTTCTACAACACACATTTCTTTCTCGAGGGTGACAAAAATTCATGGCCATTATACTAAGGTGGTCTTTATTGAGAGGGGGTACTATTAAGACACAGGTTTGGCTGTACACCCCTCCTTCAGTCTACCTCTATCCCGATCACTAACCCCAACCTTTTCTTCATTCCAACATAATTCAAGCCCTCCATCTCTGTCCTTATTTCTTCATCTGCTCCTCTGTAGCCCTACATGCACCGTTTCCTCGTTAACATCCTGATAAACATCCCTTGACACCGAATCTATAGAAACCCCAAACTTTCTTTCCCCTTCTGAAATTCTCTTTCAATATTCAGGGAACCCGGGAGCCATGTTGGTCTTCCCCTCGCAGCTATAGACCTAACCTATTTACCACAGGTCTCACTGTTCAAAGAAAGATACAGGCATGCACTCCACATAATTATCCTTGTCAACATCTCAATTAACGAAGCCCTGTTTCCCAATTTGCGCGGAGGCGTGTCGAGAATTACCGTGCTCTTAACTTCTCAATCTCCATTACTAAGCTGGTGAGTGTAAGGTGAACAGGAGCTAGTGCTCTTGGTTCTCTTTCTATTAATATGGTTTATGTGGCCTTTGCCCTCCTTCTGTTACTCTTTCTCTTTCTCTCTCTCTCTCTCTCTCTCTCTCTCTTTCTCTCTTTCTTCTCTCTTTCTTTCTCTTTCTTCTCTCTTCTCTCAGTCTTTATTGCACCCTCTGTTATTCCCTCTCTTTCTCCCATCTCTCTATCTCTATCTCCCCTTCTCTCTCTCTCCCTCTCATTCATCCTCTGTCTCCTTCTCATTCATTACATCTCTCTCTCTCTCTCTCTCTCTCTCTCTCTCTCTCTCTCTCTTTCTCACTCTTATGTTTTCACTTTCCCCTCCATTTCTCCTTCTCTTCATCTTCCTAATGCTATTCCTCTCCCTCCCAAACTATACCCACCTTCTCTGATACATTTCATATACCCCTCTCTTCCCATCTCTCCCTCACTTCTCTCCTATCTCCTCCACCCCCCCCCCACCCTCCACTCTGCTCCTTTCCCCCTTTTTCTTCCTCTATCCCTCCCTCTCTGTGCCCATCTTTGCCTCCCTTTCTCCCACTCCCTATCCTCTGCATGGAGCCAGAAAGACGTTAACTCATATCAATCTACATCAAAACAGAGGAAATACCCTTCTGGTTATGAAGAGATGATACATTCTCCTCATAAGAAGTTTGGACATGCGCCCCTTCTTACACAAAGGGTATTGCCCCTCCAGGGGGGTGTTTCACAAAGATCCTAAGTTGAACTTATCCCTAAGTTGGACTTAACAATTATGGAAAGCCGTTAGCATCTTTAAAAATATATTGTAAAAGTTATTTTAAAAGGCATAAAATGTTGATTTAAATCATTGAAATTTTCTATTATCAAGGAGATTTCATGTTCTTAATATGGCATTTATGAAAAGTTTAGAATACTTGAATTTTTGCTTTTGAATATATTCTATTTTAAGACTAAAAATGGTTCTCCATAATGTTTAAGTCCAACTTAGAGTTAAGTTCGACTTAGGATCTTTGAGAAATATCCCCCAGAAGTGATAACATTCTGTCTCCTTTTCATTCTCCTACCTATCTCCCATTTCCATTCAATCTTTTTCATGTTCTTGCTAACGTCTGCATTTGAAGAAAATGTATCCTATTTGGTGTCAAGTAGCGATTGAGGCTGGAGTTTTATGTGGCTGGTAATGGGTGGCTTACCACCTCTTCGCCAGCTCTCATACGAGAACATTTTCCGATCCAAATTAAAATGCATGAACATGAATTGCAGCTCATACCACTAAAGCCATTATCTTTAAAGAGGCAGCCCATGCAAAAAAAATGCTGCATTAACACAAAATGAGATGGGAGTGTACATGTACGTCACATGGTTCTACATCAATTTTTCAAACAGTAATTTCTCAAATTAACCAAATACATTACTTAATTCTGGGAAAAGACAATTGGTTGCTGGTTTAGTGAACTGATGTAAATCGTCGATGTTATTACGAATTGAAGAATCTGTACAGTAATAAATATGACAGATTCGTCATTTGATATACAAGTTCATAAAATGTACGCACATACAGCGTCAAGAACTTTCTGTCAACTTTTTTTCCTTTGAAATCTAATGTCCACTTCAAAATGATGATTTAAGGGGGATCTCTCCGAAGAAAGGAAAACAAAACTCAATTCCTCATTCAAAGTGCAAATCATGATCAAACTTTTTTTTCTCAAGAATTTTAACATATGGACAATGAACATGTTGTAGTTGTTATGTGACATGATATTATTACCTTAGAGTCTCTTTATAAAAGAAACTTTTACATTCAATGTTAGTCTTCATAAAAAAAGTCCCATATGTAAATTGATTTGTTAGTGCTTTTTAGAGTACACCATTTTCAGTTCACTCCTACTAGGTTACCAATGGTCAACAAGTCAGAAAAACTTCCAGAAAGTTTCTCTCAAAAAACAATATATCCAAGCAAACATTCGATTCTAAGGGTCGTTATAGATAAGGAAAACAGATTTATATGATTTGTAAAGCGAAAATCATGAATTTGTTTTCCACAACCGTGATGCTGAGTTTCTATGTAATGCCTGAAAATACATTGTCATATCAAAACATTACTTCCATAACATCATAAAATAAAGTTTAAAATGTCAAAACTAAGAACATTCGCTTGATATTTAATGGGATTCCTTGATAAAAAAAACTGCATTAGAAACATGAAAAGTTCGCAGACAATCCCGCTCGTACAAATTAGATGAAAGCCTTTCCACTTACAATGTGCCATCTTTCATACCAGGAAACATTTTTGATAACATTCAAGGAATTAACCTAAGTGGAAAGAGTCACTTTTGGTCTCGAATGGATTGATACAATATGATGTGTTTACATGAAATGTCTCTGCTAAAAGGCAATCACACTTTTCAGTACTTAGTATCATCTGTTCAGAGCAAAAAGGGCATTAAATCCTGTGTTAAAGTATAAGAGTAAATGCCCTTCTAACATTCAGCAGACGAGTTCTGTATGAAATGCATTTTCTAAGGCAATTACAATATTGTAGTTAGTATAAGATCTGCTGAGATACAAAGGGCAGAAAAATTGTGTTAAAAATGCCCGTACGGTTCTCGGCAAACAGATTATAGTCTAGATTTGGCTTTCCTGTTTCATTCCAGCTTTTACTCTAATGAGTGCAATATGATTATCTTGAGTATTTCTTTGTTTCTTGCCCATCGGAAATCACAATCTTCTTTTCTGTTTCCTATAGAGGAATGGACTTTCTAAAGGTCTAAACTAAACAATGTTGCCTAGCGCTAATTCGCACAGATTCTTTAAACAAAATAGGTACCGTAATGAATTTCTAATGAAAATGGGCGGTATAAGGATTAAGTAATGCAACGAATAAAAATATCAATTTGCACTTAAAAACAAAGATTTACATCAACAACATCAACATGTCAATTTAAAGACATTAATGCAAATTTGCTTTAAAATATTGTTATTCAAGAACCACTCATGTTCTGCAACAGAACCGTAATCTAGTTTTTCCTCATATTTAAACAATATTTCAGCTTATTTGCAAATTTTTATCCAAGATGACAGTTATGACCAGTGGCAAAAGTGAGTCAATTTTGGCTCATTTTCAAATACAGAAACATAACAACATTAAAGTGGACAGCTACATCAGTAATCAGAGACATTTCTACTGATGGTTGGTACCCAAAAAAGAAAGAAATGGTGATGGATTCATGAGTCATCCCTGATTATGCAAAGAAATGTCTCATGACCAACCCCCTGGTAATTTACATGAAAGCATGTGGTGTAGGAACCATAGCTTCGCGGGGGTAGCGATTCTGCCCGGCTAACATTGTAATGGTAGCTAACATAATAGAAAACATGTGGTGTAAGCACCATAGCCTCGTGGGGGTAGCAGTTCCACAGCTAACATTGTTTTCTCTATTATATTTCTATTTGCAAAAAGGAAGGAGCTTTATAGGATAAATCCGGTCATTCAAATATGTAAGTCGATAACAATGAGCAAAAGAATAATTTCTGGAGTGACTTGATTCATACATCACTAACATCAGTCATCAACATTAAGATCACCACTAACAATAACAACAACCACATCAACAACATAGACAACAATAATATCACTATCATGATCATCAGCATCATCACCATCATCACCATCATCATAATTAGCAACATCATCATCATCATCTTCGTTGTCATCACCACCATCATCATCATCATCATCATCATCATCATCTTCATTAAATTACCATCATCATCATCATCATTGTCATCACCATCATTATCACCACCATTATCATTATCACCATCATCTTATATCTCAATGTTTGATTTTTTTAAAATATGACACTTAGCGGCAAGTAAACACGCAACATCACAACAACCAATATTTCTACTTCATTCTCTTCCAATACACACAGAACGTGTTGCCATAAATCACGCCTCGGCTTTCAAAAAATTGATAAATGACGTCCTTGGGGCTTAGCAACATGGATTACATCCTTTTTTTTGGTTCTAATTCTTCATTCTAATCAAATAAAAACATGAAATGTCTCGTCATCCATCAAAATATAAAGTACAAAGCTCAATACCCCAAAAAGAACCCTGCGGCAAAGGGCATATCACTAATGCACTGCCAGCCAGACAATTTACCCCCCTTTTACACCACGGAAAGCATGCGTTAGATGAAAGGTTTAACCTGGAGATGAATGATGTGCAATGGATTTTGTACATTGTGAATGGGTCTTAGCAATAAATTCTTCAGGCGTGAAAAATTTCTAGATCTTCCTGGTATATTATTTGCCACAAGTAAGAATTAGCAAACACAGTTAGGCCTAACAGGTAAATGCTAACATAAGGATAAACTCAGTTGATTGTGTATGCTACTTGTAATGACACATTCCTGATCTAACTGAGATAGAAAATTACTGTTAAATCACATTTGTATGGATGAGCATTACAGAGAAAGTCTCAAATTATAAGGAATGAATTTTTTGAAACAGTTCTTTAAGAGTTCCATATAACTTGGTAGAACAACAATTTAGATCAAATACATCTATATATATATACAGGACTACAAATCTAGCAACTATGAATGTACACAATGTACATTGGTTCATTAAACTCGGCAAATAAGCGAGAATGAGCATGTATATGGACCTTCTTTTTTTTTATTCCAGGTTTTTTTCTTCATAATGTAATCAGCTAATGAAGATGGCCCATTTCATACCAATACAACAAACTACTGAAGATACCTGTACCCAAAAGGTGATGTTAAACTTAATCTGATTTTCAATAATGAAAATTTCAAGTTTCATATATCAATACAATAAACTGCACTTCAAGGACCACCGTGTACATGGCAACATAGTTTAACAAAGAACATGAAATGGTAAATTCATAGAATGAACGTTCCACTATGACTTTATTTCTCCAGTGTGAAAGGGTCCTATGATGGAATGAATGATTGGATGGGTGTGCAGGCGACCGCAACATTCTCTTGTTGTTGGGTGGATGGAATGAGATGCCATATGGTCTACCGGTAGACAGGGCGATGACAGGGGGGTGTCAGGCAGAGTGTGTGGGGGGATGAGCGGAGGATCGGTAATGAGATGATTATATCAGGGAGAAAATTAATATTTATTTTTCGGGGGCTACTTTTCAAGCTTGCCTGCATAAAAATAACACTCTAAAATTTGTTTTGCATTGAACTCTATGCAAATTTACAGGGCTCTTTTCTGATTTTCAGGGGCTCTTTTGGGCATTTCGGGGGCAAATTCGCCCTGTATATTTTTCACTGGATTATATTGGTGCCCTCCCCCTCCCCGGCCCCCCCCCCCCCACTCAGTGTTATTTAGGGTACGCGTATGCTTGTACCCTCTTTTTGAAAAGACCCCCTATCTGAGCACTGCCAACATTTCCAAACCCCCCTTTCGCGGGCTTTTCACGGGCTTTTCCTGCCTTGGAGACCCCCTAAATCCGTAACGCTGCTCAATGTACCCCCCTATCTCAGGACATGCAGACACCCCCCCCCCCCCCTTCATCTCAGATAAGCTGTCATTACTGATACTGGTTGGCACTTCTTCAAGTTCTTCTTCTTGATCATTAATTTTGCACAATTTTTTTTTAGGGCTTCAATATTACACCATATCACAGACACTGATAACATGTAGGGCCTTTCATCTCAGATTTAACATTGTCAAACGATCCCTTTAATACACAACCAGGATAGTATTACTAATGCAGCTGTGTGTGAATTAGGGTAGCCTACACTACAGTACAAAACTACATAGGTCTAGATCCAAGTCCCACATATTCATTTTCATGGGTGTAGGAAAATGAGTTTGAAAGTATTACTATTGCGATCAAACTACAGGGCAAACTACTCACCAGAATGTGCCGCCCTGTGAGCCACAGGTAGACAGCCACAATATCCACAATGAGGAGACTGTGGGTCCTGCTCAAAGACGTCGCAATCATGACAATTGTGGCAGGGCCCATGCCTCGTACCCCATCTTGATGCCCCGGCTTGATGCCCCGGCTTGATGCCGATATGCATGCTGAGCGTGCAGCTATATAGCGGATGCGCCGTACAGACTATACGTTCTGTTGTTATCTCTCTCTCTCTCTCTCTCTCTCACAGATTTTGAGAAGTCCGTACTGCCGCCGTACTGGGACGGGAGTGCATCGGACTCAATGTTTTTACTTTTCATAATGAAATAATCCTGAATGAGCTTTCGAAACTAGCAGGAATTTCTGAAATCTGATCGCGGGATTTCATCAATTTTTCTATGTTCAACTTCAAGATATTTATAACCCCGTTTTTTAATTACAAAGAGATGAGAGAAAAACACCCCCTTTTTAAAAAAATATCCGGGTGAAAGTCAAATACACCCCCTTTTTTTACATTTCTCGGGCCGGACTTTGTCGCACGAAAAGTACCCCTTTACCGGACATTTTGGCAACACGCATGCGGTCATTTCGAAACCTGAGTGGGGGGGCCGGGTCCCCCTCCCAACACTCACACACACACACACATACACCTATCATTGACACGATAACAATTGACTCGGATGTATTTCCAAATGATGAAATTACACATTCCTGTATGTTCAAATCTATATTTCCCAAAAATTGGGGGAGGGGGAGGGGGGAATAATACCAAAATAAATTATTTCAGATTTTCAGATTCTAAAAGTAAGCAACTTTTGATTAAATCCATGGAAATAGAATATATTGGCTGTTTTGAGCCAGAAGGGCTTTCACTCATATACAGCATTAACATCCTTCTAGCTCTGAGCAAAAGATCATATGAAGAGCCTAATTCTAAAAGGAGCTAAATCTACTTTTGATGAAAATTGAGTTATTGATATCAGAACATTGTTCACTTAAGTACCTGTCTTTCAACAAAATTATTCACTTAAATTTTGGTAGCAATTGTGAAAAATGCATCTTCTAATATCACTTTTCCATAGACACCTGTACAAAATCTGGTAAACAATTTCTTTTTTCTCAGAAGTTACAAAAATGGATTTAGCTCCTTTTGGAATTGAACTCTTCATATACAAACAAGGAATAAGTTAATTTATTTGATTTACAGCTATCCAAATTCGCCCCTAAATAATAAGCTTCTCTAACTATCATGACAGGAGCTATTAGTTGTCATGATAAAATGGCTATGAGGATTTATTGATTCTAAAAATAGTTATTTATAACCTTGGTTTACTTCTCTTCAAATCGATGAAGTTACCTTGGAAACCACTTGCAAGGAAAGTTATAATCCCATATGGAAACAATGACCTACCGGTAAACTAGATAGATTTGTCCTTATTTTTAGATATTTATGACAGATCTTCCTTCAAAATTATCATGAGCTTCAGAAAACATAACATTTCCTGCCTGACATGAAGGACAAACAAGATTACGCTTTCATCTCTTATTAAAAAATCCTATCTTTCAATTCTTTTCCAAGTAAATATCTAATTCAAACCATGTTTATCAGTAAATTTAGCTCTCTAGGCCCGTGTGTGCAATAAAAATCATCCCTCTTAGCCACATGAAAGCATTTTTTAAAGTTCAATCAGATTTTTATTACGACTTTATCTAAGGAATAGAAATATATCTCATAACGAGTCGCCCACAGGAATCATTTTACTAATATCGCCATCAATATGCAAAAAGAAGAAACTACACCCATCTTTCAAACGATAACCTGTCACTTTCGATGCCTTTTCTTTAAAAAAGTCTCCGCGAGTCATAAATAATTCACACGCACAAATGATTCCCCTATAGTCATATTTACACGCTGGCTGCGCACAAATTGACAAATGTGGTTTCGGCGGACCGTTTTTCGACAGGATTTTGTCAGGCATGAAAAGAGGAAGGGCCACCAATACAACCGCAGATTGGAAAATATTGGATTATGGAAATCTATTTTGAGTTCAATTGACCATGGACCAATACCCAGTCTGGTTAGCAGGAACCCCATCCCATCCATCATTCCTTTTAGAGGAAACAGCCTGCAGAGAGCCAGAAGGGAATTATTAATCGCTGTCTTAAAGGCCATCTGTACTAGGAGGGATTAGACCACCCTGCAAGGTCACTGGACAGGTGGTTATCTCATCAACTCAGCTCTCAATTAACATAAGAAAAAGAGAATCATGAGGGACCAATGGTTACCAATTATGCATTGTTTGTTATATAGAGGGCGCAAGTAGCTATAAGTAGTACAGTGGGGCTTTAAAATGCAATGAGAGTTTATAATGAGAGTTAACTTGCTTGCGGCTCTTGACAGAATGGTATGTGCATATAGCCACTTGAATTTCAGTAGGTTTTCATAAAGCTTTAGTTGGTAATCTGGATTTATAATTCAAATAATGTCCAAAAAGGATTGTGAAAATGATGATTCTTTTTTCTTTCTTCTTGCTCTTTTTGTCGTTGTTGGTTAGACTGCTAACATTACCTAACGCATAATTAGGCACATCTACTGCAGGATAAACAATACAAAATATATTGTAGCAATTTTCTCTCAAAATATGATTCCCATACCAGAGCTCAAGACTATAGCTTTAAGCAAATAATCACATTCTGTACTCATGTAGTGTGATAACTCCTTTCGACAATCTCGGTGACGAAATGAGTTAAACACCTCAGCAGGAATAGTTTGTTCCATTGCCCTTGCTTAGTAATACATATCATATACAAACATATATTTAAGATGATACTCACTGTAATTACTTGGTAATAGCTTTCTTCACTGTATTCCTGTCCATTCAATTATAAGTCCATTAATTCTCTCAGGTTCTGTAGGCAAAAGACAAAAATGAACATTAAAAAATGAATGAAATTGTCTAGTTCTAGCCTTTTATTCAATTAAAAGGCAGTCTTGCAGCTTTCAGTCTCAGATCAAATATGTATCAATAGACAAATGAGTTGGGTTTACGCTATTCTGTTTTTACAGATAGTTTCAGAATGACGAGTTGACTGCGGAAAGCTATTACAGGAATAGTTATCTGAAACTGAAATTCATTACCGGTACATTCAATACCTCCATTCAATTCAATCAAGTCACGTGAAATCAACTTAGTTTTAAATCAACTAATGAAATGTATTCGAAGTGTAACTCAATTTATTAAAATCCAATTTAATTTTTCACTGATTGTGGGGAAAGTACTAACACTAACAAAACTAACATTCATGCACTTTTCAAAATTAAATAGTCAAAAAGTAGTCGAAAATGAGGAAACAGAACACCACAGAATTTTCTATTTTATTTTACTATCAACTTTAATTATATTTTTCATCTAATTTTTTTTCTTCTAAATACTTCGCCTCAAAACATATCATTTTGTGTCTATTTTCCATTTTTTCCACAAGAAAATAAAATAAAAATAGTCTAGTTTTTTAAGAAATACAATAAAATATAGAGAAAATAGCCAAAGAAAATATTTGTTTGCATGTGAGAAAAAACACACCTGTAATCACATATTTCTTATATAAATATATACATGTATACACCCTAAAACGGATGTTTATGCCACATTATGGTTATTTTTGTGAATGACAAACATATTTGAATTGAATTAAATTGAATTCCTGATAGAATCCCGATACATACATGCATATACATTTGTCCAGAATCATTACAGCTTGTGGTTGCATCTACAGCGTATTTTTAACCATAGTTACTCGCCGAGAATCACTTTGAAATGTTTCAAGAGTGAAAAAAAGAAAGACACTCCTCCCCTCCAAACCACACTATACCTAAAATGGCTACCGGTACATGTCGGCCTAACAGTAACAAGGAATTTCTCCTTGCACATACCAACAACCGGCACACACACACAGACAAATTAATATCAGACCTTGTCAGATCCAGCATAATCCTGCAAATTAGGCCAATAACCCAGCTCCGGAGCCCGACTGACTTCTAATCAACATTCATGACGTTATGCAGTATGTGAACGAAATATTCCTCATCAGCTACGGATTCGCTGGGGCAATACCCTTACTAGAAAATGCCCATTTTATGGAAACGTGCCCTATTAAGTGCAAATTGTGTTTAATGTGGTTTCTAATGGGTTCGGAGTTGGAGTAGTACCTGGGCACTGTGATGAATGGTTAAGGCATGTTGGGGTGGATAACCTTTAATTACTAGTGAAAGTTGGTTAACAAATGTACTGATTTCAGATCGACCGTTCTGAAGTAACTAAACCTCAGGACGACGGAAAATAAAATACTGAATGTCGTCTGTTTGAAGCCAGAAAGGTGTTAGCTCTATCTATACTTTAACATCCTTTAAAAAGTAGCTCTAAACAGATGATATGTTCTTATTCCATCTAAAGCCTCGGTCACAAATGCCATTGCGAACTGCTACGAATCCCGTACAAACGACTTTCAGATAATAGAAATTCGGGAAGACAATGGAAAAACAGGGAGATTTGTACGAAATTATCGTTCGTAAGAACCTTTGTGACCGTAGCATTAGATAAACAGTTATCAAGACTCATGTAAAAAGAAAGTTTTCAGAATGTAAACACCAGACTTTCTGGGAAATTATTAGATAGCAAAAGTATGAAATACTTAAGGAAACTGCTAACAATAACATAGAAGAGAATGAATATTTCATGCTAATTGTTTCACAACAAATAGATAGGAAATCTTTCAGGAAACTTCTTCGATAAATAAGAGGTGCAATACAAACTTCTCCAATAAAGGTGTCAATGTTTCAGGCAATTTTACAAATTAGAAGAAGGTAAAACGAGTCAGTCGTCTCTTTCAACAGCAAAGAAGATGTGAAACCTTTCAGGCAACAGCTACCACAACAAAAAGCACGTTACGCATTTCAGGCAACTTCTTTAACAACAACAACAAATGTGGGAAACATTTCAGGCAACAGTCAACACTGTTACCATTGCGATGTTATTGCAGGCAACTTCTGCAGTAACATAGGTGTGCCACATCACAGGTAACTTGTTGAAATTAGTGGAAATCATGTGAGATTAAGGGAAATCTATATAAAACTTGGAATGATCAGTTAAAAAGTCAGAGAAGCAAACTGGTGTTTGTACATTACCAATTTCATCAGACAGATCCTGACCAAGTGCTTATTACAAATGTTTGCAATAGCAATAACTTCTACAAGGTGGAAAATTCAATATATTTCAGCTTCAGCTAAAAAAAAATCTTGTGTTTACATCTCAAAAAAGAGCAGAGAAGATCCATAAAATTCAAACTACACATTCTCATTGAGGGTGCATCGAGGCCCCCCAACAATCCGTGAACGCGTACAAAAAATGGGTCACAACAGAGCGCGACAGGTGACAGCTATTTCCTTTCTCTAATCCAGAGCAGGTTTCCTCTCATACCGAGGCGATGATATCAAGAAAACATCAAGGTTTGGGACGAACAAGTGGGTCATTCGCAATTTCAGAAGGAAGGAGAAATGATCCAGTCAAATCCGATTCGATAGCCTGTTGAGATTAGGGGAAATCTATATAAAACTCATATGAAAGAACGTAGTATAAGAAATTATTGGATGGCAAAGGGAGCGTTCGGACGAGATAGCAACATCCTATAAAGAAATGTTCTTTGAAGAATTTTATTGGACAACATCATAAAGAAATGTTGTATAAAGAAACTAGTCTGATGAGGTCGGTTGACATGAAATCAAGCCAATCATCATGAATTGCACTCTAGATAAACCCCCTACCTATACAAGTTTTGAACCATGCAATGTCCAGACTAAAACAGGACTCTGTTTCTTGGTCAATTTGTTTTGTTAAAAAATATGCTCAAACATGCATTTTGCTATACATGTAAGACGTTTCATTATATGTTTATGTATAGTTTCAGACTAGAAAAAGGGTAAGTACTTATCATATATATTGCTATACAATTCTTGTAAAGCAGTACAGTGAATTCTGGGAGTCTGAAAGGGAGGGGGGGGGGGTAAGTCTCAGAGGAGCTAAATATATAAATACCCTTAAATCTGGCTGCTATGACTGCCGGAACGGATTTGGTCCGATAGGAGTAGATGATGAATCTCTTGCTTCAGGATGTGCGATTGCTGACATTTTAAATTGTATAATATGCAATGCAGGAGGAGGGATTGTCCATCTCGCTGATGTCAGAGATTTGTGTAAATACGACCAAAAATGGCATCTTTGGAGAGTATCTTCTTTCACTCCCCATATACTCATACATTGTTATCGGTTTTTCTCTATAAGCATTCCTCTTCCATATGCTCCCTTTCCCTCTCTCTCCTTTTCTTTCTCTTTTCATATAATCTTTTAATTTCATTCTCCTCCTATCTCTCTTTCTTTTCCCATTGCTCAACATGGTTTACCACTCTCCACCTCTCTCTTTCTCTCTCCATTCCTATCCATCAATCTAGCTTGCTAGCTATTTATCTACCCATCCATCCATCTATCTATGTTTATAAGTCTGTCTTTCAGTCTATCCATCTTCATCTCCTTATTCTCCTCTCCACAATTCCTTCCATCCTTCTCTCCATCTCCCTCTCTCTCTCTCTCTCTCTCTCTCTCTCTCCATCCATCCCTCGATCTTGATCTCTCTTCATCCATCCCTCGATCTCTCTCTCTCCATCTCTCTCTTTCTCTCTCTCTCTCTCTCTCTCTCTCTCTTTCCATCCCTCCCTCTCTCACCTGTCTGCCAGCCCTCAACACGGAGGATCACCTCCGACATTTAAACAGCCCAAGTTTAGAGAAACATCACCTGATCCGTCTCGAATCCCGAGACGTCAAACTTTCACCAAACAATGGTCCAATTTTGGAACCCAAGCTAGATCCCTTCCTCCAAAAACCTACACAGACAAGAGGAGAATTTCCCCTGGGTGACACCTAGATCGAATAGGCAATTAAGCGGGGTGAAGATGAAAAAGAGCTAAGATAGTTTCGTCATGAGACCCTCCGTCTTTCCTGGTAATGCGCAAGCGTTTTCCAATCCAATCCAGTACGCAGAGTTATTTGGAATGGCACCTCTTCCTTGTAGTTACAAAATGCTTCACAAAATTGATCCATAAATTACTCTCTTAAAAAAAAAAGAGTGAATTTTCACTCTATTTTCACTTTCTTGGGAGTGACGTCCGTGATCACTTGTTTAGGAGTGGAAATCGATTGATTTTAGAGTGCTTTCTAAGAAGAAAAGAGTAAATGTTCACTCTATTTTCACTACATTTTCACTCTCCAGAGGAGTGACGTCCGTGATCACTCGATTTTTTTTTTAGAGAGTACTATGCATTTTGCTTTGCCTTGCAATGCAGAAGGATTGTTAGTAAAGTCAGAAGCATGTTAATGGAAGGATGGTGTAATATGTTTGGAAAATCTTAGTTATTCAAGTTTTAGCATAAAGTGAAAATAGTTTAATGTTTATGGTTTTGCAAATCAAATGTGCAATAAACCTTTCTTTGGATTTTTTAAAAATAATAACAGACATTTGGTTCAGAAACCATTAATACCCATGTTCCTTGTCAACATTTTCAAATCTTTTCTTTTTTCGTGAGTCAAAGGCAGACCATAAGAATGCAGAAAAATATGCTCTCTCTCTTTCCCCATGTCTCTCTCTCTCTGTCTCTCCCTCCCCTCTCTCTCTCTCTAACCCACTCACCTTTGCCCTTTATTATATGGCACATGCACGTGTATCGTTGTTTGACCAACGAAAGCCAAGACAGGAGAATATCTAGCTACTGAATTTAATTTCCATGCTTAACAGATTTAACCACTGTTACCCACTCGATACCTAGCTATGTCCATTAACTAATGAAGTCAACAGTAGCCTAACAGTAGCCTAATCCATTTAGTTCCAGACTATGCAAGAGAGAGGGGAGAGAGAGAGGGAGAGAGGGGAGAGAAAGAGGGAGAGAGAGAGAGAGAAAGAGAGGGAGAGGGGAAGAGAGGAGAGAGGGAGAGGGGGAGAGAGGAGAGAGAGAGGGGAGGAGAGAGGGGAGGAGAGGGGAGGAGAGAGAGAAAGAGAGGAGAGAGAGGGGTAGGAGAGAGAGAGAAAGAGAGAGAGAGAGAAAGAGAGAGAGAGAGAGAGAGAGAGAGAGAGAGAGAGAGAGAGAGAGAGAGGGGGGAGATAGGATGGAAGAGAGGGAGACAGAGACAGACAGACAGAGATGGAAAGAGATTGAGCAAAGATTGAAATCTCAACGGGGGAAGGGATGCATCTTAAATTAATGTTTTGGCATAGGTAACACGGGTGTACACTGCGTCATTACTTCTCTAAGGTTACATATTCACAGCATGTTTAATTCCTGTTGCATGCATAAAAAGATAAGTAGATACATGCCATGCTCATAAGTGGGAGCGTCCACACTTACAATATTTGCCTGTTGTAATAATAACAAGATAACATGTCACTGACCAAATAGGCTCCAATGTGAATAAGCCATCTCAAAACTGCACCCAGTCATACACACTTGAATCAGGAAAAAAACACCTAAAATCAGAGAAAGGATGCCTGATATTTCGTAGGAGCAGAGACAAGATCTTTCTTCACATACTCTCTACTGACATACTCTCTACTCATCAAATCGACATACCACAAACCTGGCAAACATTTTCCCGCCCACAAACAATATTGATACTCGTCCTACTTCCCTAATGAAGAGGCAATGCAGAAAGGATGCATGTTATATCACGGGAGCAGTGGTACGGGATAAGAGAGCAAGATCTTTCTTCATTACTCTTCTCAAATGGAGATACTACATTACTGACAAGCATTTTCCCACCCACATACATCAATGGGACTCTGCCCACTTGCCAAATGAACGTGCAACACAGAAAGGATGCCTCTTGTATCATAGGAGTGGCAGCAGCAGACGAGAATGGCAAGGTTCATGCTTACACACTTGTATCAAATGGAAAAAATACAAAACAGGTGTACATCTTCCACACATAAACAAAATTGACACTCCTCTTGACTTGCCTATTGAAGGAGAAACGCAGAAAGGATGCCTGTTATTTCACAGGAGCAGCACATACGGCGGCGAGAAAAGTAAGCTCCATTTTGACTTACTCCTATCAAACGGAGATCCAACAATACAAGCTATCCCTTTTCCATTCACAAACAACATTGGATACTCTCACGCACTTGCCTAATGAACACGCAATACAGAAAGGATGCCTGTTATTTCACAGGAGCAGTAGCATGAGAGGAGAGAGCAAGGTCACTTGATCTAGTACGCTTTGCTGTTGACTCAATTGTATAGAGGTATAGCAGCCTTATTTCTCAGCTATACATATCTGATCAAGAACGCACAGAGCAACACATTGATCACACCTAGTATCGAAACCGACTCCAAACCAACTCTAAATCAACCAATTCTTGGCCATTGACAATGATCTAATATCTTGTTTGGTCTGTATAGTCGGTCCGATCGGTCAGTCTTGTAAGCGTGAGTGAGATATAAGCAGCTACCATAGACTAGGAATGGATTCATTCTCATGTTGCAGAAACCACAACCTCCAAGAGTAAATATACAAATCAACAAGGTTCTATTTAACATTATTGTTATATAATTTTGACATTATAATTCAAATTTTACTGTATGCCAACAGCTTGTAATGTCAAGGTAATTTCATGTATATCAGTCTCCGCTTTTATATTCAAAACAAGTTCCATTTCCAATTTGATAGCTAAATGTATATCTGGATTAAATGAGAATAGCTATACAGTATACATGTAATCCCCAGTGTTGATTTCAAAACAAATTCAGATTAACTTTCAGATTAAAAATTAATATATGCCGATGTGACTTGCTCATAGTCATACCATGTTAATTCCCTATTTTTCATTTAAGCCTCGGTCACAAATACCATTACGAACTGCTACGAACACTGCACGAACGATTTTCAGACAATGGAATTTCGGGAAGACAATGGAAAAACAGGGAGATTCGTACAAAATTATCGTTGTACAAAACTTTGTGACCGTGACCGTAGCATTAACACAAGCTCCAATTTTCAGATTGAAAGTAGCTGGTTATATGCTGATGTCAATAGCATAAATTGTCCACTTGAGAAGAATCACAAGTGCAAAAAGATTAAAAATAGCCAATTATATGTTAGAGTGTTTACTTCTTTCAATAGTGACATCCAATTTGAATTTGAAACAAGTTCCACTTTCAGATCAAGAATAGTTATTTATCTGCTGTTGTTATAAATCCCACTTTCAGATTCACAAACAGCTAGAGTGATGGCAACAAACTATCAATAACGCAATAGTAATCTCTTATTTCTAGAGACAAGACCAAATAAAATCCACAACAATATCAATGTCCACTTCTATAATACAAACAACAGAATTCTTGATTTCACCCACTCAGAGCAAATGTCTACCGGTATCTCTCCGATTCGGAAGTCAAAATCGGGGATAAAAACATGAAGATTATTCCTCAAAAGATCAGTCTTCACTTGGGAACTGTCAATTATCGAAACAAAGAATAGATAAGAGAGGTATATATGTGCTGGCGTAAACAAACAACACCATTGTCCACATCGATAAGACAAACAGCAGAATTCTTGATTTCAGTGGGACAGACAGCAATATCAAGCTCCACTTTGCAAGGACAAGACAGTGGTAAGGTATGAAGAATATCCATTTAAGTATTTCTCTCCACTTTTTGTTTCAAAGCTACCATAATAAATACTGATGCCAAGCCAAGATAACGGAACATGAATCTCCACTTTTTAGATGCACAAGAGAAATATATTATATTGACAAGAATGGTATCAAACTGTCAGATTCAACAAATAATGATATTAACAACATCCACTGGAATGTTGATTTCCACTTTCCAAATGTTAAACAGGCATTATAATATCCACACAAATTTATCCAAACTTCAGCAAAAGATCTTCTTACACAAATCTTTGAATACTTCACATAGGAAATTTACAAAATAAATGCTTGTATCCTTGATCACGTTAGTACATACTATATCACCTGTAAGAGGAAATATGACGGAGGTTGAGTAACGCGGCAACCGTGCCGTCCTCATCCGTACCTGATTAAATCCGTGAGTGGGGCAATCTATCGAGGAAGAGATACCCCTTTCCCGAGTTTGAAGATGTCGGTGAAAACATGCGACGATGCGTGTAATGATATCTCGGGAGCAATCAGCGAGGATCTGTCGGTTGTGACACGGTAACGAAAGATTAGCTTTAATGGAATATGACTAGGTGTTTCCCCCTGGTCTACTGGAGAGGCATTAAGAGTAGGCTGGACAAAATGACAAGGGGGCACTTGATAAATTCCACCCGGTGGTCGTTGTATGAATCACCGCTCCAACAATGTTTCCTCAATGCAGTCGACGAATAAGAGAGTATGCTCCGTGAGGGGTGGAATGACGGACTAGATCACGCACAACGGCTCGCACTGAGACGAGCGACGGCTAGCGAGTGACCGATCGAGCTCTGTGCATGGTTGGAGGTTGGGAAGACGATGCATGAGAGTGTATGTGTGTGTTGTAACGTACGGAGGCAAGAGACAGGTGTGGGAGAGATGGGGATTGTACGACGACGGTCGGCTGAATGAATGAGCGGAGGGGATAACGTGATTCGTGTAGCACATGGGTGAATGAGTAGTCTCCTAATTATGCTGAAGTAGCAGGCATTGTCGGATGCAGACACAGGAGAGATGCAGAGAGGTGGAGAAGATGGGTGAAACACTCACTAGTCTCAATACAATGCTGGTAGCTAATTTCACTTTTTGCAGTGGAGCTTCATTTCAAGAAAATGCCTTTGAAGATCATTGCGAATTGATCATTGATAATTGTGTTAAACTTTAAACCTATCATAAAGAAAAGAACTTGCTGAAAATTGCAAATGAAACAAATAATAAAAAGGTAAATTAAAAATGTGAAAACAACAGCTTCTTTTAATACTATTTAGCTTTTTAATATAGTGCTTAATACAAATGTCTTAATACAAAAGCGCTGTACAAATATACAAAAATACATATGTATACTACTTTTTGGTCTCTACATTAAACTTTGTAACAATAATAATAAAAATGACGACGATGATGACGACGATGATGACAATGAGGATGATGACAATGAGGATGATGATAATGTAGATGATGATGATGTTGATGATGTTGATGAGGATGATGATGACGATGATGATAAAGATGATGAAGATGATATGATGATAATAATGATAGTAATGATAGTAATGATAGTAATGATAGTAATGAAGAAGATGAAGAAAAAGGAGAAGAAGAAGAAAGAGAAGAAGGAGTATGGTTTCTTTCCCCCAGGGTAGCCTTATCATGATAGAGAAAGAAACGCATAAAAGGAAAACTAAGCTCAGATCATTTTTAAGTCAGAAAACCTTTCCTGAGCCCTATGTTACCCACAACATTTTAGCAGGCAGAACCTGGCCGGCTAGCAAGGAATATTACAACCCAGATACAATGTATAATTTTCCTTCAAGCCATATATTTCTCTCATTTTAATGATTCACTGCTAGCGTCATAGCAGTATAATATCATTTTTTCTCAGTAATTTAATCTATCTCTTTCTGAAAGGCCAAGGGACCCTGCAAGGATTCCCTAAAGTTCATTGTTCCTCAAAGAAAATTCCAATTAAGAGACAACGTTTCAACTTCAATATTATCATTATTTCTACGAACTCTCGTTACCTAGCCTTGTCCTATTTGTAAACATCTGGTTCACTATAATAATAAGTGTAAGGGGGACTATTGTTATTAACCTCTGATCGTTAAAAATCCTCATAACGGCATCTGTTTGTGCATCTTTGTCTCCGGCTTCATCAGAATAATGCATCTGACAAAAGAGAATATTACAATCGTCGTGAAATTTCCACTGGAGAATGAGCGAGGGAGACAAAATGATATCGCGGAGGAATGGAGAAGGGGAGGAACGTGATTTTCGTGGAGATCAAAATCAACGGGTTTGAAGTTGAATGAAACGTTGGCTGTCATGCGATACCTTGTAAACGAGAGTTGCGGTCCGTACCTTAATAACTGCTTGCAGAGCAAACAAGGTCTTTCAAAATGTCAGATTTTACGTGGCGAATGAAAATTGCAGACCAGTGTATATCTTTGTTCTTCTCGTCCAAGACTCATTCCTTCTCTTTTTTAATACATCTTTCTTCCCCCCATCATTCTTCTCATCTCCATATTTTTTTTCAGCCTCTCCCTTGCTCGCTTTTCTCCATCTTTCTCCAACCCTCAACTTTTTTAATCTCACCGTCACCCTGCCTTTCAGTGTCTTTCTTCCATTTTTTTAACTCTCTTTAATCCTTTCTGCAACCCTGCTTTCTATACCAACCCCACTATCTTTCAAAATACCCCCTCTCTCTCTCTCTCTCTCTCTGTCTCTCTCTCTCTCTCTCTATGTGTCTTTCTCTCTCTATGTTTGTCTTTATCTCTGTCTCTCTGTCTCTGTCTTCTTCTGTCTCTCTCTCTCTCTATCTTCCCTTACCTCGTTTTTAACTGTTACACATTCCCTGTCTCTTATCTCCCTCACTCAGTCTATATCAGTCTCCCCCCCCCCCCTCTCTATTTTCTCTTTAGCTTTCTCTATCTGCCATTACTTATGCAAAGGTTGCCCTTCCATTTTCCTAAGCCTCTCTCCAACGAACGCAGATGGGATGGAGAATAAAACACCTCGGGTGAAAACAAGTTCACATCAAAATTAGATCTTTAAAAATGAAGCTTTAACTCATAAATCCAAGCTCCAAATGTCATACCTGCAATTCCTAGAAACTCAAATCCTTTTATGAACTCAATTGTCGTTCTAACAAATCAGCGCAGGTGGTTTTGGTTGATGTATAGATTTGAGTTTGACAGGGTTTCATAAAACAAATCTAAAATTAAATAAATAGACAAAATTTCACACAGTTTTTGAGAAATTGTGTTTTCTAATCTGACAAAGAATCACTATTCATCTTAAAAAACGGCAAACAGTTTGAACATGTTTCTACACCACAAGGTTAGGCGATTCATAATGCATTAACCCTTTCAGGTCAGGATATATTTTCAGGGCTAAATTTATCACATATATTGTTCTTCGAATTGGCAACAATAATAGATTTCACAGGAGGCGCGATAGCTCAGTTGGTAGAGCAGTGGTCTTGTTATCCAGTGACCCCGGTTCAAAACCAAGTCGATGCGCTAGTGCCCTTTGGTAAGGCATTAATCCTCATTACCAGGTCCCTCAGAGAGGACCTACAGTGTAAAGCCGTCTGGTTTCTTACTTACAAGTATTTATGCCTTCTTAGCAGTCAGGTAAAATAACCACCAATAACCACCAATTTCTCTATTTGCTACATTGTTAATAAAAATTGTTTAAATGACTCTGAAGACTACATGTATATTCATAGGCAAAAATGTGAACAAATTCCTCCCTTCCTCCCCCCCCCCCCCCCCCTCCCTCCTCCCTTCACCCTCCGTCCCTCCCTCTCTAACGTGTGACTGCATTTAATCTATAAATACCCATCCATACATGTGCATGTGCATGTAAGTGCAAATGTGAGCCCCTATGAATTGTACATGAACATGTAAACACTTTCATTTCATTCTCAATGGAGAAGAGGGTGACAGTCAGAAAAACACCATCAACCTCAAATTGAACATTCATGCATTCAAAGACAGCAGTAGCAGCACTTCTCTGGGAATTAATTTTTCACCCTCAATAGGGTGTGGTGAGAGAAATGGCGTGCACACTTAGAAAAATGAATTGCAATCGTTTCACGCTTCTATTATTACTTTCTGCATTAAATTCTCATGAAGCAAAATAATCAGATTGTATAATGTGCAGCAAGGTGACCTTCAAAACAAACAATACAGAACTGATTTTTCACAAACATTGGCACTTCGTACTACAATATGACTTATGATCATTTTCATGCTCCTACTCTTAGTTTCTGATTTTTAAATGTACTGCATTATAAACGCAAGTTAGTAGTTTATGCTGCTAGAAGACCCTTTAAAAAATACTACACTGTCCTTTTCCTTCCCTCAAAAAGCGTCAAATTTATACTTTGAATCGTTTCCCGGAAATTACCTACGGAACGTTTTAGAAGACACCATCATTCTAATGCACTAAATGATTTTTTAAAATTTTGCTTGAAAAATGTTCTTACAATACGTTAGCTGTTTGTTTGTCAATTTTTTCTTGTTTGATATTTAATTACTTGCACAGAAATATTGTCACGATTCCAGCATGAAAAAAAATCCTAACATATCACATTCTTATCATTTATTTTGTGTATTTACTCTGACCTCTGGAAAGCCGAAATCCTATCTCTCGTTGAACTTTAAAAACGTCACAATGTGCTGGAGGAGAGAGTGAAATTCACCCTTGTACATGCATGTATTCTATGGATTAAACATGAAAAGTACACTGAAGTATCTCTACGCTTTTATGGAGTGCATGCTTGAATTGTAAATTTCAGCGCTGTTGACATGAGGCTTTAGGCGACATGCATAAGGCATAGTCAACCCCGCCCCCTCCCCCCCCCTCCTTCTAGAACACTACCTCTTGTTTTGTTTAAATAGCATGAATGCTGCAAGGTGCAAGAGCGAGAGAATTGAGAAAAAAGCTCAACTTTGAAAAAAAAATTCTCTTGTTTCGAAGTTTTTTTGTGTAGAGACATGGTTCCTGGTGTGTTGTTTGACTAGATGGAGAACTTTAGAGACATAGGGTCTGTTGAGAACTAGACTACCATTAACTCTGGTTATAACACCAGCCTGGCTCTAAGCACTAGGGCGATCATTCAACAGTTTTGCTAATCTTTATAGATTGTCTTTCATGAATCTAGGGCCCCCCTCATAAGAAAATATACCATCACGTCTGTAAGAGGCTGAGTAATGGAGAAGGACTGGAGAGAATTTATGGGAAAATGGAGAAAGGAAGGAGCACAAAAAATAGAAAACTATGAAAGAGACAGAGACACACTTACAGACAGAGAGATGGAGAGAGAAACAGCCCACGGTAGAGAGAGAGATAGAGAAAAGGAGAGAGTGGAACAGGAAGATACATAGACATAACGGGGCATAGATCATAGATGAGACAGACACACACACACCGCGACAGACACAGGGAGATGGAGAAAGAGAGAGCAGGACAGAGAACAGCAAAAATATTAGCAAAAGGGGACATAGACACAGCCAGAGACCGAGAGGGAGAGGGACAGATATAGATTATAGAGACAGAGGAAGATGGAGAAATACAAGTGATGAAAGACAGACATGAAACAGCATATATATATATATAGACACAGAGAGAGAGAGAGATAGACAGAAAGAACGAGAGAGAGAAATGGAAAGATAATAGATAGAAGGAGCATAGACAGAAAGACAGACAGACAAACAGAAAGATACACAAGGACAGAGACAGACGCAAAGGAGAAACACACAAGAGGACAGTCAGACAAGCATACAGAAAGACAGACATAGGGAGATACAGACAGACAGAGACAGACGGACATAGAAAGTGAGATGGATAATTATAGTAGCCAATAAACTAAAAATTCAAGAGCAGGGTGCTTAATTGCAACGGAGTGAATGAAGAGGGGCAAAAGGCACCCCACTACGATCTCATTCATAATTCAACTCCTCTAAACGTGACTGGATTTAACGAGAGATAGATCAACACGGACAAAGTTATTGAGGCGTTCACACGCAATATTACATGTGCTCTGTAACGATACATTCTGTGCATACAGCTGGTATACTGGGGGATTTTAAAGCCCCACTGCACCATTTATAGTTACTTGCACCCTCTATATAACAAACAATGCCTAAACGGTGCCTGTTGGTCCCCCATGATTTCCTTTTCTTATGTTAATTGAGAGCTGATTTGATGAGATAACCACCTGTCAGTGAACTTGCAGGGAGGTCTAATCACCCTTGCCCAAACTAGTGCAGACGGGGTAATTATAAGCAAGGAGAGCTACATCAACATTGACTATGCTAATGAGGCATTCACACAAAATGACAAGTACCAGTCACGCTCTACCTACTGAAAAAATGTTAGACAGAACAGATACAAGGGATAAAAAACTAGATGGAATTCGACTGCGCGCAGTCGAAAATGATGCCTCCGTTATAGAGCAATTTTACAAACCAAAACAGAAAAAAAAAATTGAATTCACGTTCAATGGTAATCCATTGACAGGTTCTCAGAATATTGTGATTACAAGCAATTTCTCATATACATATATGACCCTTTGATCTTTGACCTCATGACCATAAAATCTACTCAGTTCATTGGCTCTGCAAGATGTTCTGAGTTAAATAGTAATCCATCTGTCAGTTCTAATGAGAATGCGTTCACAAGCTATTTTTGCATACATAATGGGCCCATGACCTTTGACCTTTGACCTTATGAACCAAGAATCTACTCAGTTCATTGGCTCTGCAAGTAACAAACATGACCTAATTTTGGCATGAATCCATCAATCGGTTCTTGAGATAACGCGATCACAAGCTGTTTTTGCATTCATAATGTGCGCTGTGGCCTTTGACCTTTGACCTACGTGCTCCAAAATCTAATCAGATTGTCTTCCTATGGTGATACACACTATCATTAAGTTTGAAGTTTAAATCTCCAGTGGTTCTTGAGATATTATGATAACAATCTCAATGTATGGAATTTCATAAGTTGACCTCTGTGACCCTTGACCTTTGACCTACGTGCTCCAAAATCTAATCAGATCGTCTTCCTATGGTGATACATACTATCCTTAAGTTTGAAGTTTTTACATCTCCAGTGGTTCTTGAGATATCATGATAACAATCTCAATGTATGGAATTTCATAAGTTGACCTCTATGACCCTTGACCTTTGACCTACGTGCTCCAAAATGTAATCAGATTGTTTTCCTATAGTGATACACACTATCACTAAGTTTGAAGTTTAAATCTCCAGTGGTTCTTGAGATATCATGATAACAATCTCAATGTATGGAATTTCATAAGTTGACCTCTGTGACCCTTGACCTTTGACCTACGTGCTCCAAAATCTAATCAGATCGTCTTCCTATGGTGATACATACTATCCTTAAGTTTGAAGTTTAAATCTCAAATGGTTCTTGAGATATTGTGATAACGGTCAAACGGGACGGACGGACGGACATACGGACGGACGTACGGACGTACGGACGGACGGACGTACGGACGTACGGACGGACAACCCGAAAACATGATGCCTCCGGCACCACCTTCGGTGGCGGAGGCATAAAAATATCAACATAATGTAAGATGCTATTTGCTGTAATAGTAATAAAAGAATACATTACATCATTAATTATCTTATGACCTATTCACAGGTAAATTAATAAATTAATTACCAGTCCTTCAGCCTCAGATTGTCAATACTTTTCACTGGAGACATTCTAAACAAACACAATTAATTTAATGACACATACAAATGTCAACTGCTGTTAGCAAGTTTTGAAACCTTGTAAGAACACAGCTTCTCAAGGGAATGTTCAAGTTCAAACACAGGGGGTTAACCAGAAAAGTGCTTCCATTATTAAAGAAATCTTACCACAGAGTGACTTTTAAAGTGTACGTTGGCTTGCACACAATATTTACAAAAGACAGAGAGACAGAAAGACAGAGGCAGAGAAAACAGGGGGAAGAGAAGTAAAGGAAGCAAAGGAAATAAAGAGAAAAGAGGAAAGAGAAAATGGAGAGTTGAACATGGAAAGAAGGGAGTGAAAGGGACAAAATAAAGATAGTGTAAGAAATAGAGGAAGAAAGGGTTGATATTAAAAGAGATAAAGGAAGAGAATATGAAAATGAGGACAAACAGAGAGTGGAGAGAGGGCAAACCTGTGAGATACAAATATACATAGAAACCATTAAAATGAAGAAGCATTTCAAACTTCACCATTTTGATTTTTAAAAGAAAAACCCCAGCATCACTGATATCTACTTTTGATGTGAACATACCAAGATGTACATTAGCTTTATTTCTTTTTCTGTACACTAGGAAGACAATGGTATCGGCATTTGATTTTGGTGTTGTCTCAGAAGGCCTGTCTTCATCGGCTCGAGATTGCCAAATATCCCGCTATTTGAACTATCCCGATCGCAAATTATCCAGTTAATTTGCGTCTTTATCAGCCCGAAGTTGCAATTAGCAGGATATTTTGTTGAGATAATCATCCCAAGATATCTTGGGCTAGTTTGCAAAATATCTCGCTGCGCAAACGCTGAGTCAAGTCTCGAGCTGATGAAGATGCGATTTGTAACTTCGGGATTATTCCCCAAATCAGAAATCTCGCGCTGATGAAAACAGGCCTAAAAAGTAGAGTATGCCACCTCCTTCCACCATGCAACTCAATACCCCTCAAAGAATACCTAATCTTTGAATCATTACAATAATATTGCCATCTGCCATCTTAACTCGAGGGTGTTTTGAAGCCAAGTCCGGCCCGGGAGAGACGACGAAGATGACGAATAAGAATCTGAAAGTTCTGACGCAAGAAATATGACACCTCGAAGCATGTGCTGAAGATTACCCTCTCCGGGGGAGCAGCGGCAGTCACAAATTTGAATATGCGATGAAAAATTGCTCACCGCAAACTTGAGAACGGGAGAAGCAAGCCTTCAGGAGGAATAAAAAGAACAGCAGCAGGAAAAATAATATCCAAAAATCCATCTCTATATCCTGTTCTTGCTGCTTTCTGGTCTCACAACGAGCTGCGTGAGTCGCAATTCCATCCCGCGCCAATGCTGCAAGGGCTGTCTCGGACAAAGATGGGGTTTCAGGTCTGCCATGTTTACATTCAGAGAGGGTTGAATACTAATGACAACTTCTTGTAAAGGTCGCAATGGTCATAAAGTTTGCAAAGGTCGCTTTACCTGTGCATGCTTTCAAAATTTGACATTTAACAGGTGATGTACTCACCAAGCATATTCAAATGTGCAGGTCCCTAATGTGTCCAGTCATTAGCAATTTCATCTTGGTGATGGTGATGATTCAAAGTTTATTTCGTGGCACCATAACTGTTTTAAACACATCTTCCCTATATAATTTCTTTTTTATGTGGATATATATATCAGATCTACCTCAGGCAAGCATCATTGTTTGTCTTGCATAATATATTTAGAAGGCGTAATTTTTAACGATTCCTACTTGTATTCCATTAAATGGGACTTGAAATCACTTTTCTTTAACTTCTTATTAATCTCTTTAATTACTAATTTATAATCTTATTAATAATCTCTATTCTCTCGCTTCAAGATAGAGGGATGAAAATTTGTATTTATCACAGCCCTTCAATTCTTCATGCTTTTTCTTGGAAAGTGTTATTCCTCACATTCATTAATGATAAAAATAATAACTTAAAGACACATAATAGTGGCAAATTTGACCCCATTCAGGTTTTCACCAAATAACAGGTATTACCAATCATGGGAGTTTAAGTTTTATGACCAACAAGCCTTATGTAAGACTCTGCATTTTCACCCATCCCCCATATGGTAAAGTCACTATCTTACATTTCCCTCATCCAAAGACTCTCTGAAAGACTATAGGGGATAATCACTATGAACATGACTGACAAAGAAAGCGGACAAAATATACAGTTCCTGAGGTAGACAAAGGAACATCCCTTCCATGCTATTATGTAAACATGTGTAGAACAGTTGTCACATACATATTCACCTGTTCTACACATTTTTACATAATAGCAGTGAAGGGATGTTCCTTTATCTACCTGAGGAACTGTACATTTTGTCCGCTTTCTTTGTCAGTCATGTTCATAGTGAATGCATGATGGGACCATGGGTTTGCTGAGTGCAAGACTTGTATACCCATTAATGGTATTTCCACCAAGTCTGGTGTCAGCAAACTATGACCCTCTGCACATGGAAATTGACTACCCTTTAAAGGCCCACTGCACTACTTATAGCTACTTGCGCCCTCTATATAGCAAACAATGCCTAATCGGTGACCATTGGTCCCCCATAATCCTCTTTTTCTTATGTTAAGTGAGAGCTGATTTGATGAGACAACCACCTGTCAAGTGACTTTGCAGGGTGGTCTAATCCCTCCTGTAAACTAGTACAGATGGGCTTTAACATTTTCTTCAGCATCACTAATAATCTCCCTCCAGGGGCCCGTTTCATTTTTTTTTAAATCTATAACAAATGCTAAATTTCTATGACAAATTTGCTCTCGGCCAATCACATGCCATGATTTCAGGAGCTTATAACAGTAGCTCGTAACTTGTTATTGATATCGAGTTTTATGAAACGGGGGCCCAGGTCATCACTTTTATCTTTCAATCTAAATTCCAATAAAAGTCATATAAAAGTATAATAAGAAAATGGAGAAATCCCCTAATCCATTGGGGTTCTTTATATTTATAATTGTACTACGTCTCCCACATTTTTCTACTGATAAATCCCTTTTCATGCATATATAATTCAACCCTTTCGTGGCAGATACGAATAAAAGATGAAATACCTTTCAGCATTTTGGTAATCCATGATTACTTATCTTTTACTTTTAATAAAAATAAAGATGTGCAGTAGATATCTACAAGCAACCATAATGAAGAAATGACCAATGTTACATAAATCGTAAATATCCATACACATAATTATATGACAGTAAATGCTTACAAAGTGAGTGGGAGAAAAACTGAATAAAACAAAAATGGAGGCAAAGCTTTTGTCATATTTGAAAGACACAGGGAGGTCATTCAAATTTATGCAACAGCTATAATCAGGGTACAATCTCTTTTTTTTTTTTTTACTTTTGAAAAAAACAGACCATGAAAGTAAAAAATATTTTAAAAAGAGTAAGATATAACCAATCCCCACCCCCTCTGGAATAAGATTTTACTGGCAAGGATTTGATTGCTTTTTATTGTTGTATTCCAACTTTAGTACTTATAAAGTAGCTGAGAACTTTACTTTGAAGGCTTTAATAATGACACTTCTTCCTCTTGGAATATCAAGGTAATGGTCCAATGTGTTTAAAAGTGCGTCATGATCTTTTTTCGTTCTCATTTGGTTCTTCACTCTAAAGACTAAAATGTCAAATCTGAATTTAAAAGGGCAGAGGGCCAGAGGAGTGACCATTCATCCAAAATGTCAGATTGATACTTTGAACATGCTGGATTCAACCTTTATAGTGTTGGATCGAACATGTTAAAGGTTACAATCTGACATTTTGAAAGAGTGGTCACTCCTTAGCCCTTTTACATGGTGATTTAACATTTCAGTTTTTAAAGTGATGCTGCTACTACTACTACTACTACTTCTACCACCACTACCACTACCACTACAATCACTACCACTACCACCACCAACACCACTACTACTATCATCACCATTATTCTAATTAATGATATCGTTTCACAAAGAAAACCAAACAGAGAGAGTAAAAAATTGCACACATTACAACTTGACGAATACCACTAACAACAAAAAGTTAAATATTAGTTATCATATATGGCACAGAGCCTAGTGCCCCAATTCCAATAGTTATATTTCCCTTTTAATTTCATCATCATCATAAACCTGTCCAAAGTTTCTAATGCCACTCATATCCAGATTGCTTATTTATTAGATTGAATGCTCTTTATTGCATCTTCATCTACTCTCATTTCCCCTGATAAATCTTTCATCTTTCTCTAATAAGTCTTTTATTCCCACGATGCCTATGTAAAGGGCATAAGCTTCCCACTGCGTGCGCGAGCGTGGCAGGGAAGCCGAGGATGATGGGAAGAGATGTGACAGTGATATGAAATTAAGGTAAAGAACTTCAAAGTTTTGTTATTCCCATAATGTAAACAAAATAGGCAAAAGCAGCCCCATTGCCCCCCCCCCTCCCACACACACACACACACACACACACACTCCATCTCTTTTCTTTTTCATTAGTATTTAGGCATAAGTTTTTGCCATTTTTAGATTGAGAATCAAATCAAATGATTTGGTAGCAATTTGAGGGGGAAATTAGAAATGGAAAAACCAAGGGAATTGTGAAACAGTATAGTTTATTGGTCACTTCTGTTTTAAGGCAAAGTGCATAAGCTATAAAAACCAGTTTCTTTTATTTTGATTGCTCTTAGACAAGCACTACACTTGACTTATTTCCTTCCTACCGGCGACTCCTTCACAAGTTGCCAGCACAGAATGGTATTTCAATCTAGGAGATTCGTAATCACATTGAAAAATATTTATCACATCGAAAAACAACTTTCTAATAACTTCCCCAAGGACAGATCCATAAATGTAACACATTGTGCCCTGAGAGCCAGAAAGGGATAAGCTCGATGTAAAACAAGGGAGTTAACGCCCTTTTGGCGCTCAGCAGATAACCTTATGGCCTCTCCATGTTCAAAAGAGTTCACGCGGGCCAGAGTCACGTCTGTTTTCTTTGCAAATTACTTCTCTGCCCCTATTCCCGTGTAATTCTATCAATCTTTTAATATTTCTTGTGGCGTCTTGCAAAATGAAGAGCAGTTCCGCAAAATAATAGATTCTAGAACAAAAATTAGGCTGTCTCCTTTCGTAGAGCCTTCTTGCCGGCCTTTAGTTACAAGCCAGACGCTAGGAAAGTCAAAATGTCTGATTTTCTCAATTTTGTGTCCCTTTTGTGTTTTGGGAAGTATTAAATTGTAATCATTGGCTGCAGCCAAGTTCAGTTGTTGATTAAATTCTCTTCACCTCTGATGGAGAAAAAAATGTGGGAATTCTGCCTTGATTGAACTATTTTTATCTACTGTATCGGGAAAGAAATCAGGGTCTTTGAATTGCTCTGGCTGTTGTTGCAAACACTGTTGCCATTAAAGTACATGTACATTGCAACAAAATGTGGACACATTTATAACCTGTCTTTCTTCCTTTCTCTCTTTCTTTCTTGTCCATTTGATATATACATGCATACAGTATATATGTCTCTCTCTCTCTCTCTCTCTCTTTAACTCTTTAGCTCTTGATTTCTGTCATTCTCTCTCTCTCTCTCTCTCTCTCTCTCTCTCTCTCTCTCTCTCTCTCTCACACCCCCTTCCTTTCCCTTTCTCTCTCTCTCTTTCTTACTCTCTCTGTTTCTCTCTCTCTCTCTCTCACTCTCTCTCTCTCTCACACACACACACAACTAAATGACCATATCCTCTTTCCTTTTTCCTCTTTGTACTCGAGGATGAAAAGCAATACAATACACCGGTTGTATTGTCAAAACTCTCCGTTGTACAACCGGAAACAAAACATGACACCAGATGCTATTTGGTCCGTTCAGAGACGCAACTATATGCATTCCTGAACATCAGCATTCAGAGACATGAAGACAAGCGTGCATCGTCTTGTGGAAGCCTCAATGATTTTCCTGACCTTTTTCACTCCACGACAACACCAAGATTGGTGTCCCCCCCTCTGGGAGACAGCTGAGCCCTTAATTAAGAAGCTATATGCTTACGTCATGCGCTGCATTCACATCAAGCCTAAAGTTCCAGAATAACTTAATCCTCTTTAAATCTTAGAGATTTTTAGAGACAAAAATGGGTGTCCTTCTTCCTCCCGTCCCCCCAAAAAATAAAAAATGACATTACAAAATTCAAAAAATATCCTGACTGACCTAAAGGTTTATAATTATGATTGCAACATGAGCTAAGTCCAGGATTTTGTTTAGAATCTGAGGTAAGAATACCCAATCTTTAATATCAGGTTAATGGAATAACTTGTCACTAGGTTCCCAGGAAAGAAACATCCACAAATTTGTAAACCGTCTATTCCTCAAAAATTGATAATTCTAATGACAAGATCTTTTTTAGTACCATCACAAATCAAGAGTGCAATCGATCGCCTTTGTAAAGGTTCAATACTTTTGCACCAAATCCCTAACAAATACATAATTACAGAATATAAGTGAGACTTGTAGTGTTCATAATATTCTCTCAAGCAATCCATCACGAGCGGTACATCAAAAGCGACCATTTTCTCCGCTAATATCCATTTGACACCATCACACTCAGGACTGCAATTATCTTCAATCATACTTTATCACGTCACTGCCCTTTTAGCTCTCAACTCACACAGTGTCATAAGGGAGCTTATCTGACACACTAAGTGTACAATGCACTCCATCTACCCCTATTTCTTTCTCATTTTACTTCCGTTTGATACTATTAAATTTGAAAATTAAAGTCTACCACACTGAAGTTGTTATAGCTCTCAACTCATACGGTGTCACAATGTAGCATATCCGGTACCATTAGCTCAAAATTCTCTCTTTCTTCCCCTACTGTTTCCTCAGCTTGCGTCCATTTGATACAATTCCATTTATCATACTTTTTCACTATACGCTTCTAGCCCTAAGCCATTACAATGCAATGAGGTAATATATCCCTAAAATCATCAGCAGCAGAAAATGCTCACATCTACCCCTGCTGCTTTTTCTGCTTACTTCCATTTCACCTGATTACATTCATATACCATCTTCAACATAATGCACCAATGCCCTTCTTGCTCTTAACTCAGTGTCACTAGGGACTGAAAAAGAAGTACATCTGGCATCATCAGTGCAAAATTCTCTCCATCTACCCCTACTGCTCACCTCCATTGATAGTATTAAACTCCTGCAATTACCTTCTATCATACTCTAATGCATTAATGCCTTACTGGCTCTCAACTCCCACAGTGTTATAACGAAGCATATCTGACTCAAAATGCATTCAATCTACCTTTGCTTCTTTCACATTTTATTTCCATTTGATACTGTAGTGAAACCTGCTTTAGTGACCACCTGTATAGAAAGACCACTTGCCTGTAAAGACCTCTGTCCATGTCTTACTAGAGCAGTCTTAAAGCCTGTTTGCCCTAGATTGGCCAGGGGGATTAGACCTCCCTGCAAGGTCACTGACAGGTGGTTATCTCATCAACTCAGCTCTCAATTAACAAAAGAAAAAGAGGATCATGGGGGACCAATGGTCACCGATTAGGCATTGTTTGCCATATAGAGGGCGCAAGTAGCTACAAGTAGTACAGTGGGCCTTTAATAGGTTTCATTGCATTAAATTCATGTCATTATCTTCACAATCTACTCTAGTGCCCCAATGCCCTTCTTGCACTCACATCACAGTGTTATAAAGAACATATCTCCCACATCATCAGCATAAAACTCTCTCCCTCTACCCCTATCCATCTATCACTCCACAAATCACGGCTAATCCGCGTATTTACACGGGCACATGATTTCCCCAACTGTCACATTTTTCCCAATTCAAACACAAGTCGCTTGTCATCCGGTGGAACTAATTCCTGGCTTTCGACCGAAGCGAGGAGAATGTTTGTCATAAGGGGACGAGTGGGCTCTCGAGTGCTTCTTAAGAGACATACGTGCCAACTCCGTCAATCTCAGATGATGCCAGCTAATTTTTCCTTCTCCTCCTCTTCCTCCTCCTACTTCTGAAAGCCGATAGCTAAAATATTTGATTTTTGGCATTTTGGAGAAGGGATCCATCTAGTTGTGTCTTTTTCTCAGCAATATTTGTTATTGTCTGTATGTCTGTACGTGTTATTTCCTGTCAACTTCGAAAAGCAATTACTTGTTTCAACAATTTGTTATTTTGGTATTTTCAACTCTCAACTTTTAAATAAGGTTCTATCATGGAACAGTATAATACAGCTATGACTACTTTAATTTCTTGTATTTTAGGATTAAGTACATTAATAACACAAGATTAATATTATACTTGGAACAATAACATGTATGCCTGACAGGTGGCTTGGTAATCTGTTGCTCGCTCTCTCTCTCTCTCTCTCTCTCTCTCTCTCTCTCTATATATATATATATATATATATATATCTCCCTCCCCCCTCTCTCTCTCTTTGTGTGTGTGTGTGTGTGTGTCTCTCTCTCTCTCCCTCTCTCCCTCCCTCTCTCTCTTTCCTCCCTCCCACCCCCTCCCTCCTCAGGAGCAACCACACAGACCCATCCCAGTGTTTGACTAACTTGACATTTAAGCATTCTCTTCCTCCTGCCGTTTCTCTCCAATTCCTCTCACTATTCCCCCAAATTTCCGGTCTCCGATCAGTCTCTGTTACATTCCTATCTAACACAGATAGCAAGAGCACCACCAGCATGCAAAAGAAGAGATTGTGTTCACATCAAGTAAAAAAATTGTGTTGTCATAAATGTTCTAATATCTGTACCTGGGCCCGTTGCATAAAAACTTACCATTGATGGTAACTTCGCCATCAAATGCAACTTCCATGGTAACAGGGCTCAACAGCCAATCAAAATCAAGGTTCCATGGTAGTTACCATCAATGGTAAGTTTTGTGCAACGGGGCCTGGGGGGTGTTTCACAAAGATCCTAAGTTGAACTTATCTCTAAGTTGGACTTAAAATTTATGGAAAGCCATTAGCATCTTTGAAAATATTTTGTAAAAGTTATTGTAATGATATGGATATTCTCGTGTTTACGTTTTCCTCAAAGGTTCATTGACGTACATGTACAAGGCAAATTCCTGGTAGATTTCGCTAGAACTATGTTTACAAACATACATGGTGAATTCCTTGTATGCTATTTTTAACACCTGTTCCGAGACGTTACGCTCTTAATTTTGGCTCTACTTTTTCGGCTTGGCCGATTGGATTAGGTGTCGCTGGGCGTGTCGCCACAGTTGACTTAAATTTAATTAGGCAAATTTGGGAAATAGATTTGTATTACAATTGGAAGGGTTTTTCCTTGTTGCCGGGTCTGTTCACACTATCGAAATAGTATGAGAGAGGAAGTGAGGATTACAGGTGTGTAATAGCCAGAAGCATGTGGGCTCGCTAGTGTGGACGGACATAGCAACATTTATCCCTTTTTATATTCATTGAATTAATTTCCAGGGTTGTTGGGTCTCCGGGTGATTTGCATCTCTTGTTTGAAAGATTGGAATGTAAGAGACACAGGTGGGTGCGTGAAAGACGTATGTGAGGAATAGAGATGCGGATCATCCGGAGCGCCTTATATCCGAGGGGGTAAATTCGCCAAGAAATATAGGACCTTTTAATACGGAAACTAATTATGGGTGGATTGATATTACGCAAAGCGTCTGTGTGACACGCCTCAATTTTTGGGAGGACGAGGCGTGTCAGTTCGGGGGGATAAAAACCGAGTTGCGTCTCTGGAGCGGGACCTCTTTTCCGTTACGATACCGACATGAGTTACTAATTTGCTTCAATTGGGTTGCCCAGCCCCAAAACATGAACTTCGTGATTTTATTAATTCTACGTTTATTTTAATAAATCTTCAACTCCAATCAAGAATTTGTTTTAGTGACTTTGATTTATCTTCGTTTTCTACACTTCAAGAACCTAAGTTATACTTTAACATTTTCTGAGTCGGTACTAGGCGGGGCGGCTTTGGCCACCGGGCCGTCTCGCCGTGGTTCGCTTCATTATTTTGAAAGGCATTAATTGTTTATTCAAATCATTCATATTTTCTATCATCAAGGAGATTTCATGTTCTGGATGTGGAATTTATAAAAAGTCTAAAATACTTGAATTTCTGCTTTTGAATATATTTCATTTTAAGACTCCAATGGCTGTCCATAATTGTTAAGTTCAACTTAGAGTTAAGTTCTACTTAGGATCTTTGTGAAATACCCCCCTGGACTTTGATCAATTTGCATTACACTCAAATATACTGCAGGTAGCAAGTGCATCAGCAGCATGGAAAGAAGAGGTTGTGTTCAAATCAAGCCACAAAAGTAGCATTTTAATTGATGTTCTAATATTCAATGTCTATGACCAATTCCTTCCTATTATATTTCCATCTCCAAATGATATCAAGAGGAACACAATAATCATAAGATGTGACTGTGTTCATATCAAACCAGTGCTGTTGATTAATGCTTCAATATTCACACAGTGTCTCTGATCATTCCCATTACGTTGCCATCTTCCACAGACAGCAAATAAACAAGCAACCGAAAAAGGATGTGTTCAGCTCAAGCCAAACAATTAGCATTTTGATAAACGTTCCAATATTCAAATAATGATTCTGATCAATTTCCATGACATTCCCATCTACTACAGAGAGCATAAGAGCAACTAGTATTCAAGGAGTCTGTGTTCACACAAGGAAGAGGTGTGTTTACATGAAGCCAAACAAGTTCAGTTAGATTCACATCTACCATAGATCTACCTCAGATGCCTGAAAACATGACCACCATAATAGAGAAGGGGTGTGTTTATATCAAGCCAAATGAAGAGCATCATAATAACGTTTCAAAATCATTAAGTAAAACATCAAGCCACACAAGTAGAGATTTAATTAATGTTCCAATATTCAAATAGTGATAATAACGTTTCAAAATCATTAAGTAAAACATCAAGCCACACAAGTAGAGATTTAATTAATGTTCCAATATTCAAATAGTGATTTTGACCAATGTCCATGACTTTTTATCTACTCAGAGAGCGTAAGAACAACCAGTATCCAAGGAGTCTGTGTTCACACAAGGAAGAGGTGTGTTTACATGAAGCCAACAAGTCCAGTTAGATTCACATCTACCATGGATCTACCACAGATACAAAAAACATGACCACCATAATAGAGAAGGAGTGTGTTTATATCAAGCCAAATGAAGGGCATCATAATAATGTTTCAATATCCACATAGTGTCTCTGATTATTATTCCTACTACCTTCATATCTAATGTAGATAGCAAAACATCACCAGATTAAAACGAGTATATGAGTCAACATCAGGGGGGTGTTTCACAAAGATCCTAAGTTGAACTCATCTCGAAGTTGGACTTAACATTTATGGAAAGCCATTAGCATCTATGAAAATATTTTGTCAAAGCTATTTTTAAAGGCATAAAATGTTGATTCGAATCATTCATATATTCTATTAGCAAGGGGATTTCATGCTCTTGATGTGGAAGTTATAAGAAGTCTAAAATAATTGATTTTTCGCTTTTGAACACATTTTATTTTAAGGATAAAAATGGCTCTCCATAATTTTTAAGTCTTACTTAGAGTTAAGTTCAACTTAGGAGCTTTGTGAAACACCCCCAGGTCATACAAGTAACATTGTAATTGATGTGTCAATGTTTAAACAACGTCTCTCATCATATGAGGTTGCCATCTTCTAGAAAGTAATAGCATGAAAAATATATCAGAATAATGTGGTTGCATTTACATCGAGCCAAACAGACAATATATTGTCACTTCGTCTCACTACACATGTAGACCCATTATATCCATTATAAGATGTATTGCCCTTTTTTCTTGGGAATTCAATTGTGAGGGGGGGGGGGGTCGAGAGGTGGGATGTGAGAAAAGGGAAGAGTACCCTGGCCCAGCCCTGTGCTGGAAAGACTGCTAGGCTACACATCGTGGAAAGCAGATTTGTATTATTGTAAATGACAGATGGATGTGTTTATGTTGTAACATGGCTCCGTATACACATTCTTCAGCTGTCTGTTTGGAGCCAGAAAGGCGTTAACTCTTGTACTTTAACACAGAGGTAATGCCCTTCTGGCGCTGAAGAGAAATACTGTCTGTTTGAGATTAAAGGCTCATTCAAACACGATGTATTAAACTACTTAGGCATTGTTTAACAATGTTTCCAGTTTTATAAATCTGAGATGCATGGCCCTACATGTATGTGTTATCAGTGTCTGTGATATGGTGTAATATTGAAGCCCTAAAAAAATTGCGCTACAAAATTATTATGAAGTACCTCAAAAAAGTAAAATGTTTGAGTGACCGGTTTTACAATACTCATTTTCAGCACTAGACTGTAGTGTTATAAAAACCGTTGGGGAAAAGGGTTTTTGAAATTTCGAATTCCAATCATAAATATCTTGATAATCGAACATGCGATCTGCTTATAAAAGTCATGGGATTCATTTCTGACGTAAAGGTTTATAATCATGATTGCAGCAAGAGCTAAATCCAGGCTTTTGTTTAGAATCAGAGACAAAGTTACCCAATATTCTTTATTCTCATTGACTACTCGATAGGCTTCCTGTAGGCAATGGGTTAAAAAACAACTTCCAGAACTAAATAGAAACATTTCGCAGGGAAAGGAATGCTAAGAGATGAGAAGGACAAAAATATTCGATGTTTGTCTCATTTCTTATCTTAGAACACCAAAGAAGAAATATCACATGCGCAGGATTTTCACGAAGTGTTCTCCAATATCACAAATAAATCTTAAACTTGTGTACCCATTGCACATGATTTGACCAAATGTTTTAGACACGTTTGTTTGGTCTTTTGGTCAACCACTATGAAGAGAATCAGGTTACAATCAATTCAATAGAATTAGAATTGAGGGGATAATCTTACGTCATACTTGCGGATTTAGTTGAATGCAATAGGAGCTTCTGGGCTTTGTGGTAGAAACAGGTGATCACATACACATTTGACCACAAACTTGTAGATTTTACCAGAAAATGGGACGAAAATTAGATGAAACCACGGACCAATAAAAGAGATAAGAAAATAAGTAAATCAGTTAGGCTATCATCTCATTCTCTCTCTCTCTCTCTCTCTCTTCTACTCCTACTTATAACTATCACCACCACCACCACGAACTACACAAGTAGCATTATCCTCCTCATTCTCCTCTTCCTTTATCTAACTCTCATTCTTATTATGTTTCCTCTTTTACCTTATTGGCTCATTCTTTTCATTCTCCACCTCCTCCGATCTCCCCAAACTTTTCTCTTTTCTCTCTTCTTCTTCTTCTTCTCCTTCTCCTTCTCCTTCTCCTTCTCCTTCTCCTTCCTCTTCTTCTTCTTCTTCCTCCTCCTCCTCCTCCTCCTCCTCCTCCTCCTCCTCCTCCTCCTCTTCTTCTTCTTCTTCCTCCTCCTCCTCCTCCTCCTCCTCCTCCTCCTCCTCCTCCTCCTCCTCCTCCTCCTCCTCCTCCTCCTCCTCCTCCTCCTCCTCCTCCTCCTCCTCCTCCTCCTCCTCCTCCTCCTCCTCCTCCTCCTCCTCCTCCTCCTCCTTTCTCTTAGTTGTTGTTGTTCTAGTCGTTGTCATCATCTATGTCTCCATCTTCTTCTTCTTTTTCTTCTTCCTAATTTCCCCCTCCTCCACTGTATTATCTTTCCTCCCCTTTTCCTCCATGCCTTCCTCTTCTCATGTTCTATTTCATTTGTTCCCCCTCTATCACCTTCCAATCTAAATTCTGCTTGTTCCCATTACTTGAATATAACATGTTACCCTTATCTAGATATCACTCCCTTCTTAGAAACATTACCAGGAAACGAAAAACAAATTCTGACTTTTTATACCAAAAAAAAACTGCACCTGCTTTCCAACTTGACCGAATTTCCTGTCTAATATCTCCAAAGATTGTCTGACAATCACCATCCAGAATGACTGATGACAGACAGAGATAACACAGGAAACCAACTCCCCAATCTTAAATTTCCTGGGAAATCATCCCAAACTCTGCCTGATGGGAACGCACCCACCTTTGATTCCCCCCCCCCCCCCCCTCATGAAGTTATGTACCAAACTTGGATGAGGCATGATTCACTTTGGTATCAAAGTATTGGTCTTCAAATACTTGTCTCTTGGATCACTTACTTCTCATCATCTACATTAATATAGACTGATATAGAAGAGGAAACAAAAATATTCTTGTCCAAATTCCCCCATCTAAATCTTCTGGGAAATTATTTTAAAACAACAGCAAAAGGTCATTGCATCCCCGATCTCCCAATTCAAAACTGGACAAGAAGAAATCAATAGAAACAGAAAAATGTTGGTCCCGAGCCCTCTTCCAAATCTGCATTGGTAAATTAGCTTAAATCCTCCTTGATGCAAATGCACCCCCTACTACCCCCCCCCCCCCCTCTCCCCTCCCCCTCCCCCACCTCCCCCCCCCCCCCCCCCCATACAGACATACATCTAAGCTGGGGGAGATTTAAAGAAACAAACCGAAAAAGAAATGCGTTAGTCCGAAGTTCTGGGTCAGTCCGTGGCTAGGGGCTATTTGTGAACCACACGCCAGGGACGGTGTTCGGCCCGAGTCAATTCCGATAATTATTCTCGATCCGCTTTAGAGGGTCAATCCATCTGCTTGGAGCCAGAAGGGCAGTAACTCATCTACCATATACCTTAACACAGAGTTAACACCCTTTGGCTCCAACTAGACAAATTGACGGGGGACGTTTGCCTCCTGATGGTCGTCGAATAAAAAAAAAATGGCCCCCAAATGACAATCGAAGATGGGTTTAGTTCTAATCAATCCTCCTATCCATCTGGGTCAATAGTAATATCTGAGCTGAGCACCGGAAGGCTACAACTTCACTTTTGAGAGATATCAAGATTTCCATACCATCCTGAATATCAGCAAGTTAATAACATTAGAACGAGTATAAATAAACAGAGAATAAATAAACACAGTATGAATAAACACAGTATAAAGTGAAGGTAGTGGTATTATTTCTGTCTAATAACATCAAATGTAGTGGAAGGACAGGTGGGTTATGTAGATTCTCATTGCCTATTTCAATTCTAATATCAATATTAGTATCAATAATGTCAATGTAACTGACTCACTCATGTTTTTTCAATTTGAAGTAAAAAGTACAGTGAGCACTTACATACACTTTTTGGAATAAGATCTTAGTTTCGCAGCCAAGCAAGATACTTGTCTATAAACCTTGTCAATTCAAGTTTAAATCGGGTTTCAATTCTCAACAAAGACAAAACACATCATGGGGCTATTGTCCAATTTGTCTGGTTTAAATTACATAAGAAAAGGTTCTGCTTTTCAAACTAATGTGCTATCGACCAGCTGAAAAAACAGGAAAGCATTATTAACCCTCAGAAACAAGTTAATTCACACCCCCGTCTGGGCTCAACCAAGCTCCAGGCACAGCTGTACATTAAAGGGCGATCCAACCCTTGTAATAAGTTGATTTGTATGAAAGCAGACAAATAACAGAAACAGAATGGTAAAAGTTTGAAATGAATTGGACCAATAGTAAGGAAGTTATGAGTGTTTGAAATATGAGATCACTAAGTCTATGCAAATCTCAAATTGGTAGTTTGGTCAGTGGGTTGTGGCGTAGGACGTGGATCACTCTCCCATTTGTTGTGTGGAATTAAATTGATGTCAGTTAGAGGCAGTACAAGCAGACTTGTCATCTTGTTCATGTATCGAATAGAGTCTATGTATGCAGACTATCATGCGACATGGATCCGAGACAAGTTTAACCCTGGAACTCCCGGCGAAAAAGGTGTCAAGTGGGGTAGGTCAGGTTAAGAGGGGGAAGCGGGGTCGAGGGGGTTCAAGTTTAGGGCGGACAGACAAAAATATTCTCTCCTACTCGCTAGCTTAGCCTAACTGTGCAGGCATAAAAGCTTGTCTGTACGATATATAACATAGAGACTGAATTAACCAGCTTTAAAACTTTACCTACTTTTTTATTAACAGGAAATTTTATTAGATTTATTGTAAAAGGTAATTTCATTGCAGTGATTTTAATGTTATTTTCTTGTCTTCGACCAGAACTCTTTATCTGTCTTTGAGAGCTCTTTTGGAGCATTCCAGAGCTTATTCGCTCACCACGCACTTGCATTTTTCCCCTGGAATTATCAACGGCATAGACTAGTTCTTGCATAGTCCCTGTACAAGTATATGCTTCTCCATCCATCCACACAAAGCCACTTTGAAACTGCTTTAGGCTCAACTCAAGACACAATGCAATTTCATTTAAGCAAGGCTTGACACTAACAGGTGCATAGGGAATCATTACTGTTCTGGAAAAATACATTGTTGTGATAAAATTTCACAATTCTATTACATGGCTCAGGCATCTAGATCCTTGAAATCTCAACCGAGACTCCCTTTGTAAAACGTGAGTGTGGAGCCCTATGTAAATACAGAGAAATCTGCTTTAACGATAACTTGTATAGAGAAACCTGCATTAAAGATAACTTGTATAGAGAAACCTGCTTTGAAGACAATTTGTATAGAGAAACCCGTTTTAAAGATAAATTGTGGAGAAAGACCACCCGGCGATAAAGACCTTATATTTTTTCCCCTTTGAAATAAAAATTCCTATTAAAACCTATAATGAAGCAACCTGTCTAGAAAGACCACCTGCCTATGAAGGCCACTTTTCTTGTCTCCCTTTGGCGGTCTTTACATGTTTCATTAGGCCCGTCTTCATCAGCTCCAGGTCTATTGTCAAATATCCCGCTATTTGAACTATCCCAATCGCAAATTATCCAGTTAATTTGCATCTTCATCAGCCCGAAGTTGCAATTAGCGGGATATTTGGTAGAGATAATCTTGAGCTAATTTCTCGAGCTAGAGTTTCAAGTTTTGAGGTCAAGTCTCGAGCTGATGAAGACGTGATTTTTAACTTCGGGATTATTTCCCAAATCAGAAATAGCGGGCTATTTGGCAATCTCGAGCTGATGAAGAGAGGCCTCCTGTACCAAACTAGAGCCTATGCTTGCAGACTACACCTTGCCAGAGGGTGGGAAGGCCATGATGCGATTAGCGAGAGGTGCAGGGATGCTAATTAGGAGGTGCTGAGCTGAGAAGGAGAGGAAGAGCGATGATGGCTCTTCCTAACACCCCGGGGAATACCCTGGATCATGACGTCATCCCCCTCTACCACCCCCCCCCCCCCCACCTACCCTGCATCACTCTATGATGCCACCCTAGTAAGGCGCAGTGTTGGTTTTTATTTAATTTCTTGTGCAACCATGGGTAAGTTCTTATGATGTCATCCCCTTCCCCTCCCCTACCGCCCCTCACCCCTCCCCTAATATTAACCTAGGATAACTATAACAAAATTAGATTTAAATAAACCACCCTAGAAAGGCACAGTGTTGGATATTTTTTTAATTTCCTGTGGAACCACCTGTAAGTTCTTATGATGTCATCCCCTGATTCCCCTCCCCCAAGGCCTCCCACCCTGCCCCCTTCCCCCACCACCAACCCACATAACCACCAACCCACATAACCTGAGGATATATGAAAAAGCACTCGATCCAAGTAAACCACCCTAGTGAGACGGAGAGTGTTGGTTTTATATTTCCTGAGCAACCTTGAGTATGTTGTCATGACGTCATACCCCACCACAAATTCAAACAAATTCTACCACTTCTATATCCCTACTTACAAAAATGCAAAATTTCCCAGGCATGAAAAATATGACAAACATTCTGGGGCATAAGACAGAAATAGAAATGGTCGTTAAGCCCGTACCTTGTCATTAGCTGCACATCCGGCCCAGGTACATGCTTTATCATATATATGACCTAAATAGTGCCTTACAGAAATTCCAGCTTCAAAGGATAGAGAATGGCACTGATGAGCAAACGACATACCTGAAGGGGATTCCTGTTGAAAAATACACAAGTTGTCACATTTGCCTAATGCCGGATCCTTTTCTTCACTGCAGCATGCACTACGCTGCAACCAGATGGAAACAGTCAGACCAAATCTGTCAAGTCAAAATAAGAAAGGCACGGTTAAATTTAGATGTTGAAACACACAAGGTCATGAAATATTCATTATGAATCAATCATAAAAATGTATCCATATCATTACTTTCAATAAAAGAATTGAAGAAAAAAAGAAAAAAAAAAGTATACCTTGGTACTCTTCATTTAAAGATATGTCTTCAAAAAAACATGCTGTAAGAAAACAGGAGCTTCAAGGCTTTACAAAATCTTGGTTCTCTTCACCTGCGTTGTTCTTTCTCACATAGGGAGTCCCCAGTGCAAGACGAATCAAAAGTACCACAGAAACTATTTAAAGTCTTCGCAAATATCGTTAAAAGAACTGTATCCAGTAATTGAAGCCCTATCAAACAACATTTAAAAAATCAGTCCACTTTGCATTTTTATGTAGAAAACATTTCAAAAGTGTTGTTAAAAGAACTGTATCCAGTAATTGAAGCTCTATCAAACAACATTTAAAAAAATCAGTCTACTTTGCATATTTATGTAGAAAACTTTTCAAAAGCGATATCAAATTAACTAGCTACAAACACGGAGAGAGAACAAATACAGCATCTACAAGTCCACTGGAATGTTTGAAAAAGATCTGGTGATGTAACTGGACCCCTTTGGGATTTCACAAGTACTTTTGCCATATTATCCACCGTGCTCAAGCGATTTTCCCACCGTCTGCATTTAAATATTCATTAAAAGAACCCTAGATCTCTTACCAGAATTCGTTTTACAAATGAGCAGCCCAGACGATTCCATAACTAAAACACGAGTTTAACGAGGCGGCCATTTTGGAATTGCATCTATGAAATTGGCCGAGTTAATGCAAGGTGTACGAGACGCTAAATTATTGATGCTCGAAGATGAAGACGTAGGGAGTCATCTACTTTTTACGACGGGAAGTCATTTCGTGAAGATTGCATGGAAGACACATGAAATGGTGCATGGAATTTAAATATACACACACATAAATTACAATGTCATTTCAAGACCTTTCCAAAAATGTGTATATCTATGTTTTTAATGATATTATATAACATGATCGTAATTACCCAAAGGCAATTAATTCAGACAGTCTTTTCCTTTACACGCTCCTTACAGACAGTACGTGACATGAACCTAATTACAGACAATTTATTGCAACTAAATGTTCCCAGAAACTGACTGTAATAGGCTACCCAATGTAAAGGCTGCGATAGAAGCTAATAAGTGATGATATAACATGTAAAGATACATGCAAAACCATCGCAACTTTTTTCTCAATATCACCTTAAAGAGAAGGTCGAGTTCTGGGAAGAGGTGAAAAATAATTTGGGAGCGTTATCATTGTTCTTATGCAAGTGTGGAAGAACATCAGAGTACAAAAGTCCCCTGAAAAGCATGGCTCTTCAAATGCCTTCATATTCTGAATATGACAAGTAACAGCCAGATTTTTATGCCACATGTTGTGTAGTCCCATATACATCTTTTGTGTACAGTTAGACTGGGGCAATTTTCTTATCATTTTGATGACTCCAGAACCTTGCAGTACACACCGATACTTATATGCTACATGATCAACCTTTTCTGATCAATTCCACACCGTTTCTTTCACAATGCAATCGCATGACCAGAACTCAACTTTATCTTTAAGGGCGATTTTCAATAGCCTTTTGTAAGTCCATATTCGGATTACGTTAGGTTGATTTTTTCAAAAGTAGTTACTGTCGGTTTATGCATTACCTTTCAAGTCCGGCTGTTCACTAAATTGATTTTCTTTCTTTTTCGTCCTCCATTTTAAAGACAATCAGCAAATGCCTACATGCTTTTACCGCCGTGAGACACGGAAAAAGGTATTACAGCGGAGAATCAAGATTTATTCAACGAAAGAAACAAAACAATTTCTGCAGACAGCGATGAAACTGATCCTGTCGCGTTGCAGCTGGAAAAATGGACTGGGGAGATTTAAAGTGGATTTGGTCGTGGATTTTCGCTGAGCGATACCCCGATCGTGACGTCCTCGTGTCTTTTGGTGAAGACGCAAATGTTGGAAGTCCATTTGTCATGATTAAATATGAGGGGGGATTGCTTGAGGGGAGGAGAGATGAAAGGAGCGAGAGAGAGAGGGGGAAGGATGAAAGGTTGCATGACACTGCATGGACTTGCAGTTTATTACCGAGTCACGCACAGAGAGAAGTCCACCTTAATATTAATCTGGTTCTAATAAAAGCAGAAAAATGAGAGGAATGTAGATCAGTGAAGTTTGAGCAAAACCCAATTAAAAATAAGAAAATTGGGAATTTTCAAAGAATTTTAAGAAAGGTCCTCAACACTTTGCTCTGTACAGAAATTTCATAAGATTTAAATCTCTTTGTTGATGATGATGGAATAGATTTGTTTCATAAATATTTGCAATAATTGTATTTAGGGTGCATGTATGGTTGAAAATTTTCTCAAGGAAAAATATAACCACCTGCATTTTCTTATTACAGAGCAAATGGAAGGGAACGTCGCAAGATGCGTCACAGAGTTGCCAATTTGTGTTTGATCAATCACATCTTCAAAAACTACACAACTTTATTATTTTCAATTGAGTTTTGCTCAAACTATTCAATGACCTGTTCCTCACATTTTCTGCTTCAATTGAAACCAACTTCATATCATCAGGGTGGACTTCCCCTTTAAATACACCTGTATTCCTTTTCCAGAAATTTGGATTCATTGCACTTCAAATGCTACCTTTTTCTCAATTTTTCTCAATTTTGGATAATGTCAAATTTTATTTGCAGTTAATATTTGCGTGTACTGTGTTCTCATATCTTGCATGCAATTTGTATTTCTAGGTCATCTGGAAAAAACAACAACCGTGCACCCATGTAATTAATTGGGAGTCAATACTTTGGGTACATGTTAAAAAGACATAACCGAGTGCGATAAAAATGAATGATGTAAATTCAGGTATGAACTAGGTCTATGGCATGTCATGTCATGATTGTCAATAGCGGACAGGATGTTAAAAAGCCCACATATTGAAGAAAGGTACCCTTTGTTGACATTGTCTTATTAAAACAAAATCCCCCAGAATCCCTTTTTTGGTATGATACTGGTTCTTGATATCATATTGCACAAAAACAGAAAAGAAATGGGACGGAAGCTTTTAACCGTGAAAAAAAAACAAGCATCAATATTTTTGTAATACTTTTCTCAATGTCACACACAATATCAATTTCTCAAATGATTATGAAATGAAGGGGACCACTAAAGAGACGTCATTTTACATGAAAGACACAAATATTAAACCGTATGTGTTACAAGAAATAAATTGAAAGCAGGTTACTGAACCATACATTACTTTCGATATATATATATCTTTTCAAATATCACATTAATGGCATGTTAGCGGCAAAAGGCCCCTCGGCGCTGTAAAACAACCAAAGATTTACAGCCTTTTGCTTGTAAAAATTGCCATTAGTACGTCTTTACACCACTTGAAATCGACGAGAAAAAGATAGAATTCACTCTACAGAACTCATTATCTTCCCCACAAGATCAAATTTCCTTCCTATCTAAAAGCATTTTTGTTTTCAGCAATAACATCGCACGACTTGTCCTCTCGCTACTACCCCTGGAGTTCTCTCAGCGACTTGATACATCCATTTCCCCTCCAATAACATACCTCAAACTCCCTTTTTTCCCTCGTTTTCTCCGTGCTCCTCGGCTACTTCAAAAAGACAACAGGACAGCGCCATAATTGGAAGTCACTGCACTTTTGGGACATCCAAATTTGGCCCGAAATTGAATTTTCAGACTTCGCCTCTGCTCGGCTCGGCCCTTGCAAAACGCCAGATTATTATTCTTTACAGGTTGATTTTGAATGGCATTGGGATATCGAGAATTTGGGTCACGAGAGGGGGAAAAAGAGGAATGTGAGATGGAAAAAGCAAGAAGACTGTATTTTCCATTATTACTACAATTGGACAAACATTTGTCCATCCAAAACAACAGGCTAAATTCTACAACCTTTGCAACAAGTGTTTCATAATACTGATATGAAATTGAGACAAAGTACTTGAGTAGCATCGTAAATATTACTTTTTGATAACTCTCTTTTTCTGATATTTATGTTAACATTTCCTATACTAAGGCATATTTCTTTCTAGCATATTTGTTTCTTATGAATCGACCATTTATGACATATTCCTAAAAAAGTAGAAATGAAGACTCAAATACTGGTAAACATTTATCAAGATATTACTTATTGATAGAGTTTTCTACCATCAAAAATGCAACAAAGCATCAAAAATGCAACAAAGCAACAAAAATAATCTTATGACACAAAATTCTGATTACGTATAATCCAATGCAAATCATACATCAAAACGTGTCAACAAAATGAATTATTGACAAAAGTCTACCGGTAAATACAATCCAATGCATACATATAAGCAAACATACTCTTCTAAATGTACAAACTAATCCAATATTGAATACCATGTCCAGCAATGTTTTGATTTCCAATTTCACCCATCTATTCGGTGGTGGATGATCAGGTGACCTTAGGCATCAATATCACATGATTGAGGTTCAAGGCCGTTTTGAGTAAGACGAAAAGGTGAACGCACTTTGCCTTTGCCCATTGAGCCATGCCTACGCATGTTTCATTATTAAAGACAAGGCCATCCCTTAGCTCCGTAATTAGCCGGCTATGGGAGATAACATCATTATAAATACATAGGAAGTGTTGCCGACAGTAATTGATCATCCCCAGCTTGACATCGCTATTTTAGAGATCATCCTGACTTGCTATTAAGTTTGTTTGTGTTTTTGTTTGTTTGTTATGTTCTGTATTCTGTTGTGATATGGAGGCAGAGTTGACATCGCTATTTTAGAGATCATCCTGACTTGCTATTAACTTTGTTTGTGTTTTTGTTTGTTATGTTCTGTTTTCTGTTGTGATATGGGGGCAGAGTTATTAAGGATAAGCTTGAGTTCTGGTACTGATAGAAAATAGATTCTAACAAAATCCAACACAACTTACACTGAATGTTCAAGATTACAAATAAATGACAAGTGCCAAACGATTTTTGGTAGAAAATGTGTAGGGGCTGAGTAATGAGCATAGAAAGTTAAGGAAATCAAGGTAAGTAGGCCCGACACCATGTGCTTAACACAGGTCACTATGTGCAAATGAGAGTTGTGGTTATTTATTGAAGATTATTTCCAGCAAGTTTTTGTGAGTTTGTTTCTATTTCATTGGTTCAAACAATCAATCTACTACAGGATAAACAATCCAGAATGAATTATAGCTATATGTTCTCTGGACATACAATTTCAATACTAGAGCTCAAGATTAGCTTTATTTTTCACTGTATAGTCATACATTTGCAATACTTTCTGACTGCCTTTACAGGCTTGGTAGAGTAACATGAAGAGTCATTATGTTTGGAGCCAGAAGGACGTTAACTCAAATACTTAACACAGACAGGTAATGCATAGTTTTGGGAAATTTTGAACATTGGATGGATCGTAATTCTTTACAATTTTTATATATTTGGATGCCTCTGTGGACGTTTTATAAGCACTAGAAAATTTAGCCCGTAGAACACTTCTGCTTTCGAGAAATTGAATAATAACAAATTTACCGGTACTCCTGGTAAATTTCAAATATTTCAAATAGCGCCTAAGGCCATTCAATGATAGCTGCGACCAAGAAAATCTCAGAATATGCAGTTTTGACATATAATTTCCAAACAGGAGTAGCAAGTTTTTGATTGTAGTCAAGAAACATTGTTTTTTAGGCTTTAGACTCGATTTCAACCGCGACAACAATCATTGAATATCATAAATTTGCATATGATTCCAATATGTTCATTTGAACCAAATTCATGACCCTATAAACCAAAACTTTGTAAATCTCCTTTAATGCCTTTCTGGCTTTAAACAAACTCTCTATAAACACAAACTGATCATGACCTCCTTTGGCTGGATTAAAAATATAATATACAAACAAAGATTTACCCTCACTAGATAAAAATGAGATAAAGACATTTTACAAAATAAAGAGAAATTTTACCCCAAAAAGGGAACCAAAGTGGGACTACATCTTTGAAAGGAATATCTCTGTCTACAAAGAATTTTAACTACAATTAACGCACTTGCTCCTGTATGAATTTTTATTTCTAAATTTAGTAACTAATATCGCTGTTTGGGCAAGAGCTATTCCAAAGAGCTATACATGTACAAGATCAGAAGCCCAATCAGGAAAAACACTTGGGCATGGAAGCGTTACCCTTATCATCAAGGAAGCTAGTGAAATATATGTAAACTATTGTTTTATTTTGTAATGCATGCAATGATGTGCAAACTTTGGTCATGCAACTCATACAGTGCGTGTCAGGCATTAAAAGCAAGTCAATTAATTTCATTGATTAAAAAGCACATTACAGTTTCTACGTCACAATGTGTGTATGGAAGCATAGAGCCGAATTCTATTTCACACACAGATTATGCTAATGTACTCGTCCTACATCACTTACCCCTGCCACAGTTGCTCCATGGTAATTTTTTGGACTAAGGACCAACATTTTTCCTAACCCTAACCCTTGCAACCCTAAGCCTAACTCCATATCATTGATGAATGAAATGAAGCCCATGAAGCCCAGAAAGATTGTCAATGGACAGACTGGACCCTGTTGTTATAGCAAAGGTCTTGGAACAAGCAGATTCCGAGTCCAGAACCACGTCAAGAAACAATTGTCTTTTAGAAAGGCATGAATCTTCGAATTCTAGTCCCTAGGATAGGACGTCAAGCCGTAGGGCCCCTTGTAGTTTATTGCAGTTTACCTTTATGTTGAGTCATAATCATTTTTGCTGTTATAGTATCTTACTTGAAAGGAAAAACACTCAATGTCATTTTCAATAAATAGATGAATTAGAAAAAGAAAAAAAATGGGCCCTTTTCCTCTACCCCCCCCCCCCCCCCTCCAAGAAAATCTGTAAATAGCACATTTGAATGGGAAATATATTTCTGTCATTGGGGGGCAATGTGTAATATCAGTAACATGATAATGTAGCAAACTCGCGTTTGGTCTCTAGTATAGACCCCATAGCTATAATTATTTTATTTTCTAACCAGATCGAGGGCAAGGGATTTGGAGGAAGCAGAAGGCTGGAAAGTCATGAAGTCTGCTATTTTACATCCTTCCCTTCCAACCTACATCTTTTCAAGTGTACTAACTTTTAAAACAAAAGTTATTTGTAAGGAAAAGGGTCAAAGAAGGGAAAACCCCTTCTGAAATCAGATAGCAACCCTTCCATCCACTTACCGGTATGCAGTTGAGCAGCGACACAAGTATCACTCCCCGTTAAATTCCATTACAGCAATCGATAGATCTGTCAGATATGGCTTTGAAACGCTTTTCTAACTACGCTAATAAAACATCTACTCTACTATCTATCTGCACTCAAATAGCCCGCCTATGACAATAAATAGGAACACTTTACACAATTAATTCAGGTTAATTCTGTGACAATTCTGGAGTAACCTTGAGATGACTACCTGACTATGGATGGACGTTTTGTCTAATTTTATGGACAGCTAAAGAAAGCAATTAAATTAATAACTTCCTATATTGCTGGTCATGCATTCAGTTAATGGCTTAAGGCCAGGTCGTCCTCCTATTAATAGGAAATATGACAGATGGATTTCATAATAACTAAGCATTTGGATTTGTTGGTAGAGGCACAATAAAACAGTTAATTTGCACAAATCATCAACAAAAATGTCCATCCATACTGTATTTGCCAGTAATGAACCATTTTAATTTAATTTTGTTATTATAACTCCCATCTAGAACTAATAAAGAGGAAATATAATCTGTTGAGGGCTACATGTAGAATGGCATTAAATCATATAATTTAACAAAGAGTAAATGCCCTTCCGGCGTAAATAGTCGATATATGGAAACTTCAACCTACTAATTTCCTGTACTTTGATGAGGCTCTTAACTAAAATACCTCTTCATCTTTTTTCAGCATATCAATTATTACTGAAGTGTTTTTCTGCAGCAACAAAAGAGAATTGACACTTTCTTCAGGTATCTGCATGATAGCTTGTTTGCCACAAGTGCAATTTGGCACAAAACAATTTATTTGTGTGCCATATAAAGACTTCAAAAATATCAAGTCTAGAGCCATTCAGCAGTGAGGGAAGTCATCTTAGAATTTTTTTTATAGAAAGAACAGCTGTCATGTCTACAAAAAAAAAAGAATTTTGTTCAAAGAGGACTATTTCTATTTCCTTCATTCAAATGTCCCTCATTTAGACCTTACAAACATACACTGTGGATGCACCGTGAAAATTGTATTTCAAGGGGTTACAATAATCCTCCTTCCTCTGAAGTAATATATCAAAAATTCATACGAAATATAGTTTATAGGGTAGGAATGCGTGCACATCTAATGCAGGTCATTTATAACCAACCGCAAATGGATGAATAGCTGATATCCAAACCCTTCATTCCAAATCAGATTTTGATGCAAATGAAGATATTCATTTTACAAATAGGTTCTGAATGCAAATCCTGTATACCAGTCCTACTTCTCTGTAGTCTGATCTTGCAGACTCAATTGTGATCTTTCCAGCAACAAGTAAGCCTACTAAGGCAGGGGATATTTTTTAGTAGGGCCATGGGTGCCAAATCTAGTTTTAGTCGATGATCAGGACTTAAAGGCATCATTTAACAATGTTAAATCTGAGATGCATGGCCCTACATGTTATTATTGTCTGTGATATGGTGTAATAATGGAGCCCTGAAAAAATTGCACTTCAAAATGATCATGAAGTGCCTCCAAAAGTAAAAATCTTTGAGTGACCGGTTTTACCATACTCATTTTCCCCAATAGACTGTAGTGTTAGGAAAACGCAAAATTTGATTTCGATTAACAATCACAAATATCTTGATAATCAGACAGGTGATCGGCTTGTAAAAGTCATGGGGTTCTTACTGACCTGAAGGTTTATAATTATCATTGCAGCATGACCGAAATCCAGGATTTTGTTTCAGAATATTAGACAAAGTTACCCAATCCCTCTAATAATATGGATCAATACATATTTTTCCTTCTAAATTCATTGCCTATTGGTATCTAGAAGGGCACTGAACCATTTTATTTTACATAGACATAATGCCTTTCTGGCTACCAGCTCACTTTGAAATAACTATGCAGCAACTTAAACTGATAACAGTTTGTATCTGCAGACTAAACATTACTGTAGAGGTGTCGTGGTCGAGTGGATAAGTCACCGGACTGTGGATCACAAGGTCCGCGGTTCAAGTCCCGCCGCGGCACTAATGTCCTTTGGCAAGACATTGATCTACATTTGCCACTCTCCACCCAGGTGTTAAAATGGGTACCCGGTAGGATGCGAAAGCTAATGTGGTTTGATTAGCAAGTGGCGCTTGTAAAATGGCGACTGGCTAGAATGCTCCCCAGGGAGTGGAGAATGTGCATACCTTGTGTGCGGGTAAGCCTGAATCCGATGACCGGGGTAATAATAATATGTTGTAAAGCGCTGTGATACACATGTATGTCTGTAAGAGCGCTATATAAATGCCAATATTATTATTATTATTAATCATATTTCTACATCTTGACAAGTAATACATAATTTCATGTGATAACAAGTCCCAACATCAAAGGAGCCTTGCTGTGATTGTTTTACTGAACAGGGTCTGTGCCTTCAGACTAAGCAATAACCATCACACTGCATCGTCATGACAACAATATGTACTACTTAATAACAAGCTTACACAACTCAAATCTGAGCACCCATTTTCTGAACCGATTGCTCAAGACATCTGCTGGACAAAGTGGATGCAGGGATCGCATCACTTACTAGATGATGCTGTAAAGATATTGGAATGAGATGGACGTAGGATAGATCCTACATTCAGACAACCACAATTCATTGTATCGCTACTTGGGAATTGGATCTATTTATACGATAAATAATGACTTTTTGTCAGTGTGAATGTCTTACAACGGAACGCTTGACGTTTTGAAGAAAACTTGATAAGTCTGAACGTTGCATCGTACAAATCATATAACTGGGCGGAGCTTATAGTGAACGAGCACCAATGATTGGCCAACTGCTGTGTCAACTGACCTCTTCAAAACTTGTTTCTTTACACAACGTTTCTTTATACAATGATGTTAACTAAGACTGAACTCCCTTTCTCCATATGATTATTCTTAAAATGATATTACTTTATACAACATTGTTAACTAGATCTGAACGCCCCTTCCTCCATATATGTTTCTTTAAACGAGTTTGGTATAAATTTCCTAGAGTCTGAACAGGCTATGAGATGGTCGAGAACCAAAGCCTTCTCAAAAGATTTCCCCATCATGGAATTTTATTCAAGACAAAGAACAGGTGGGCAGGAGCTGCACGAGTCTAGCGGATAAAATTACGGCTGAAAATTGAATTTTCTGAGCTCAGCAACGAATCATTTCCTTGCTTTAATCTGTTCCTCTCCTCTTTATGAGAGAGAAGGCGTATCAAATAAAGTCAACAAATTCTGAAGAATAAAAGATAGCATTTATATTCCACAACAACCTTCCACAAAGTTTACGATATCAATGGAATTGATGATTCAAAGTAACTTAAAGTTCTGATGATGAATAAATTACCCAGCTGGGGTAATAATAAATGGAATAGAATTTCTAGATAGATGGCGCTATAGAAATGCCTATTATTATTATTATTATTACTACGCCATAGAATTTCAAATACTTAAGGAAGCATTGTTTTAAAGCAATTGGCTTCTTCATATGTATGTAGATGGCTCCTTTAATAAACAAGTCATAAAATACTAACATCAAATACAAAAGGCTGGGAAACTATATTTCCAACTGTACCTGTGCAGTGAGTCTCCAAAAAAACAGTTGGAAAAAGTCTATATATTCAAAAATATCTCAGACAGAAAATGTCATCAATTTTTAATGTTTGATAGAAGAGACCCTAATGCATCAACAGGTATAAACATTTCCTTAAAATATCATGAAATATTTATACATGGAAACTTTTACAAACGTTAACACATTTGTTTGAGACGTATCATATTAATGACATGTTTGATAAATGGCGCAAACCTTCGCATCTGCAAGCCCATACAAATGAGTGATCATTTTGCTTTCGCAGACGACAGTTATTTCCGCTAAGGCGAGAGATGAAATGATGTAAACTTTTCACTCCTCCATCCTGGACAAAAGACTGTAATCTGTCACATATCAAGGACAAATGATATAACTACATTAATCTTTTGTCTAAAAAAAGAAAATCATAATCTCGCTCCTACCAAAAAGAGCATTATTTGCAATTTTAGTAATAGAATAGAATTCATGTATAATGAAATAAAAGGGCCTCACAGATTAAATCACCATTGTAAGGATATTTCTTATGCTGAGGCACACAATATTATATCTGGTGGAAATAGAAATGTAAAAATAGCAATCTTTTATCCTAAGCAAGACAATGCAATTTTGCAATAAAGTAGACAATGCCGAAAAATTAGAGGACAAATTAGGTAAATCTATTAACTTCTATCCCACACAAAATTAATTAATTTTTCATTAGCAGATGATTGTACTAGTACTTGCCCCAAAAATATATTTTTAAGAAGATATTAACCTTTTAAAAACTGATATCAAACAAAGGAGAATAATTCAGCTTCATTTGCACAGAACCGTACATTTGCATTGCATTAGCAGAAGCACACTCAAGAACTCTGCTTCACACAAGAAAACTATTACATTAGAATCATATCATATATAATATTTACCTGCAGTAAAAAGATGATCAAATCCTTTGAAATCGTTCATCTTTTGGAATATTAGACCCAAAACACTAGAATACTATTCTCTTCTGGCCCCTGCAGACAGAACAAGTGACTCAGTCCCATGCAAAGACTCCTGTGCTGTCTGTATAACTCCACAATGAGTTCAGGTCTGGAATGCGCAAGCCGCCAGACACATTAATAACTCATAACACAAGGCCTTGGTTCCCGTTCCCGCGCGCCTATACCGCCATCGCACAATATAAAACAACGAGGTGAGCCTTAATTGAATAAGCCCAGGTGGGCAAAGTGACTCTAGGCAGGCAGGCAGGGCTGAATTAAATCAAAGAGCCACGCAAATAGTCGCAGGAGTATACGGCCGTTACATCATCGCTTAATCAAATTAAATCTTGAGCAGGAACTAGGTGACCTCTCTTTGTGAGTATGTAATTGTGTTCAATATTCAGAGAGTTATATTTAAACATGATGTGTAGACATGGGATGTCATATGATATATATTCATGTATTTATGACTTGTCATGTTTTTCATGATGCCAAATAAACTGAATTGAATTGTATAACTGTATGAGTAATGATGAGAACACTTTATAGTAGTAATACTAATTCATAAATATGTTAATTAACATAGTGAAGAAATTGGCATAAACAGTGATTAAACATCACATAGGCAATTAAAAGCAAATAAAAAATGTTAGGGTCAGTTATCCTGCCAATAACATAACTGTGTTACTGCTTCTCCTCCTCCTAATAATGTTACAAATATAATTCTACTGTTGTTGCTGCTACTACTTTCATACTTCTACTAATACTGATTAGTATAAAGACAGTAATAAATCATTATACTTATTGATGATTTATGATTGGTTAATCACTGTAGCTTTTTATGTCATATTTCATGCTGATACCAAAAGACGTTAAAAGATGGGAGTTGCTGCTACCTTGTTTGGCGTTCAACAATAAGGGATAGAGCAACGTCGATCTGGTGCTGCTCAGTGGCTGCCGGGCTCACGATCAATTGGGCAAAAAGAATTTTCATTTTGGTTTAATAAAATTTGGAGTGGACTAAAAGATTATCATTATTATTAAAAGGAAAATCACAAAGACAATAATATAATGTACTAATATTTAAATAGTTTTAAAGTTTTTTTTATGAGGCATTTGAAATTAATCAAGTTTTGTGAGGAACCTATTAAAACAATATCTATTGAAGTTGCTTTTTATGAAGCATTTTGAATTGATAAAATATACACCACAGGCCAACATTTAAGCACATCCTTCTACACTGATAACATCTAAATCTGTCCAATGTTCAGGGGGTGTTGCACAAAGATCCTAACTTGAAGTTATCTCTAAGTTGGACTTAACAATTATGGAAAGCCTTTAGCATCTTTGAAAATATTTTGTAAAAGTTATTTTAAAAGGTATAAAATGTTGATTCAAATCATTCGTATTATCTATTATCATGGGAAATTTCATGTTCTTTATGTGGAATTTATGAAGAGTCTAAAATACTTGAATTTTTGCTCTTGAACATATTTTATTTTAAGGCTACAAATGGCTCTCCATAATTTTTAAGTCCAACTAAGAGACAAGTTCAACTTAGGATCTTTGTGAAACACCCCCCTGATCTCTAGAGCAAGAATGCAGGCAAAGGGTTAATCTTGTAACATAATTACTTCAATAATGGGGAGAAGATGAAGTCGGGGAGACAGAGAAAACCTGAGAGTCCCCGAGACATGAGTGGCGGGATAACCACCGTAACGAAAGGTGACAGGATCGAACAATATAGGATGCTTGATTAATTAAATTTTCACTCTTAATTACAGAACCTCATCAACTGCACTAAGCCGAGGTGGTAGTGATCAAAGACCTTGCTTGTATCTATATTATGAATGTGATGGGTACCCCCCCCCCTTCCACCACCTTGCCTCGTCTCCCTAGGGATGGTCTCGCTTGCATCGTCGGCTAACATCAAACGGCCCGCTCCAGGCCGCGATCATTCTCTTACTCTCACCTTAGTGTCGTTACCAAAACAACGACACATTACCAGGGCTCTGCGATGGCTTCCGGCGAATCCTCACACTGCTCATTCATGTTACGCTAGATCGGCTTTTGTCTCAATCTAATATGTCAGCCATATTTTCTCTCCCTCCGTGACATGAGGCTTGATAATCTATACTGGGCATGGATCGGGTATCTAGGGCAGTCTTTTCGATCCTTTCGCTCCGAACATTGGGATTGTTTAAGGTGTGGTCTTTCATGAGGATGAGCGAAGATTGCATCCATCATCTTATTACTCCCGCATGGCATAGTTATATTAAACTACGTCTTCCAGCATGAATCAAGCCTGTTTCAATTTTCCTCAAGTGCGCTCTCCCTCTCTTTCTCTCTCTCTTTCTCTCTTTCTCTCTCTCTCTCCCTCTCTCTTTCTCTGTCTCTCCGTCTATCTATCTCTCTCTCTCTCTTTCTCTCCCCCTCTCTCTCCCTCTATCTATTCCTCTCCCTCTCCCTCTCCCTCTCCCTCTCCCTCTCCCTCTCCCTCTCCCTCTCCCTCTCCCTCTCCCTCTCCCTCTCCCTCTCCCTCTCCCTCTCCCTCTCCCTCTCCCTCTCCCTCTCCCTCTCCCTCTCCCTCTCCCTCTCCCTCTCACTCTCTTTCTGAGGCAAAGATGGAGTCTCGAGCATGAGATCACACACCTGGTGTTGTGTGACTCAATACAAAATTACTCTAAACCTCCAGGAGCAAATTTCATTTTGAGGGAAACTGTAATTTGAGCGAGACCTGTAATGGTAAAGGCTCTTGACTCTCATATGAGAGGCCCTGTGTTCAATCCTTGCTGGTGATTATATCCTTGAGCAAGGTGTTTCACCCACGTGTGCCCCTCTCCACCCAGGTGCACTAAATGGGTACTGGCGATGCTGGGATATAAATAATCACGGAGCTCTCAGGCATTGTTAATTGTCATTTTTGAAAAGGTCCATGATTCCAAAAATGTGTTTTTTTTCAATAGGTTCGTTTCAGAAGGTTTATTACTCTGGAAGTTCATGATTGCGAAAATTATAAAAGGGTTCATAATTCAGAAACTTAAAAAGCCTTGGTAATGCCCAAATGGAATAGGATTCTAAATTCCCACTGTATCTTTTTATTGGAATTTGGAGCTATCAGAATAATGTAACATATTTAATTATCAGAATTATGAACCTTATGTCATTTTCAGAACTATGAACCCTTTTTTAATTTTTGGAATTATAAACCCCATGGTATAGGAAATTTGTGTTTCCATTCTATGATCTGTCTGAAAAATGAACCTTCAGAAAAAAAAACAAGTAACCCCTTCATGAAAAGAAGGACTTGAAAGTGGTCTGAGGAAAAAGAGCCTGCTCGAAACCAGAGTGAGCCCTAAACTTTGATAATCACTCTTTTAAAGTACACATGTAGCAGGATCCCTTTATTTTGGACACCCCCACCCCACCCCTCCCCCTTATCCCTAGAATATAGCAAAGAACTCTGAATGAATTCCAAATGCAGAAGTTTTAATCATGTGCATGATAAATTTCAAAAGCCAATTAACTTTTCCATTAAAATTGGCAATTTTTCATTAATCTCTGAGCAATTAGTTTAACAAATGGATGTCATTACTTATGAAATTTCAGCACAATTCCCTATACATACAGTGTATTTTTTTGTCATCAGCACAGACATTACTATTTTTGCAAGCTGAAGCAGTATTTGTCACAAGTATTGCTGATGTACTTTTAAAGACAAGGTTAAAGTGAGAATTTATGAGCTTTGAAATTTATATTAAAATTAATATCCCATTTCAAGTATTTTGGAATATAAAGGCAAATATTCTGCTCCACATCAAACTGGTTACCAGAAACCTGTTAGTTCAGCAACACCTGATAAGATTTTGACAATTGATCTTCAGATAAAACAAATATTAGAATACAAAAGAAATATTTCTGTTCCAAATCTATTCAAAATGGTTAACTAAAGCCTGTAAATTCAGCATCATATGGCCAGATACAGCTCATTAACCTTTAGATACAGCTATATTCAGTACATCACAATGTTTGCACAAGCAACCTCTTCTTACCTTCCTGAATTCAGGTGCAACTGAGGATAAACAAATTCGGGATTGCATTGCAATTAGCAGAATAATTTGAAAACGATTAGTATGTAATTTAAGCATAATAGGTATACGATTAGTGTATGATTACTCAACGAATATAAGCATTATTCGGTTAATGATTTGGGCAAGCTTATGACACAGTTTGGTATTATTTGCTATACAGTCGATGCTATGTAGTTGCCTTTCTTTCAGATTTGCTGATGTAATTTGTGCTAGATAATGGAAGCTACAAATTATTGGACAAATGATACATTATTCCTTGTTAAACAAGGATTTCATGTTGTTCATGCGACGAGAATGTTATATGTCCCTTATGGTTACGATCTGCGATTGATCTTCTATATCGTCCCGTTACATCGACTGTAATTCAAAACGTCAGTCGTACTCATTACCTCGTTACGGCCAAATCCAGGCCAATTCGTATCATTTGCGGAAAATTACGGCTCAGCCTACAACTAGGAATGGTCCGTCATTCGTAATCATTCTTATGATCTCACACCAGTATTACCTATAGATTTACGGATATTGTGGGTTTTAACACCTGTTTAGAAAGATCACCTGTCTATAGTGGCCATTTTTTCTGTTTTCCTTAGGTGGTCTTTATAGACAGGTTTGACTATACGTACAAGACAGAGAAATTTAAAGCATAGCCCATTATGTTATCTCAGTGTGACTAGTGGATTTTCTTAAGTGGTATACCATTTAATCAGTGATTGAGGCCTTAGAACAAGTTTAATACTCTACTAAAGTAACTATTTCACATCATTATCAGCTTCTTCGTGTGAAAGACATTTTCGAAACATCATCTAGATTGACGACGGCTTGCAAAATGCCGGATGCTACCTCCAAAGTTCCCATCCAAATACAATTTTACAAAAATGCATGTGTGTGTGTGTATTGACATAAACACGATTTGGAGATATAATGAAAATAGAGTGAAACAATTCCTTCAAGCCTCATACCTTCGGCTATATTCTACCAGCCTTCGCATCCGAGTTCCACACAAAAGATGGATGAAGGTAGAGATCTATATATTTACAGGTGAAACACTCTGTTTGCCTTGCTCCTGCTCCAGGCTTTCCAAAACACTGCCTCATCAATCTTAATGCTCTTCTTTCAAGGGATTCCACCCTTTACAATACATTTAACATGTATCTTGACTGCAGCTACATCAAACATCCTCGCATTTACGCCCCCCCCCCCTAAAATTTCACTTGAAAGCATCTCCAAGTGAAGCATTTTTTCTTCTTCATTCTCGCGTTATAGCGAATGCCCCAAAGATATTACAGTGACCTTTGGAAAAGTACACTCAACTGGCTAATGCCATTCATTGCACAATACTGAGCCAGGGTTTTTCGGTCACATTTTTTCCCCGCATCTTTCTTCTTCTCTTTTATGTTCTCACTCTCTTACTTGGTTTCTCTCTCAGTTTCTCTCTCGGTCGACCATCTTGCACCAAACCGTGTTAGAATCTATTTGCCACTGTCTGGTATCGAGCAGCTGGTAAACTGCATAAATTGCAGCGCGATGGGAATCTGGCGAGTTATGGTATCTTTAAAGGTATAATGAATGATTCAGTGCATTGTGATTGCACTGTTATCGTTACACAGAGGTATTACAAAGGGGTGACAAGACAAACAATATGTTGTTTATTTATATTTCATAAATAAATTAACTGTGGCGAGGTGGGAATCTACCGAGCTATGATATCTTTAAAGTATATATGATTCATTGTGTTTAATATGATATGATTACACTGTTATCCTTACGCATAGGTGATATACATGTACAGATGTGCTAAGAAGTAAGATAGACCAAAATGTTCTTTATTTCGGTTCATAAATTGATAAATGCAGATGGGAATTCACTGAGCTATGGTATCTTTTAAGGTATAATTTGTGTGATTCATTGTGTTACATTTATACTGTTATCCTTATAGAGAGTTGATATACAGCATAGGTGATAAGACAAATAAATGTTTTAATCTCCAATTTTAGGTACATTGTACAGTTCGAATATTGTCAATGCAGTTGGAATAATGATTTAATATTAGAAAAACAAATGTTTGTAGAATTTAGAGGAAAAGGGTCTTTTTTAACATCTCTGTGATTAGAACTCTTCAGGGTAAGATATGAACCTATTGGAATAATTGTTATCATTTAATAAATATCATCCTAATGTAAAATAGATAGAACGTTACCTAGCTACCTAGCCCCTCTATACCAACCCGCTACCGCAGCTACCCCCTCCCTCCCCCTCCCTTAATCCTGATCCCCATCCTAGTTAATTAATCTAACTTTAGACACATTATGTGAAAGTGAAACAAAGAGAGAACAAAATTTGCCATAAATCATGATGTATAAACATGTATTACCATTAAAAACATACAGTGTAACACTTTCCTTTATTGTACGTTCCCCCAAACACATCCCCCCCCCCCCCCCCCCCCACTCAATAATAAAGCCTACCCACTCCATGTACCACACCAGACATTACAAGACACAGAAGAGGAGAGTTAATGCTCTACACTATCAACCTTGGTTATGTATCTCATGCCATCACTTTAATTGTTCTCCATGTATCACCACCACTTGACCCTCCCCCACCCCTGGACCAGTCTCCCCCCCCCCCCCCCCCACCACACCCCCATTCAATAATAAAGCCTACCCACTCCATGTACCACAAGGGAAATTACAAGACATGTGAGGAGAGTTAATGCTCTACACTATTAACCTTGGTGCGTATGCCATGCCATCACTCTTTACATGACATTTAGCAGTTACATTTTAATGTCCTGTCCATCGCTAGTCTCAAACCACAGACCCTACTTACATGTAAATCCTTTACAATGAAAAGTGCAGTTCCTTGAGTCAAAACTACTGTACATTTAGGTACTGAATTCCACTGAATTCCACCTGAATTTAGCCACTGAATTCTTCAACATAAACAGTTTAACTTTTAAAAATCCAATTTATCCAAATTTATATATATTTTTTTTCTTCAAATCTAATTTTATCAGGGAAAAAAACCCTAGGAAAAGAGGCGTAAATATTCACTTCTGAATGACAAACGCCTATAAACCAAAACAACAACAACAACAATGGCCCTGTGTGGAACCTCAAATTTCAGGATTATAAGCAGTTGAAATCTTCAAGATTCTGAAAGGCCATTTACTGGGGTTCTGCATCTATAGACTCATCATAAAACATGCTTGTTAACGATGTAACAGCTTTCATGTAATAAATCTGCTGCACCCATAAGCTGACAGAGCATACATACCTAATGTCCCATTGGAAGTGACAATGATGAAAGCATGAGACCGAAACTAATGTCGCCCTCAATACCAGGTGCACAGGGAGAAAAAAAGCTAAAACACAATTCAAAATAAATACTTCAATTTAATGGTATATTACTTTTCATAATTCATCTGATTGGTGCTTTGTGTTACCCAACTGATTCGGAAAGTAGTAAACTTGAAGGACTAGGCATTCAAGCTCGCTAAGATAATTGAGGATTAATGCCTTTCCAAAGGTCGCAAGCACATTAACCTGGTTTTGAACCTGTGACCTTGTAGGAACGAGACCATTTTTTGTGCAGTTTTAATCTCCTTCTTCCTTTTTTTGTCTGTAGCTTTTGCATTCTTTCTACCATCCGTGTATGAACATTTTTCATATTGTACATTTATTTGTTTACAGCTCTCTTTGGCTATAGAACTGACAAGATTTTCATGGCAGTAATATTTCAAGTACTTAATTTGTGTATATTAATTAGTGCTCTTTTTCAGCTTGCCAGAGGTATTCTGGAGCTTTCCTGAGATACATGTAAATCACCCAACTCTCCTTCTGTACATATTTTCTCCCTTTTTTTCTCTCTCTTTTACTGATGTATAAAATGTTTTATATGTCTGCGAATTGGCGAGCATGCATGCAAGCAAACAAGTTTTCAATCCTACTCGGCTTCAGACGGCTTCAGACGGCTTCAGACAAGAAAATGGTTAAAAAGACACCTGTTTCCAAGCTACACAATTACAGTGCACGGGGTATGTATGTGACAAAACAATGTGACATTTGCACGTCCAGCTGCACAGAGCATTCATGTGTTAATGCACACAAGAGATGGAGAGCTGATGAGAGGGGTAGAGAGATAAAGCAAAAGAGAGAGAGAGAGAGAGAGAACAAGTGAGAGAGACAGACAGACAGAGAGTGTGGAGAGAAACAAAAGACTGCAAGAGAGTAATTGTATTATAAAGAATGTGGAAAAGATATTCTAAGAGTGAAAGTAAGAGGGGGGAGACAGGGAGATTGGAGGGTAGAGGGAAGAGAAAGGGGGAGAACATTAGATGAAAGAGAGAGAGGCAGAAAGGAAGACAGAAAAAAGACAAGGAGAGTAGGAGGGAGAGGAGAAAGAGAGTGGTAGAAAGATGGCAGGAAAGAGAGATATAGAAATATCAAATACATTCTGCTTGTTCAATTGATTTTGTTTCTCGTCAAGTTGGATCTAGAAAGTGGAAATTCAGGTCATGTTCAAGTTCAAGAGCTGTGCCATGTTTGTCTACTTCCTTCAAACCTGATAGAACAGCCCCAATACAGACAGCACATATCATACGCATATAGTAATACATACACGAATCCTAGACAAATATGAGGTGTGAACTATGTCTGATTACATTGCGTGCGTATACATGCGTAAAAATGCATGACGCTTTAATACCAAGTCCCGTTATAAGAAGGTCACCGAAGAGATTATTGCGATGCTTATCTAGAAACAACTTTACCCCGACCGGGCCTCCTCGATGTGTCGACAAACGATTTGCAAGCATCCATGCAAGATCATGAATGTGGGAGATAGAGAGATGCTTTCAGACTGTCTGGATCATAGCAAAGAATACTAAGTATCAATTTAAAGGCATGTTGTGATTGTAGCAAGAAGAAGATAAATATTATATGTTATTATATACTATAATTATTATTATTTTCATTATTTAATTATTTGTCTGATTCTATCAAAATTCCTACATGCCCCTCATCAACAGTAAAGCAATGTCAATGAAATGAATATATAAGAATAGTCCAGTCATAAGCAATGTTCCATTAGTCTGCTTGGAAGAAATGTAACCATGACGACTGCACAAATACACCTACATGTAATGAAGGCTTTTTTTAAATACATAAAATGACTACATAATACCTGAATATTCATGTAACTTATTACTAAAATAAAGTAGAGTATCTTAGTAAAAGCCTCTCTCTATCTCTTTCTATTTTTTATTGCATTCCAAATCTTTGTCTCTTTCCCATCTGTTTTTGCAATTTTCTGTATATCTGTCTTTCCCTTATATCTTTATCCCCCTCTCTTTCTCTTTCTCTCCATTTGTTTCTCTCTCCCCCTCTCTATGGCTTCCCCACCTCCCCTTATCTGCCCCCCGCCCCCTCCTGTCTCTCCCCTCTCTCCCCTTCCTCTCTCTCTCTCTCTCACACTCACTTTCTCACCCTCTCTTTCTCTATCTCCCGTCTTTCTTTCTTTCTCCCCCTCTCTATCTCTCTTTTTCTCTCTCTCTCCTGCTCTCTCTTTCTCTCTCTCTATCTCTATCTCTCTCTCTCTCTATCTCTATCTCTATCTCTATATTTATCTCTATCTATATCTCTCTCTCTATCTCTATCTCTATCTCTATATTTATCTCTATCTATATCTCTATCTCTATCTCTATCTCTATCTCTCTATCTGTATCTATCTCTCTCTCTCTTTCATCTCTCTCATCTCTCTCACTCTCTCTATCTCTCTCTCTCTCTCTATCTCTATCTCTATCTCTATATTTATCTCTATCTATATCTCTCTCTCTATCTCTATCTCTATCTCTATATTTATCTCTATCTATATCTCTATCTCTATCTCTATCTCTATCTCTCTATCTGTATCTATCTCTCTCTCTCTTTCATCTCTCTCATCTCTCTCACTCTCTCTTTCTCTCTCTCTCTATCTCTATCTCTCTCTCTCTCTCTATCTCTATCTCTATCTCTATATTTATCTCTATCTATATCTCTCTCTCTATCTCTATCTCTATCTCTATATTTATCTCTATCTATATCTCTATCTCTATCTCTATCTCTATCTCTCTATCTGTATCTATCTCTCTCTCTCTTTCATCTCTCTCATCTCTCTCACTCTCTCTCTCTCTCTCTCCCTCTCTCTTTTATATTACTTCCTTCCCAGGTCAACAAGCATCCTGTATAGTTTCCTCTGCTTATCTTTCCAATTACTCACACCCTGCTAACGACCTATTTTCCAATGATTAACAATCGACTGACGACTCTTTCTTCGCCTGCCGCCCCACCTCCGAGGGCTGCCCAAAATATTCTGATTTCCTACCTCCCGCGTCTGCTACGTCAGGCCATCGTGACTAAGCAGTAAGGCACATCTTATGCACGACAGGTACTCATACTTCAGTATTGTGCTCCTATTTCAGGCATTTATTCAAATGTTCAGCGATTACTTTCACAAAATATGGTAAAGCTATAAAAAAATATATATAAAAAACGTCACCTGTTGTATTTACTCTGTGTTAAAGTATACGAGTGAGGTAAATGGGTACCTGGTAGGATTATTCCTTGAAATGTATTGTGCACTGATAACGGCTGCCGGAGCTAAAGCTAGGGTAATAATTTCCAAAGCTCCGTGAAAGCGCATAGGGACGTTATATAATGTGATATGCCCTATACAAGAACTGAATATTATTATTGTTATTATGTATGGCCTGTTGGCTCTAATGATCTCAACAGACGATATATATATATATATATCCACAAAGGAATTCTATGAAATAACTTTTAAAATAAATCATTTCATTGACAGTGTATAAAGAATGTTAATGTATAAAATGTATATAAAATTAAATAGGACAATTTAAAGCCTATCTGCACTAGTTTGGCCAGGAGGGATTAGACCTCCCTGCTTGGTCACTGGCAGGTGGTTCTCTCATCAAATCAGCTCTCAATTAACATAAGAAAAAGAGGACCATGGGGGATCAACGGGTACCGCTTAGGCATTGTTGGCTGTATAGAGGGCGCAAGTAGCCACAAACAGTGCAGTTCCACTTTAAGAGAAGCCTTCATGTCCATGTCCATGTACAGTGGCTTTATTATGTAAGTTACAAATGATAGATTACAAAAACTTGGCTGTGGCATGGATGTGACAGGTACGAGTTGCTCCGGGTAATTCTGATTATATGGGGTCAGTTCTGCTCCCGGCTGTTAATAACTAGCCGACACAATCACAATTTGAAACTTCCCCCTGCCATACCCTGCCTAACTCAGTAGGGTCCATAGGCGCTTCCTCGTTCCCGCAAGATATCAAAATAGCCTGCTAAAACTGATCCGGAAATATTTGCCCAACCACAATTAGCTCAAACTAATTCCCAGTGAAGGAACGCTGCTCTTGGGAAATTTGCTCCAGCTATTATTCCAAGCACACCCAGGCTTGTTCTTGAAATAGCCGATTATTTCATCAGTAAAGAATGAAGGAACTATCAGACTATCCTGTTTCTCAAGCTCAATCTCCTTGTGCAAAGATTGCTTCTGGTGGGCTAACGAAGCCTGGCAACTTCAAATCAGACTTTTTTCTCCAAAAAAAACAATGATCTGTCTAATATATCAAACTCAAGTTTGTTCAAGATAAAGAAGATGCATTTATTTTGAAACTTTCCCCCTGCACTAATGTAACTTAGCCCAAGTCATTAGGGATAATTTGTTTTGTGTTCCAAATTCTTTTTCAAATTAATTTATTTAATTCCGATAGGAGCATATACATATAAGTCAAAAACACAGACCAGATGCAACTAATTACACATGGAATAAAGATTAAAACAAAAGACCAAGGCAGTCTTGGCAAGACGGTCCCCCTTATATTATTTTGTACGTCCTCATTTCCTCAAAAACACAGACCAGATGCAACTAATTACACATGGAATAAAGATTAAAACAAAAGACCAAGGCAGTCTTGGCAAGACGGTCCCCCTTATATTATTTTGTACGTCCTCATTTCCTCAAAATTTCACAATACCCTGCTAAATCAGATTCAGGAAAATTAGCCCGACCACAAAACCGTCCACTAATTGAAGATGCAATTAGCAGGCTGCGTTATTGCTGTAGTTGAGAAACTAGTTCAATGGATTATACTGCATCTTCTTGGTCAAATGAAATAGCTAGCCAGCCATTTGGCTACCAAACAGGACTGACGGACCAGGTTCGGAATGCAATGAAATTAAATGCATAAATATTTGTTAAGTGCCTCGTTACAAATTATTTCATTTACCTGTTACAAATAATTGCATGTCAATGGTCAGAATGCGAATTGCATACATTAATTGTTGATAAGTAGATCAAACAATATGGCTTGCCCTACCTAGCAAAATGTTATGCATGCAATTCCCATTCTGACTTTTGAAGTACAATTATTCGTAACAGGTGAATGAAATAATAACGAGACACTTAACAAAGATTTGTGCATTAAATTTGATTACAATACGAAAATTGCCTATTTATGATGAAGAAACTCTTCTTTTTCCAAGCATAAGATTTGCCAGTTGTGTGTGTGGAATCTTTCCTACAGGTTGTACCACACTACGGTTTAAATAATCTTACTTAGGCATACATTAGGAGCTAATACAGGCGAGTTGTCAATCTTAGTGGAAATTTAACGCTGAGAAGAAGAAAAAAAAAATCACATTTGTCTAACATATTTTTTTCCCTTAAAGGCCCACTGCACTACTGGTAGCTACTTGCGCCCTCTATATAACAAACAATGCCTAATCGGTGACCATTGGTCCCCCATGATCCTCTTTTTCTTATGTTAACTGAGAGCTGAGTTGATGAGATAACCACCTGTCCAGTGACCTTGCAGAGCGGTCTAATCCCTCCTGTAAACTACGGCAGATAAGCTTTAAATTTGCAAAAAATCTAGATGCAAAAATGGCCTACGTTTACTATTTTTGTGCCATAAAGTATTTGGCTTCTGGTTACAGGGACTACATATGATCAGAGGACAATACAAAACTTGAAAATGGGGCAAAGGAAATATATATCTTTTAAAGACAAGAATTTAACTTACCACTTTCAGTGTCCATGTGTCTCCTATTCCAAATGCACACAAAGCTTGCACACTGTTCACCAGGCCACTTCAGCAACTATAAAGACAAGGAAATAAAATTAAAAATCCATCTTATAAACAAATCCGTGTGAATCAAGCAAAGTAATGAATATGAGGGGGCTATTAAATAATAGAATGTTAGGTCTTTGCTGTATTCAGTTTTAGCACTCTCTCATGACAAAAACATATATTTAGGTATGCTTTATACAACATAAAGCATTGGGGTAGAACATTTTGCAGTGATTTTTATATTAGCAATTTAAATGTTTGTAATCCTTTTAGTTTGGCATTAGTACTGAATGAAATAAATAATAATAATAATATGGTTATTTATAAAGCGCCAATATCCGTCAGGTTCTGACGCTCATGGCGCTTTACACATATTACCCTGGTCATAGCTGAGCTGCCAAAGTAACTAGCGCTCAAGCAAAATCAAGTAAATTTAAAAACAAAAGTGTGAACAGGAAGATGACAACTTCACCTGTTGTATTACGGTTTTTAAAATGCCTTTAAGTTTGCACTTAAACAGTGCCCTATATTTAAATTTAAGCCTTCTACATTTTATGTGTGCGCACAAAAGATGCAGCCAGTATAAAACATTAACACATATACTTTTTCATGAGTGAACAAAAAGAATGCAGGCTTTATCCTAATATATAATTTTACCTTCACGATATTTAGTATGAACACAACAGAAGACATGTCTTGACGTTTCATGTACAAATCAAACGTCATGTGTGAACAAAGATGGATGGCGGTTATAAGCTGTGACTTCAAAACTGTTACATGTGAACACAAAGTACTATAAGCTAGTATCTTAAAGGTAATTGTGTGAACACAAATTCTATGTTCACTCTTAGGATCCACTTTGTACGTCTCTAGTTTGAACATGTAAACACAAAAGGTTACATGACGGCATGCTTCGGGGTATGACCAAAAATAAAATCATGTCTGGGAACATTAAAAACCGGCTCTGAGGAGATCTGACATTTTCAGAATGTTTGCGTAGCCCGCTTGGAACGTGAACGGGAGAAAAGAAGTGCCGTCGTCGAGGGACCGCGCTATGAAACATTTTCTCTTTTAAATCTCGGGGACGCAAAGACGAGCAGGCGCGCCGGCCAGCCCAAGGTTTGACTAGGTTTACACGACAAATGTCAAGACTTTGCATGGCGGTGACTGCCGGGGACATTCTTAGCGTGTGTCGAGTTAATTAAAGTGTACATACTATCTTCCTTTTTTTTCATCTATTTATCCGGGAAGGGGGTATCCTGTTGGGTATATGTTAGGATAAACAAGATGAGAAAGGAGAGATTTCATAACTGATATAGGTTTTCAAACTGGGATTTTTCTTTGTCGAGATTCTGGATCCGACTTCTCATGTATCAAAAAATCATTGTAATTTTCTTCTATCCCTCCCCCACCCCCTTTTTTCCTCTTCATCTCTAATTCTCCCCCCCCCCCTTACATTTTTTCTTCATCTTCCATTCTTTCATTCTCTGTGTCTGTCTCTCACACACTTTTCTTTCTCTTTCTCTTTCTCTCTTTCTCTCTTACTTTTTTTTATTCACCTCTCTTTCTTTCTCGTCTTCTCTCTGAAAACCTTTTTCCCACACACCTTTACTTCCAATTATCCATTATATCTATTTACATTCCCACCCTACTCCACTCCATTTGTTCTCTCTCTCTCTCTCTCTCTCTCTCCTCCACCCCTTCTCTCTCTTTCTCTCTACCTTCTTCCACTTCTCCTCGCACACCTTTGCTTCCCGGTATCCATTACACCTATTAATACCTCGCACCTACCAACAAAACACCCCCACAACACACACTAAAGGTAAAATAATTCGCAAACACGACTCTCGTTCCCAACCTTGACAACTCTGCCCTCGAACGACGACGACCATTTGTGTGCGAGCCCCAGCGCAAACGTGAGCAGAGGCCCCACGTATATAATATATCGCTAATTTATCCCCATCGCCATTACCTCGCAGGAGGCCGTAAACTGGCGAGATATTTGTTTTAGGTTGACGACGGAGATGTTCTTGGGGGTATCTTAGGACCATTCCTGTCTGATGCAATTGATAACATGATCCGTGATGGCCGGCTAAGAGAGGAGAGACGTGTCATTTGGTCTCCAAGATATCTCCTTCGTTCAAGTACATCTCATGAATTTATTTCTTCATGCCTCCATTACGAAATACACATTGTGAAACATATGCGATGCAAAGAAAAGATGGACTGCAACATGTTGGAAAGAATAATTACATCCAATTTAATTTCTATTTCTCATAGTAAAATCATGAGTCTAGATTCTTGTCTATGGTAACTTTTATTCTTCAAACTTTCAGTTTTTAAGTGTAAGGATAGAAAAATAATATATAAGAGTAATAAACATATCACTTTAAGTAGTTTTGTTGATCAACAGGCTGAAAGATTTCATATAAATATGGCTAAAGAAACTAAAGTTCAAAACTTTGAAATAGTTTTCCTCTAACAAATGTTCATATGTTGGCCCCACATCCATTCATCTATTACACCCCTTTTTAAGTAGAAAACAAATCCTTCATGAAAAACCATCAAAATGGATATCTCTGATTATTTCTATTTCCATTTTAACTCACCAGTGTGTTAACAAATTTATATTACCACTACTAGAACTATAACTCAGTGATTGCTACGTCAGGGACAAGTGTCTGGTAAAGAGACTATACACTCTGGAATAGATCTTGGGTTCCATAGATCTTATGCTATAGGATGACACAGGCATGTCTCAGGCAAGTTAAGATGTGTGTCAACGTCAGCGGACATCTACATCGACATGTAATGTACTAGTTGGGTGATGTGATCTCTCTTGAAAGGTCAAAGGGTATCATCCCACATGTAAGCTACATGTACATGCAGTAGGAAAGACAAGGCTTTGAAATAGGATAAGAGATATATTTATGGATGCACATTGGTTCTTTAGGAATATGTTTGTTTATTTTTACCTGACTGCTAAGAATCTATGTGTATGCTTGTAAGTACTAGTAAGGAACCAAGGGACCGACCGCTTTTAAGTCCTCTCCGAGGGAATTGGTAATGAAGATTAATGCCATACCAAAGGGCACTAGTGCATCTACTACTGAGCCATCGCATGCCCTGACCTCATGATCATTATTCAAAGCTTTTAAAACACTTTCTACATTTCTGGAAGCATGCTAATTGCAAGAGTCATACTACAATATCTTTCCACAAAGGAATAAAAAGAATAAGACAGCTCATAACTTTTCACCATAACCAAAACTGAACTTTCTCTTTAAGGAGATCTTCGCCACAATGGTCGATGCCTAGAACATGCAAAATGCATGCTCAAAGGCACAGTTCATTTCAATTCATGTATTACACATACATACAAAATTCATGCTCTGAGTACAACGAGATAATATCCTTGGGGTAAAGAAGATATTCCTACGGCCCTGATCTGTTATGCTTCCATTAGCATCGACCCTGGCTCCATCCAGACACCAGCCTTATGGTTGCTTTTAGGGTGCGTTCAAGCGATTTTTGGCAAGCTAGAATCACAAACATGAATCACAAATCAAAACGCTGTTAATAAACATGGTTACTGCGGGAGAGCGTTCAAGCGATTTTTCATCGATGCTGATTCTAGCTCATTTCAAGTTCAGCCACTGCTCATCACATTGGGCGGTTTGACCCAGGAAGTAAAAGTCAACTTCGCCGCGTGCTTTATGTCGGCCAAACCAGAAGCAAGCCATGATAATGACGTTATAGAATTATATTTGAGATCTCTGTTCTTTCAAGCGATTTTAGATTCTGCAGAATCATGATACGAAACGCATCTTTTTCAGCGTTTCATGTTTGCATTTTGAAACACGTTTATTTTTACGACCGACCAATTTATTTTTAAACTAAACGTCTTTGACAACCGTGTTTCTAGGGTAAAAAAGTGTCGCTTAAACTCACCCTTATTCCCTCCCCAGGTTGAAACAAAAACGTTACAATAATTCATGAACATATTTGAACTACTACAAATATCATCATTTATATGTAATCCTAGCCTTTTGACAAGGCCTCGTGACTCGGCATATTTTCCACGCCAAAGAACGGATGAGATGAGTCCCCGTCACTCAGTGTGAATGTGCCCGGTAAGATAATTATCACAAGTATATTTCAAAACCTCTTGATCTTAACTAAAAAACAAAGACGTTATGAACAGTACTTCTTGGTCAGGAGAATGTAAAAAAAACAACACTCACTGCAGAAATTTAAGATGATCTACTTGATAACTATGGATCAGGCAAGAACATAATAGATAAAGATCTAAAGAATGCACCATACCTGGACATAATGATTTGTACATACATGCAAAACATTGTGGTATCTAGGTAAGTCTCAAGATAAATGTCATTACCAAAAGAATTAATTCATCTGTAGAGAGCCGGAGGAGAATTAACTGGTGTTAAAATTCATGAGTTAATGCCCTTTTGTCTCCAAACAGATTATTATGGATGGTATCAAGATAAAATGTCAAGATAAATTGATAAAGATCTAAAGACTACGACATACAGTACATGTATTTGTGTATTGTATGTGCGCACAAATTTTGGTGTCAACTTTGTGTTAAAGTTAGTGTATTCGTTTTGAAGCCAACATCAAATGCTATAGAACTTTGCAGGAGAAATGATGTCACGTATGCCTGTCTGTGAAATTTAAATGTTTAACGGTTTGCAATGACCTAGTTATGCAAGGAAAACCGTCTCACTCAGACTTCAATGTCAGACACTGTTGAGTGACTGAATGACTTTTTAAAATTTGTTAATAACATAGATAAAATTAGCTGTAAAGAGTACATTATCATTTGTACACATCAACGACCCGCATCTTATAATGATCGAAATTCAACTTATCGAGTCTTTACTCGGCACAAAACATACATGTACGACTATGCGGTACAAGGGTCTGAAAATTAGACTACCTTCTACGAGTATTTTTTGCAACACGTTTTGAAAATTCCTAACGGCCGATATAATTCCACATAGAGCCAATTACCAGTTCTAATCTTTTGAGAGGAGTTTTTAGTTGGTATTATCTCTTGTTTACCATTGGATTTACATAATTTTATATATTCAGCCTGCAAAAGGGACGGACTACCGGTACCTTTGCTATCTAAAACATGCCTGAAGATACAGGTTAATATGAATAAAAAAAACTTTACAAGAGATAAGTATGAATAAAAGCTAATTATAGTCTAATAATTTACAATATTGTTGATGACCTTTTAGCGAAGCAATATCAGGATAATTCCTATCTAGAGGCCTGTCTTCATCAGCTCGAGTTTGCCAAATAACCCGCTATTTTATTATCCCGATCGCAAATTAACCAGTTAATTTGCGTCTTCTTCAGCCCTCAGTCACAATTAGCGGGATATTTGGTAGAGAAAATATCTCAAGAAATCTTGGTCTTGTTTCCAAAATATCCCGCTATTTAGGGAATAGCAGGCTAATTGCGCCCATCCGAGCTAGTTTGTGATGAACGTATCGGTCTGGTGATGATGCAATTTCGAGCTTCAGGATAATATCCGGAGTCTGAAATAGCGGGTTATTTGGCAAACTCAAGCTGATGAAGCCAGGCCTAATGGGCATAGCTACAAGGATTTGGCGCAAGTTAATCTCTAATGACGGCTAATTCATATTTCAGATGTGTGTCACGACCTAATTAATTGCGGTCAGGCCTCGATGGCTAACGAGGGAGGGGACGGGGTGCATCCAGAATTCGAGACGCAATCAGGCGCCAAAAGGATGCCTCCAATATCACAAGCATCAACAAATGGTTCTTGGGGATGAAGTAGAGCATGTTAAAAGTAAATTGTTGACTGTCTGGTGATGGAAGGTTTGCGAAGGCTGGCTGTTTGGAGGATGGACATGGGTGAATTGTTGAGTAGTTGGGGAATGATGGTGATGAAGACGAAGGAATGAATGAGAGAGGGGGAGGGAGAGAGGGAGAGAGAAAGGGGGAAGGAGAGAGAGAGAGAAGATGAGAGATAGAGAGAGAGAGAGAGAGAGAGGGGAGGGGAGAGACGGAAGGGGGAGGGGGGGGGGGAGGGGGAGAGAGAGAGAGAGAGGGAGAGGGAGAGGGGGAGAGAGGGGAGGGGGAGAGAGGGAAGGGGAGAGAGAGAGGGGGGGGGTAAGAGAGAGGGGAGAGAGAGAGAGGGGGAGTGGAGAGAGAAAGAAGATGAGAGATAGAGATATGCGAAAGAAAGAAGGAAAGAGAAATATACAAAACGGGCAGAAAAGGGAAGCTACAGGACAGAGGAAGAAAGATATGAGAGAAAGATAGTGAGAAAAATGTCAAATAGACCTTGCCTTATGAACTATAACTTAGATCGAGATAGAGATAAATAGATATTTTTGTTTATAGAGGAGAGAGGTCTTGGTGAGAGCACGAAAGAAATGAGTAATATAAACACATCAATATCTATCTATCAATCTGCCTCTATCTCTCTCATTCCTTTACTCTCTCTCTCTCTCTCTCTCTCTCTCTCTCTCTCTCTCTCTCTCTCTCTCTCCCCCCCCCCCCCTCTCTCTCCCTCACTCTCTTCTCCATAATTTCTTTGTTAGTTCACTTAATGAGTGGACGGTGGCAGTACATCCCTGGCTTTGGGGACTATTCAAATGAAATGGATATATACACTGACCTAAATCATTACCATTTATCTTAAAACCGAGAAGAGCATAGATCTCTGTAATCGCACATTTCAGATTGGCAATGGCAAATTGACAATACTTGGTTCATCACTGTCAGTGTCAGACCAAATTTTCTAATGAAAAGGAGCTGAAAAACTTTCCTCTAAGCAAAATGCATGGATTAATAAATAAATAAATAGATAAATAATTGAATACATAATAACACATGTTTTTTTTAAAAAGCATTCAAAATTTAAAACCTGCCAGAGAATATAAATGTAACTGTAATTAAATATAGCTATAAATTATCCCAAGGTAGAAACATTAACAGTCGTTGTGAGGGTTGTTCCTATATAACATATGTGGATGGAGCTTCAATAATCCATCAAAGGTTGAAAAACCCCAAATTTGACTCGTGAAGCTCATTTAGGACGATTTGAAAACGTAAAGACCCAAAACTGTAAGAACAGACCAGTACTCAAGTGGCTGTGGGAATCCACCTAAAAACACCTGAATACAGAAAACAAATGAATGCACCTAACTGGGGGAAAACGCGAGCAATGTGCATTTGCAGGTTAATAATTAAGTATTGAGAATGCCATGGCATTACCTTCAGATGGCATGAGATCGAAGGAAGTTGCATTGGTTGTGCAATTATTAATCCCTCTAAATGTCAGCTGACTGATTACAATCCAAAGCCCCCTTCGTACCAGAGAATTCTAACGGTCGTTCAGACTACCGGTATAGGAAATTTATACGAAAGTCGTAACTATACGATTATCGTACAGCTATGCAATGAAATGAGGAAGTCTGAATGCATGCTTAATCCTTGCTCTAACCTGCAGGAAAGCTGGGGTATGGATAATTTATGCAAAATATATTATGGAAGGTTTGAGGAAGATGTCTGAACTGTAGACAGCGAAACTGTTACAGGTAAGTTTTACTTTTGGATGTGAGATAAGAACTTTCAAACCCTAATGCAGAATATGTTTTGGCTGATGCTCGATATATTCTATGGTGACACTTTATCTGGTGTTAATTTCATCAAAAGATTTAGGGTGAGGTTGCAATTTGGTTTTAAGTTAGGCTAAGGGTAAGTCTTCAGGTTAGGAATAGTGTTTGTTCAAGGGCAGGAAAAAAATACTTTAAAATTTGGGGGGGGGGGGCTACTTTTCAAGCTTGCTTGCATGAATATAACACCCTTTAATTTGTTTGCATTGAACTCTATGCAAATTTTGGGAGGCCTTTTTATGACTTTCGGGGGCTTTTTTTGGCATTTCGAGGGCTAATCCGCCCGAGCCCCGTGTATTTTTTTCCCTGTCAGGATTGAAGTCAGTAGTGGCTCTAGAGGGGGCTGCCTTAGGGGCTCAAGCCACCCTCCAATTTCTGTGAGACACATGGATAAAATGAATGCAAGAACTTACAAACCCCCTCCCAAGACCCCCACCCCAACAAAATTATTCTTGTAAAAAATGTCCTGGTTAAAGTTCAGAAGTCATGTAGTGTAGGATACTACCTCAGGTGCAATAGTCACTGAAGCATTTATTGTAAATCCCTGGTATTGGCCTATTTGATACTTTTATGCATTGTATTTTCCATCCTTATGCAGGACCATTATGTAAAACTAGCTGATCAATGTTATCCTGTTAAAAGATGTTTTAATAACTAAATAAATAAATAAATGAATGCATGAATCTTATGTTCAAATTCAAATGAACAGATAAATACATGTACCATATGTATAGTTGTTTGAACTACATATCATTATCCTGATGACGTCATTTTCGATTGCCATTTTGATGATCAAATCGACCTAGAACCCAGCACTGATTAGAACCTACTGGTCATTACCAGACGATGCTGTCCGGAAACATAGCCAAGAAAATGACATTGGATGTCATTAAGACGCCAGTTTGTCGTTGGCCGAAAGCCCATCTCACAGCGGTCCATCAAGATGATATTGTTGTTCAGCTATGACTGGTGATCATCATTAAATTTGCTCCTGAGATACACAGCCATGTCCTCATTAGGTTTGTCTTCTTATTGTCCTGTATGTAAAAATTTGTAAAAGCCTACTAACTTGACATACAGGTTTCAAGTGAGCAGACTCGGGACATTGATTTATGGCTTACCGTATGCCAACCTAGTCATTTTGTACAAATTACCATAATGTTGCACACACATATCAATGAACAAACTAGAAATCATGTCATTATGAAATAAATTATTCATTTTTATAATAGAGAATGGATCTCAGCAGATTGTATCTGACATGTATGCTGTTTATTACTATATTATCTTGAAATAATTTTATGAATTAAGTTTTGATCAACAATAATTGAATGCAGCACATAACTCAAACAAAATTAAGAGGCTGTTATGACAATGTTTTATAATTTCTCTTATTTATCTGACCTAAACCTAATTGTTAATAATGCATTCTTGAAAGCTGTCTGAATGTAGTAATCATTTTAATATGACATTTGACAGAGTCTAAGTTACTGATGAATCAGGTGGATGAGTTATGGATGGACAAACCAGGGATCTTTTTATCAAAGATCCCCTGATGGGCACTTGACTAATAAACAACGAGATGCTTTTACGGAACAGTTCTGCATCACTCAGCTAACCATCAAGAAACCTCTTCCACATCCCGGTGCCTCAAATTAATAACCCGTCTCACTACCTCAGAGCGCATCCACACCAAGGGAGCTTCGTTATCTGGACACATCAACGACGACGTTTTAACGAACTTTGCCTCTTTCCACGCCGGCCACGATGGATGTACTCGCCTCTTTCCTCTCCATTTTCAGCGCTTCAAATTAAACACGATATCTTTAGATTAGATAAAGCTCCAGGGGTCATGACAGGTCTTTGGCTTGTCCAAGGACACCGAAGACCCTGAGAGGGCTTTTTGCATATTTTCTAGGTTTCCAAGGTTTTGTATCCTGTCTGCTGGTTCTCTGTAAATCTATTCAATGCATTCGAAACTGGGCTGACCAGATTCAACGTGATAAAACAGAACTACGAAGTTGTACACCATCAACAGACTCCTAATAAAATGCATGGTGGATTACTTATATTATTACAATTTTTTTACAATATTTTCTGGGTTTCCAAGGTTTTGTATCCCATCTCCAAATTCTGTAAATCTATTCAATGCAACCCTTTCAATGCAATTGCAACCGGGCTGACCAGATTCAAAGTGATAAAACAGAACTAAGAGGTTGTAAATGTAAACACTTAAGAGACTGCTAATGAATTATGATACTGGTGAATTAATCATATTATTACAAATTTTGTTCAGCTGTCTTTATTGGTAA